>NC_084987.1:23758661-24081161 GCF_963691925.1 Scomber scombrus
CACTCTCTCTCTTTCTACCCCTCCCACTTTGGCTACCGCCTATTTCTTTCTGCCAGCTCCATCAACTTTCCGTCTTTCCTCCCAGTCATTTCTGCTTTCTCCTTCTTCTCCTCGCCGCCACATCCCTCTCCTCCTCTACCCGAAACTTTTATCAGCAGTATTAGGTAACATCAGTACCACCATCCTCTCACCCCTCCCTATCTCTCTCTGTAGCTGTCAAATCCACTCTCCTCTTCCAACTACCAAAAAAAAAGAAAAATCCTCTGACGTCTCTTTCTCAGTTCTTGCTGCTCTTCACGCTTCAGCAAACTTATTAATTTTATTGCTGTGCACATGTTCAGGCAGCAACACGGTGGGAAACCGTCTACTCTGGCTGCCGATCAATGTGAGGAGAGTGAAAGAACAGAAAAACCCATATGAATATATCTGCATCAATTAAAATTAAAATTAGTGTTAGTGTTGACAGATTTATGTCCGCCATATGTTCAAACAACATGAGGGAATGCCTCAATTTTACAGGATGTGGAAGGCAGGCAAAAATGATCTTCAAAAATTAGCGTCCATTTTTTGAAACCCTTTAAAAATAAGTTAAAAATTATAAGCTAAAAAAATTCCTGACACATAGCAACACCATCATAGTGTTATAATTTACCTGACATGTCTAAGTTTCTCTCATTCACTCTCAGTGTAGCTCTGTTTTAGATCTTCAATTCCTGAAGGAAATAAAAGACTCTATTATGTTTACTAGCTAGTTGCCAACTTCGTCTTCGACAATGGCTCTTTGATTTCAGACATACAAAAGTAACCTTCTCATTTCTGGTCAGCAACCGTTGCTGAAATGACAATTGTCACCAGTAGACTTTTTAACAAGCTGGAGCTCACTATCTAATTAAGCTCACATTAGCTTCATGAGTTGGTTGAAAACAGCGTCTATGGCTGTCTTTAATGTTCACAGGGTTACTACTGCAGGTAGTAAGCTAGTTTGCCAGACATGCTAATGTTTTAAGCTTAAGTTAGTAGATAAACATACTGAATAAAGAAAAAGGATCAAATATACATGACTATATAACTTTAATTATAAAAACACATCGGTTCATATTGGATAACATATACACCTATACCGATATATCTGTGAAATGCCAATATCGTCTGATAATATCTGTCGACCGATATATATCAATCAGGCTCAAATGGTAGCATTAAAAAGACATTGTGGAAGACTGTGATGCAAGCTGCTACAAGGCTCTGAATGGTGATATAATTACAGTAACATGACAAGTAGTGGCTTTAAATACACCACCCTCAGAACACTGTTGTACTACAGTTGTACCACAAAGACAGACACAGGAACCAGTCTATGGCTCTGTCCTGAGGGCATCAGCTGAAAGATCATCAGCAGGAAGATGCTGTGTTGTGGTGGGCGTTTTAATAAATAAGAGGTTTGTTGTTTACATGGTGAATTGGAATCACTGACCTCCATTATAGCAACTGATATCTCCCTCGCAATGACAAAAGACAACAAAGAAGAAAGCACATTTACATCAGCTGATAGCAAGCCTTCAGGCTGCTTCTAAACAAATAAGGCATCACACTAATTTGAACACAATGTACTACTTTGGGGGACTTCCCTACTAATTACTTTAGTGACAATAATGACAGCAACAAATAAGTTTATGAAAAGTACTTGAAGAATCATGTGGATAACTAGATGATTTGTTTTATTTGAGAAGGGCAGGCATTTTATTAGATAAAAGTAATTTAATCATTTGGAAATCTAATTTGTGGACTACTAATACCTTTTTTCTAAAAACAGTGGGGACGATAATGCAAACAGAAAAAAAGCTTCTTAAATGCACTTACCACACACAGACAGTTCAATTTCATACCTCATACCGTATCTGTTGTAAATGTGTTGCAAACAGTGGTACACACGTGCACTCACACACAGACATAGATTCACACAAATACACCAACCTGTTGATGCAGTACGGCTGTAAGATATGCATGTTGTTCCCTTTGCAGTAATTTCAGAAGCAGAGCAGAAGCAGAAAACCCAGCAGCTCTTTTTTTTGCTGTTTCAGCCTCCTGGCAGAGTTACATGTGTCCCATTCAGCCTTGTTTACATGATATCAGACGGCTGTCATTCACAGCAGATAACTACAGTCTGAGTTTGGCTAACAGCTTTCGTTGATCTATAAACCTCCGAGAGGAGATCCTTAAATCTCTGGCCACCCGTACGGTGAACTACCCTCCCGGTGACCTGCACGCTCAAGTCGATCCCACTCAAAGTACACTAGAGCCTCAAGCTGTAGCTGTTAGCTGAGATATCTGAGGCAATAGTCGCTCTCTGCCTCAGACTGGCTGCTGGGAGGAACGGCTACTCTGTTTATTTCCAACTCCCCCCTCCCTCTTTCTCTCCCTCTGCCTTCCAGTTGCTCTCGTCCAGCCTCCCTTGCCATCCCCTTGTCTCCCTCCCTCCCTCTCCCTCCTGTGTGTGAGTGTTTTTCAGCATGTGCTGTTCCTCACCACGTGACATGCTCTCTATCATCACAACACACCTCGTCATTCTCCAGTCTACCTTACACAAAGGTAAATGTTAAGTTGGATCAGACGGTGGGATGAACTCTTGCGGTTGACCTTAGGTTAAGGTTAGAATTTTGCAAATTGTCCCTCCGGCTGATCCAATATAGCACCAACCTTTGTACAACCCCCGCTCACTCACTCTATCACTTCCTGTCCCTGCATTTATTTTGCCTTTCCTCTATTCTCTCTTCCCAACTAACTTGCCTCTTCACGTGTCTTCTTCCTCCAGTCTTTTGTTGTCCTCTATCTGTCTCTTGTCACCTGTCATCAACGCTGGTATTTTTATACTTGACTCTTGTCACTTTTCTCCCTTCATGTCCTCTTTACTTTCTCCCCCTCCCTTCTATTTTGCTCTTTTCATTTTGTACCCCAGGAGAAAACAAAGCAAAAAAAAAAGAAAAAGAAAAGGCTTTGCCTCTCTACATTCAAACTCACTTAAGCCTTAATGCTAAATTGGTTACATAACAGCAGGCTGATGCAGTCTCCCCGGTTCAGCTGAGTGAAGTCTTATGAGGACACAGAGATGCTTGATAACTCATCAGTTGAATTAGATTGCACTGTGATCTCTTTTTGCTCCAGGCGTAATCATAACTAGTTATTTATGGAGCTTTTTTTCTCTCCTAACTTTATTGAACAGCGTGTTCTTTCAATTTGAGAACAATATTTATTGATTTCACCTTCAAGTTTCACGATTCTTTCCCTCAAACTCTGCCCCTGCACTCAAATAGCCCCAGATTCCACATAGATTTGCTCTGCTTCTCCTCAAACAAACCCAGTCTCACATCAAAATGTGTGATAGCAACACTGGTCCACAGCACAAAAAGTATTAGTTTCGCAACAATGGTTCTGAAATTGGGAGATTCCTACTCCTCTTCCTTTCTAAGTTTCTGTCTACTCTAACAAACATAATGACAAACATTCTTTCTATTCTCAATAGAAAATGTATATTTTAAGATAGTTCCAGCATTAAGAGTGAGAAATGTGCATTATATTTTCATAATCTTCATTTAGTGAATGTTTATGATCTTTAATTTGTCAGTTATTACAAAGATTCTTGCAGTCTTTCTATCGTTGCTATGGCGGTTGCTATGGTCTATGCTATTGCTGAAACCACATACTCGCATGCAGTTTGAATCATTCTCTTTGTGTTGTGTAGTTATCTGAGCCGTCATATTATTTGTGTTATTTGTATGCTCCATTTGTTTTAGAGCGCCACAGGTATGAATTTAATTTGAAATCCAGAATTTAAAGCTTTGCGATTGGCTGACTGGAGCATCCGCCGCCTGGGACTATTTTCCTCACTGTCAAAGAGTTAAGGTTGTCTTTTAATTAAACATTTCTCAATACAAAAACACAAAACTGTCCTTGATATTTCAACAGTACGACTACAACAGTACAACACTACAACAGTAGTTTAATGTTAAGGCCATCAGTATTAATTCTTTCCCTTTCATTTCTGAGAAATAAGGTTTTTTTTTCTGGTCAAGTTTTGACAGAGCATTGTGTTGTGGGTGGATGTGGAACATTCGATTACTTTTTTGGGTTGTCTGCTGTCAAATTGCCTCTGATTGTCCAACCCGAAACCAAACAAGACTATCTCTGTTAAGAAAAGTTGTTTTATTGCCTGTGATTGTAAAATATGAAATTGCTCATTTAATTTGATCTTTCCAAGAATGTATGGCTGTCTTCCTTGAAGCATAGAGTCTTCCTCTCATGAAACTGAGCCATGTCATCGATCGTGTGTGTTTGTGTGTGTGCGCATCACATCCCCTACCATGGTCATATAAACAAGATGAAGACGGGGTTATCAAACTGGACTTTATATTTCACATCCCTCATTATCCCTGCACTTGTCACTTTCATATATTTCATCAAACTGGACTTCAGATTGTGCATTGTATTCAACCTCCATTGTTACATAATTTAATTATTTATGCACATCACATTTAATCATTGCCCATCACCTTTATATATGTCATACACTTCATTTCTTTGTCCGTAGCACAGTCCATATTTCCTTTTGTGTTTCATTTCACGTTTTATATCTCATTTCAAAACTAGTACTATTCCAATCTGCAAATAGGTTTTAAAATTTCAATTTCATTTAAACATTACTTTTATTTCATTGTTATTATTATAATGACTTTACTTTTATCTACTTTAATCCTTCCATGTTCACATTCTTTGTATGCTCGCATTGGCTAAAAAAACTGATTCTAATTGAATGGACTACGTCATGCTGACATTAAATACCAAAACCAAGAATCATAAAGATACAAAAAATCTCCAAGGTTGTGTAAATAGTAGTCTACGCATACATCGGCATTTGACGACTTTTCAAACCCTAACCCCTTACCCCAACCCTAACCCCTTACCCCAACCCTAACACTTCAGACATTCCTTGTCTTATTGACATCTTCTGGAATAAAAACACAGTTAATATGCTGTACCAGTGTCTGTATTTTTTACTTTAATAGCTACATATAATAGTAGCCATATAGCACAACGGTCACTTGGCGGTATGCTGGTGGAGAAAACAACGTCACTTTCATGACTCAGAAACGTGAGTCTAGTGGATTGTCAAAGTCAAGGACCTCAAGTATGTTTTTTATTAGAATGGTGCTATTATTTCCTACTTCAATAAGTAGATATTTCACTTCAAACGCCTATAAAATCCCTTTTAGCTGCTAAAGAACATTTAACATGAAGTACTCAAGCAAGAAGTGTTTAGTTTCATTAGCTTAACACTGATCAAAAGAGTGGCCAAGAAGAGGCCATTGGACTCAATGGCCTCAATGACTGTTCAATGGAAACTCATGACTGTTCTTCTACTGGAGGAATTACTACTTTGGAAAATACATTGACCTGCAGTTTTCAAGAGGTAAACATGGTAGATGTTTGAAACATAAGAAACAAACAGAAATCTTTCTAAAATATAATAAAATACAAAAAACTTAGCCTATGGATACTCTCCTGTCTGTAATATAAGCCTGTTTGAAATAAAAGTTCTGGGTCTCTTTGCAATTTAATAAATCAATTCTCAAATGTTTGACAATCTTTGTACATAGTTTGCACCAATTACACTGAGGACAGGCAGAGCAGAATCCTACAGAGACAGTTCCCATAATGAAAACCCCAGAAATAACCTGAGATGTGATGGAGGTCAGCCACCAACCATGAATGATATTAAGTAACAAATACAATCATTGTTTAAATAGATAGCTAAATACCAGCCTATCAAACATTTATATGCAACTACAAGGCAAGAGGGGACATGAGGACAACAGTTTGGGCAGCAGGACTGCAACGTGAGCGCTTCAGGGATATTATTCACAGGACACAAATTCCTCAATGAATAAGGAGTAGAACGAAAACTCAATTTTTTCAATATGATTTGGGGTGAAGAGTGCAGTAAAGGAAAGCTCGCCGTAAACAAAGTGACTTTTGTAGTTGTTAATCCTTTTGGCATTAGATTTGGTCAAAATTTCATCCTCTCTAATGTTTATTGCTTCCAAATAAAGGTTCTTCAATCGTTAAATAATGTTAGCTGACATTCACAGCTCAATAATGAAGAAAGAAAAAATTAACAAATCCTCCAGGATATATTTTTTTCCCCCCTTAAAATGATTTGTCAAGAATTGTTTTAATGTCAGAGAACTCTTTGTCTCCTTTCATTCCACTCCTTTATTTCCTCCCCTCACTTCCACTAATGTCGCTTCCATTATACTAACAATGTCACCCTTTTGTCAAGCCTTGACTGAGCAGTGACAGTTTTAGCAACACCTCAAGGTAACTTTCACAGCGTCAGCTATCTGTCAGATGCTTCAGAGTTAAAAAGTAGGAAACGGCACCAGAAATGTTTGAAATGAAGAAACGAAAGACGAGACGAAGCTTTTACATTCAGATTTTTGGGGTGTTTAACAGATGGCTTTATCAAGAGTGACTTAAAATGACTGAGCAGTGGTTCGGTGTCCTGCAGAAATCACGTTGCTGCTGTTAGGCACACTGGGTAACCAGTTGGTTGCAGGGTGTCACAAACTAATTGACCATGTCATCTGTAGTCATGTGTAAGAGTTCAAAAGCTTTCATGGCTGTGGTGAGTCATTAGCTTAAAAATGGGGTCTGACCTCAGTTACTTTGAAAGGCTTCATCAAAAGCATGAGAAAACCATTTCCCGCTGTCTGTCTTTATTGATCCTTTGCTATTCCTTTCATTGCATATCTTTTAAAACTTGACTTATTAGTATGTAAAGTTGTTAAGTACTCTGTATTGCGTTGTGACATTATTTTATTGGTAGATGTGTACTGTATTAGGCTTTGTGTCTATTATTAATGTTATGTACCATGAATTTTATAATCTATATAATTACATTTTAATTTTAGATTGCCTTTTTAAAACCCAGTAAGAGAAATCAGTTGAAAATTAGCCTATTAAGATAATTTAGGCTAATTTACAGGTTTTTTTCTGTTGATAAATGAGCATTATGAACAAATGATATACCGTTGTTGTCAGCTGTCATGAATTAACGTTAAATAGTACATTAATAGGTTAATAGTAAAGAGTATGTTGTTTGTGTATCTTAACGTAAGCTATCGTCACTTACCTTTAATTTTTTTTCATTTATTATGTTTTTCAGGCATTTTTGTCTTTATTTGAGAGTTCAGGAAATAGGGGCTTACAGTAAACAGGGAGAGAAAGGGGACTGACATGCAGCAAAGGTCCCTTGCCAGAGTCGAATCAGGGATGCTGCGATTATGCGGCATGCGCGGTAACCACTTGGCAACCAAAGCACTCCACTTATCCTTAATTTTAAGCAAATAATGTTTAACTCTTTAGTTGGTTATGTAGCGCATTGTAATTTTAGGATTTTTGTAAAAGTTTTGAAAAAATAGCAGCCAGGACTTATGAGGGAACCACAGCAAGCACAGCACTGAACTTGGGAGCTGAGGACAGCCAAAAAAAAGTCAGCCACAGAAAACTAGCGAAGAAAAAATTGTATACTATTTCTGTTTCCGCAGCAAAAATATTTTTGTTTATTGCAAGCAGATTACAACAATTTCTTCAAGGTACGTATAACTGCATGAAGCCAACCATTGCTGTTATTGTCATTGTCTCAGTTGTAAATGCCACGGATGAAGGAATGTGACCACCAGAGGCCCTCTGCAGGCCTTGTGGCATACTCTCCTGGAACATAACCACTCATGATGTTCTAAATGGCAAAGCTGTAGAACTTCCTGAGTCTGCTTAAACCAAACTCCCTGATAGACTCACAGCTATGCCTTCTTAACCACAGTTCCTGAGTGTAGATCCTATGACAGACTCAGACTTAGAAGTGCTGACTCTCTTTTTCTGCCTGTTAATGGAATAAATCCACCAGCACCTGCTTGGTTTTGGGAGAGGTTATCTGCGGCAGATCTCTTTACATCTGCTCTATGGGCCGACACTCTGCCGCTGGAGATCAAGTCAACAACTGTTGCGAGCTTCACGGTGACGTTGCGGGCATGTGTGGCCTCGCTCGCAGTCATGTGTCCAAACACAGGACATCGAGTACTCAAGAAGACAACAAGATGGATTTACGTAGACATTTTTTAAAGTTGATTATGTTCAAAGAGTACACAGGCTCTCATGTGATGGATAACTCTCACGCTTCAATTAAATGGCATCCTGGCATTAAATTTAATTGGGGAGAAACCCTGCCTGCAACCATGACAATGTTATAACATATTGTTGTTTAGTCACATGAAGTCAGTTGGGGTGCAGAGTGAGTTCATATGTGTCTGTAGCAGTGGTGGGCAGTCATGTGTGGTCATGTGATTAGGTATTGAAAATTTTGCACAAAGGCCCCTCTAAATATTATCAGTGGTGTGAGCTGTTCTCTCCGCGAGGTGGGGTTAAAAGCACAATGTAGAGACAAGGTATAGTGTGGGTTTGTGTCATCAATGTCCCAAGGTGGCAAAATTGTTTTCTGTCTCCACCAAACTCAACTTCGACAGTATAGTCTTCTGTCAAAAATCATGGTGGACTTTCAGGGTTGTGTTTTACAGTTCTGGGAACTCTGAGAACACAGAGAATTAGCTTTGTCATGCGTCACTTTGAGATCATATCAAGAACATCAGTTATCTCATTGGATGCACATAGTTTCAATTTTGACCTTTCTGATTATTGAGCGCAGCAGCAAGTTGGAAAATCAGAGAGTTATATAATGCCCCACGGTAACCCTGCCTCAGTGTTTGGTGTCTTTGTTCTCATCATAGCAAGACAAGACTCGAATCAGTATTGGCCACTGCTTTACCCTGGGGGGTATGAGGGATGCCTCATGATATTCCTGACAAAAAGTTACAAGAAGTTTTATGGCCTCTCCGACCTAGTTTGACAATTTCCACAACATGTTCTGTGAGTATTCTATCAAGCACAACTCTAAACAGGGTGAAAAAGTGAAGTTGATCTCGAGCTTCATCATCTCGATCACCATCATCATGAATGTCAGGGAAGTCACAAAAGACTACATGGTAAGAATGGTCGTGTAACTCAGTGTGTTCTCTGCAAAGTCCCTCGACCAAGTCACTGCATAAATGTATGACACTGCGATCGTCTGTTCTGGCACAGTGGCCATCTCAAAAGACATAAATATTGTGTTGTCTGATCCAGACATAAGCCACAACTACTGATTCATTCTGTCATTTGTAATGGTGATAATACTATATAGAGTTTGAACAAAACCACCCACCCACCCAGGTAGAAAACGAGCAACAATTCTAAGACACAAACACCTGTCTTTCTTGAATAAGAGGAACATCAGGAAATATCTAATTACATCTCGGTATAAAAAGCTCTCACTACTTCCTTCATTGTTTGCCTGTCACACAGGTCAAAGTGGCCAAGGGCATGTGAATTAATACACAGCTGTTTGCTTGTGTTGTTTCAGCTAATGAACTCACTGTGATACAGAGGGGTTACTTGAGGATAAGGCTTTAAAGGCTTTAAGACCTCTTTGTGCATTTTACCAACAGAGCCATTCTGTTCCTGGTAAAGTCATCAGTTTCTTAGAAAATATACATAACCGGCAGGAATAACAGGAAGTGAGCATTCTCTCAAATGAAATGCTTCCCTTTCAAATACCTGTACATACAGATAATGACATTAAGTGACTTTTTAAATATAAGACAATTATGGTGTGGCTGCACGAAATCTTAATGTTGACAATGCTGATGATTAGCAGGTATAATGTTTACAGTGTTCACCATCTTATGCTGTGTGTCAAATCGCATAGTTCTGTTAGTACACTCCTGTGTAGTACACTGTGTGCACTATGTACTATGTGCTGTTGCACATTTACCGGAAATGATGAATAGCTAGTTAGCAAACTAGTCTTAGCATTCACATTATCAAATCTTATATGTGACAACAGTATAGTGATGCTCAGTGCAAAAAACATGTGTAATTTACATTTGAATAATGTAGCGATATTCACCATAGTTATAACTTCCTTGGCTGCCATTTCCTGTTTGAAAAGTGGTCCCTCCCCTTCTCATATGTAGCCAAGATGGTGACCCTTGATCGAGATAAGTGTTCATAGTTACACACTCAACTTTTTGACTGCTTTGAGTGCACCATCTGGGTACTTACAGTGCACTGCCTTTTCCCATACTTCTCAGTGTTAGCAAGGAAGTATGAAATTGGAGACACTGCATTACTTTAGTTTGTTAGCATGCTAGTGTTCGCTAATTAGCACTAAACACAAAGTATGGCTGAGGCTGCTTTAGACATAAATCAGAATACAGGAAAACAATCCTTCCAACAGTTGTTGAGGTATATAGATACTTTGAAGTAATACTTTGTTAGTCCCAAAGGGAAATTAAAATGATAGAGCAGCCAACAATGAGGTCAAAAATGTAGAATAAACAAATATAATCCAAGGCTAAATTAAAAGTACTAAATAAACTATCTCACATACAAAAAATAAATCGAACAGAAAAAGTAGAATGGTCAGGTGGATATAAGAAATATCTAACCTAATCTTTATTTCTTTATGCTCTTTTTATTTATTTTATTTATGTACAAAAAAAAAAAAAAAATTTAGCAGTGCTAAACATTTCGTTGCTTACATCATTTGACAAATTGACAAGTGCTGCTGGTAGGCATAGCTAATCTAGTCATTTGATAACAAACTTAAACTTCTGTGTACTAACTGATGTCTAATTAGCTCTTTGCAGGCCGGTGTCTGCGCTTGTCCAAAGATTGTTTGATAGAGAAGGAGGCACCACTCTGTGACTTCATTCAATGATTGTGAGACGAGTATTTTTTGCAGTATTATACAATTATTTATATAAGTCAGACTCTCTCAGTTGCACGGATTGGATTAATAATCAACAAAAAGCATCAAACCTCACTACTATAAAAAACAATATTTTAATTCAGATGAATTAATTGAAGGTACTATTGGGAAATAAGGCTGGATCAAAGATTGGGCCCTTCAGCAATGTCCTCTCCCCCCAGTCTGATGACTCAGTGATGCCCAGACACCAACGATTAGTATTCTGCATCACAAATGGTTACAAAGGGGTTTTCCTAGCACAAAAATACTCATTTGCTATATAAAATAAAGCTCTTACAAGCACTTTAACACACATTAACATATTAATGCTAACACACACACACACACACAAACAATCCCTTTATTTAGATGTTAATTGAATTGCAGTGGTGAAAGCCAACTGTCTCCTGTGATATTCAGAGGCTTCACACTGCTAATTCTGACGCACACACACAGTCACATGCACACATACACACACACGCACACACACACACACGCACACGCGCACACTAACACAAAATTCTATTTCAGCATCCCACATTCAGCTTCAGGCTATGTGAAGTTTTGCATCAGTGTGTCTTTGTGTGTGTGTATGCGTGCGTGCGTGTGTGTGAGCGCGCCTCTATCCAGAATGCTGTGTGACTCTGAAATCACAGAGGGGAGGGGTCAGGGCATGAGGCAGCGCTCGCAATAACACGTGCATGCTCAGTGACACAGTGAGAAACACACACGCACATGCGCACAAAGACAAAGCGACAATCCCCTGTTGATGTCACATACTGAGGCGTCCTGAGCTGTCCTCTGCTTTCTGTGGCTCCATCTGCCTTCACTGCTCCTAATCCAGCTCTCTCCACTACACTAATCCACACACACACACACACACACACACACACACACACACACACACACACACACACACACACACACACACACACACACACACACACACACACACACACACACACACACACACACACACACACACCTATAGCTGCATAACGTGCCTACACACAGAATCACACACATTTTTGCTGGCAGAAAAACAAATGAGCAACAACTTGGAATGAGCTTTAGTGCACTAATTAAACACACAACCCCCCCTCCAAAATCTGTACAAACAACTACAGCCCTACATACACACTTTTCCTAGATATGAGCATCATCATCATTATCATCAGCTATATTCACATGAAGTAAAAGGACTCAATGAGGAACTGTCAGCTTCTTCAAGGCCTGAGATAAATATAAAAGTGTCACTACGCTTAAATATTTCTTTATTAGAATGAACTCAATAACTGTAATCATATTAAAAATCTATCTCTTTTGGGATGTTGTTCTATTCGTGGTACGTGTAACAGTTACGTTAAGGATTTGTAATCTTCGGGGACAACATGTGCTAAATGCACCAACACATCTCAGTTTAGTGTATTAGCACGCTAACATTAGCTCATTTAAACTTAACAGGATCTACAGCAGAGGATGATGGGAATGTCATTACTTTTCAAGGTATTTGGTCGTGACCTAAAGTTTTGTGAACATTAAAAAAAAGTGAATATAATCATTATTGTGGTAGTGGCATCAGCTAGGTCTGTCACCTATAACTTTTTTTGTTGGACGATATATTGTCTCAGAAATAATCGCGATACACGATATTATTGTCATTTGAGGATAATTTGATACCGCTGATATAATGATAATATAATAGCATAATAATACATGGGGGGCGATTCATCGTCTAGGGAACATAAATTTATGCTGCTAAATGTCATCTTAAATCCATCCAATAGTTCTACCTGTTTTAAAGTCCTTACATTAGCTGCATGTCACTTCCCATATTCGCTTTATTTCATTCTTTCACTTGTTTTTAAAGCACTTTACAGTCTTGCATCAGCCTACACGTCTCACATGCTTACAGTCTATGAACCAGTACAGCCCCTCAGCTCCTCTGACATGAGTGTGTTAGTTGTTCCAAATGCACGACTGAAACCCCTGGTGAGGCAGCTTTTAGCTTTTATGCTGGGAGCTGCTGGAACAGTAAAGCCTGAGGATCTGACAGCAGCTGTAAGTGTTAAAAATCTTTAAACAAGAACTGAAAAGCTGCCTATTCAGCCTGCCTTCTGATGGAGAATGATTTACAGACATTAGTTACTTTATTTTATTCACCTTTTAAAAATCGTATTCATGTCGTAAAATTGTATATTATCTTTTATTTATTTGATTTGATTATTATTCCATATTTATTTGTCTTTGTTTTATGTATTTTATCCAGTTTTTTAAGGATGTTTTTATTTCATTCTATTTACTTTATCATTACTATTATTATTGTCTATTTATTTGATTACATTTTAATCATTTGTATTTCTTGTGTGTATTAGTTTCAAATTTTTTCAATGTTTATTGTCTACACTTGTTCTGTCATCTGTGAAGCACTTGATCTGTACTTATCTGTATATAAGCTGCTATACAAATAAAGTTTGACTGATTGATTGAAAGTGGTGGATCGACCGACATGCTAGCAGGGCTAAACAGAAAGATGGTGATGGTGATGGTGATGGTGATGGTGATGGTGATGGTGATGGTGATGTCCTTGTAAGGCAATATTTAAGGAACATTTATACAGTGTGGCAAAAGGCATTATCAGCCCTCCTTCTTCTTCTTCTTAAAACATACTTCAACTATCAAAAGTACTACTTCCACAGAATGGTCTGTTCCAAAGTGCTATATTTGATTATTATGTTGTATACAGTTACATGTAGGAAGCACTTTAATGTTGTAGTTAAGGTACATATAATTAAACTGCTGTATACTGAGGGCTAGTGTAATCTGCGACAATGTATTATATTTAATCTGATTATATGTTTTGTGGGTCTGAATGTGAAAATAACTAATGTGAGATGATTGTAGTGTAAGTGACATAAAATAGAAATATTTCAATACAAGATAGGTGTGTCAAAATTGTACAGAAGCATTAATGATAGAATTAAGAAGAATAAATGTATGGAAATGATTGTTTGACATATTCTAGGACAGAATATCAACTGTGTCTTTTTCCTCGAGCTGAACACGATCAGAGTGATGCATGGTCACAGTTTCTGCCTCCTCTCCTCTCTAATATCCTGGATGGATAACGTGGGATTTAACTCGCTTGGTGTTTGTGTTCCTCGTCTTCATCGCCTCTGAACTCAGTCTGTGAATTTATTAAATGAAGCGGTGACATGGGTGTGTGTGTGTGTGTGTGTGTGTGTGTGGAGCGGAGAGAGCACAGATGGCAGCGTGACGGAGTGTTCTGCCTTCCAGTTTACCTCCCAAAACTCCCTGACATCCTGTCCTGTCCATCCTAGCATCCCTCCATCCATCCCTCCATCCTAGCATCCCTCCATCCATCCATCCATCCATCCATCCAGACAGACAGCACAGACTGCAGTTTTCTTCTAATATATATGTAAAATAGTTCCCTGAGAACTTGTCCATAATTCTACAAAGTGTTGTATGTTATGAAGTATGTCATGAGTTGCTTGTGTCAAGACTCAAAGTTTATGAGTTTGCACCCTAAAAAAAAAAAGGTTTTGATGCACTTCTGCATCAATGTACACTTTCATCAATCTATCCATCCATCCATGCCTGCAGCTATTCTTTCATCTACCAGTTCTGTCAAATCCAGCAGTAATCTCTGCTTTTCCTTTCATGTTTACATCAAAGATGGACACACACACACACACACACACACACACACACACACACACACACACACACACACACACACACACACACACACACACACACACACACACACACACACACACACACACACACACACACACACAGATGTACAGTCCATCACATTTCGGTCTGACACACACTCCTCTCTCTCTCTCTCTCTCTGTCTCACCCTTTCTCATCTCCCTCTGATGAGTTGCTATCCTGCTTGTTGGAGAGTGGCTCCATTCAGCCTCAGCCCCGTCAAGCAGCCAATCACAGGACAATGAGGCGGACCCCGACCTCGCCAGCCTGCTCAGCATTCGCCGGCAGACACTTCAATAGACAGCCATCTGAAAATCTGAGCAGCCGTTGGCTGGGAGGAGCACGGTGGGCGGGACATCAGTGGAGGCAAAAGAAAGCTGGAGATAGACAGTAAGGAATAGACATTAATCATTTCATTGTAAAAAACATTATTACAATGCAACCATGTACATGTTCTGTGTTTTTATATGTCGTTTACTTCTTAATTCTGTTCTATGATTTTGACACATTGTTTGTGTTCAGTACAATGTGTCCATTTAATCATGATGTCACATGTTTAGATTTAAGGTCAAAGGGTCGTCTAGTCCTTTAAAGACTTCATTTATACTGGCCAACAGCTGGACACGATGACAGTTTGAGATATATTTGTACTTTTCAGACTTTTCAGTGTGTTTGTGATGAATTAGAATCTCATGGAACATTCTTTATGGTTGCATTTTTACTCAGACGTCTTGAGTTTAGATCCATTGATACATGAACAAAAAAAATACGATCATCTAAAGCTCAGAGACACAGGAGCTAAAACGGCCTGTTTCAGACAGAGGCTGAACTGAGGGTCAATATAAGATACATACATACAGTTTTAAACTGTAAATCATGGAAAAAATATTCTAGTAGAAAATATAGTTAAAAATATAGACCTGAAAATAAGCATAAAATGTCCCCTTTAAATAATATGAAGAATTGATTCTAGCTTTCATTTGATTTGTTTGATTTTTTCCAGTCTTTTAAGCTTTTGTTAGACTGATCACTCAACTTTTTTAGTTCTAACCCTAACCCCTAACCCAATTTGGAGCATAAATGTTTTTTATTCCACATTTATTAATCTGTATCTGACATCTTAATATGTGAATAAACGGTACCAGTGCTGACCACAGCTGGCCAGTGGAGCCATGTTTGACTGTAAAACCATGAAACCCAAATCTGTTTGTGCACCTCACTTTCAAACTCTACTTGTCAACACTAATTAACGCCCCTGACATCAGAAACATCATTTTTGTGGCCCCCATGTAGCTGATGTAATATTTTTCAAGTAGCATGTCAGTCAACATGGGACCTTATATGTCACTTTAGAGCCTCTACATGTATTTAACCCTCCTGTCGTCCTCCCGGGTCAAATTGACCCCATCTCTTTTGACTGTTCTTTCTTTCCTTCCTTCCTTCCTTCCTCCATCCTTACTCCTTTCTTTCCTTCCTTCCTTCCATCTTACTCCTTTCCTTCCTTCCTTCCTTCCTTCCTACCTCCCTCCTTCCTACCTCCCTCCTTACTCCTTTCCTTCCTTCCTCCCTCCGTCCTTACTCCTTTCTTTCCTTCCTCCCTTCCTTACCTTCATCTTACTCCTTTCCTTCCTTCCTTACTTCCATCTTACTCCTTTCCTTCCTTCCTTCCTTCCTCCCTCCCTTCCTTACTACCTCCCTCCTTGCTCCTTTCCTTCCTTCCTCCCACCATCCTTACTCCTTTCTTTCCGTCCTTCCTTCCTTCCTACCTCCCTCCTTACTCCTTTCCTTCCTCCATCCTTACACCTTTCTTTCCTTCCTTCTTTTCTTCCTTCGTTCCTTCTTTCCTTCCTTCCTCCTGTCCTTCCTTGACCAGAGGACAACAGGAAGGTTAAACAGCAACAACATGGCATAGAAGCCTACATCAGCCTGTACTGTACTGTACATCTGTGAGGTCTGAATGTAGCAGTGAACTTTAGTCACAAAGAGAGGAATAATACTGAAGAAAAAAAACAGCCATTAACATTCTGGAATACAGGTTACCCTAAATTCCTTTCAGAGGACTTGTAAGTAGCTTATGCTAAATTAGATTTGGCTGTCGTCTGTTTCTCCTAATAGATCCAGGATTGTAGTGGTGAACGGATCACAACAACTGAAACTGTGCTGGGAGCACAGAGGCTGTATTGTGAAAGCAGATGAGCCTCTGTGAAGTCTGTATTAAACATCTAACGAGGGAATTAAAAGAATGAGCCGGGGGGGGGTCAAAGGGGTCAGAGTGTTGTACCTGGACGTTGAATGCGATTAGACCTTTGTGTCACTTGTAGATCAGACTGCTTCAAAAAGTTCTCTTAATCTCAAACTGAAGAAATTCTTTCCAATGAAAACCATCAAGCATGCTGGACTACGTTACCCACCTTAAATACTTTGTAGATGTACAATAAAAATGACTTAATCACCAATAAATAAGCATAGAAAATAAATGATGAACATATAAGTATTGCATTTTATAAATAAAAGTATAAGAGTATGAAAATAAATGTTTCCATAAAGAAAAAGCAGCGTTTTTTCAAGTCAAGTGGTGTTATTGTTTTTACTACTTTTGTAAAGAAAATCAGATGACTTTCCGTATTCCTTATCTCTGTTACTAAATCAACAGCGCTTTGTCAATAAGAGAGAAGAATGCAGTATGTTCACTATGGCTGGGTATGTTTAAAAAAATGATGATACCAGTACCAATCCAAGTACCCTTAAAGTGATATTGATACAAATTGAGTACTTCATTTGATACCCATCATGTGAATAGAAGCATTCAATTGCATAAAATGCCACCACTCCTCCACATCTAAATGATTTTTACATGGATGCATTTTGAAAATCTTCAAATTATTAATGTTTATTAAATAAAAAATGCTCAAAATTAGCATGTGGGTCACAGCATACATCACACACACTTAGAAAACCATCTATGTGCAATGTTATGTAACGTAATGATGAACTTTGCAGAGTAATGACAAAGTTTGAGTAACGTTATTGCTTCGCACAAACAAGTAACTACAGCAGGGGTTGGTGTTGGGGCTGGATGTTGGAGTTTGTTCGTTCATTCAGTCTATAACGGAGGCATAAAAGCAGATAGAAATTATTTAGTATGCGTTAAGAAAAGCCATTTGGGTTGGTAGCATGTTAATGTTTAACAGAAAGATAAAAAACCGCATAACAGAGAGACGCTTGTCCTGTTTGTTGATTTTCATATCAACAAGTCGATCATATGATTCATATTTGTTGATCTGATTTCCATGTGAAGCAGATCAGCCTGACTGGATGCTGATCCAGTATTCTGTGGCTGTAGAGCTTTTAGCTTAACTAACTGATTTCTGTTCCTTTTAGAAATAAAAAAGGCAAGTTTATTCAGGTTTTATACTCAATACAGCGATATTCCATCGTTAACATATAGCAATAAGACAATAAGAAGTGTTTGGACACCTAACACATTATTATGATATATCCTCTGCCCCTATTGGTTGCTCAATAGTTGACACACTCTACCATAAATTGAACCTTCATTTTCCAGGGAGATCATACCTGGTGACAGACAGAACTGCAAACTGAAAGTGAAACCAAGCCAACCAATGGTGCCACTCTTCTATAACCACAACACTGTGCAATCAACACGTACTTGATAATGATAAGTTAAAGATAAAAAGTTGTCTACTTCCATTTTAAAAGGTACACATAAATAATAAAATAATAATACTTGTATTTACATATTCAAATGATTTATACCTACACTAACATATGTTATAACTACGTTTCTTTATTCCTGTGTGTCTGTGTATGTGGGTTAATGAGGCAGGCTGAGCCACTTCAATACCTAATAAGCACACAGGCAGAGAAATATAGAACTAAATAAATATATAAATACATCTAACTCTGTAATGTTTGTCACCACATCTTTTTAAAGTCAGCTAACATCAGCTACAATAAGCTACTGCTACTGGTGTTTACCACTACTACAGAATGACTGTAGATTGGTTTTCATGGCTCATGCTGATACTTTTATTTTGGGGGGGAAAAAGGTAAAGTAAGTGCACTCCTGCTAAAATCCTCCTTGTCTTCTGCTTCGCTGAATATTTTGAATGTTATTGGACATTTGGATGTTTTTCTGAAAATCATGCTGTCTTGGTTATTGGTTATTATTAGCTGTGTCATGTCTGTGTAACTGCAGGGTTCAGAGTGGATTATCCTTGCTAACACCATGGACGCTTGCCAGAGAGTAAAACATTACTGCCTATTCAAAGCTTTGGGAAACAGTTGCGAGTTTGGAAAGTAACAGCGTGTGTTTCAGAAGAATCTTCCAAGATCTGTCAACTCGATACAGCTGTAAATTTCAACGACAAAGACACCTCTTCATGTAATAAATAAAAACCCACAAATTCGTCCGATGTCTGGCCCACCTCTATCATATGAGCAACATTACTATGTGAGGAGCCCAGCGTGCCAGATGAGGGCACCAGAGTCCCCACTACACTGGTGGTTTTGGAAGTGAAATTGACCTGAGCTGACCTGCTTCCTGGTTACACGCTGTCCTCTCACCACTGAAAACTGGAATCGATTTGCTTATGTAGAGTGTCTGATACATGTTAAGATTGATTTCATACACTACAGTACAGACACATTTATGCCTAAGCATTATTTACACTGCTATGGTTCAGAATCAGTTTTCAAAGTGTTGATGCATCGACTGACTTTTGATATAACTGATCAGACACGGTGGGGTTCATATGCATGGTCACAATCACTGAAAATGACTTTTAATAACTTATATATATCAGTAGATTATCTTATACATACAGAATATATGTACATATACACATATTTTTCAGCAGTTATCTCTCAAATGTGGTTATCAAATACTTGTGTTAAAGATATGTAATGATATTTTACACTTTATTATATTAAATGACATCAGTGCACTGAAACAGTATACTGGGAATTTAATAAGTATCAAATATACATACAATTCTGCCTGTATAGCTTTAAAAACAATTACCAACATATCTGTGATAGGCTAATAATATCAGCTTACTGATACATCTGTTGGGATTTAGGTATGTATACATTATTTAACTACAAATTGTGACCTATGACCCGCAGCATAGGTCCCCTGCCGGAACTGAACCAGAGACACTGCAATGGGAAAAAGCTGCATATATTCAAATGAGAGAAGCTAGAGCTAGAGAATATTTGATGTGTTTGCAAAATAGATTACTTAAACAATCAATGATCAAAATGTGGGTGATCTTCTGATGTCAAACAGTGCAACACTGTGGCTCTTTTATGATACAATGTTTTATAGAGGAGCTCCACTTCTTCAGATGGGACAGTAGATGGCATCAGAGAGTGAGAGATCAGACATACACACACACACACACACACACACACACACACACACACACACACACACACACACACACACACACACACACACACACCTGTGAGACTCTTCTGAACCAATAACAGTCCAACTGTACCTGCACATGTACACACAAACCCAACAACAACAACAACTCAAATATATATAATCATATTCTACATTTCCAGCTAGAACTGAGACCTCTACAGCCAAGATCAGTTGTAGTTGGTTTTATTCTCTCCAAACTGTTTTGAGATCAGTGGATCACTTAAAGAACAATGACATAGAAAAAAATATATTCTTGTAGAATATAGAATATAGGTATGATGTGCAGAGAAACATTATATAAAACATGCTCTAATTCAAACGTATTAAACATACACACACGTTCCTATTTAACCAAATACACACCTCAGTCTTGGTGAAACTACTCTGTTCTCTCTGACACACGTACACGTGTACATTAAGCAGCGCGCGCGCGCGTGCACACACACACACACACACACACACACACACACACACACACACACACACACACACACACACACACACACACACACACACACACACACACACACACACACACACACACACACACACACTATACTTCCCTATCCTAACCCTAACCCTAACATCTGTGAAGATTCTCGGTCATCCGGATCACCCGAGTAAGGGTTGAATCGAGGACAACAGGACTTGTTTGTAGACACTTGAAGACGTTTCACCTCTTATTCAATGGGCTTCTTCACTTTTGACTTGCCGAGGTCCAAAGTATTTAAACCTCTGTGGCTTCATCAAGTTCATCGATGCATCGTAGATGAGGGATGAGCGATATCGCAGATTTCGTCCTCTACTTTGACGTAGAAAACCTCCGTCACTCCCCTTTCAAATCATTAATCCTTCCTGTCCAAAATATGTACACTGTCCTCGAAAGAGTGTCACTTGTCTTTCAGGTATAGGTAAACTGCTGAGTCTTGACCTGAAACCCTTCCTGTGTTGAGTCATGCGTTAGTTGAATGGACTGCACACACTAGATTGTTGTTCTTGTGTTTGGGTGTGCGGTCTTTCCCGGTGGACTAGTTTCTGTCTGATCACACACACACACACAGTTGTAAACATCATATGGGGCCATGGGTCAGTGACGACACACCGATCGATGTACTGTGCACATACAGACGGATCAGTACATACACTCCACTGTGCGGAGTACGTGCCGGTTTGACTGGAAATAACACTCAGCAATTAGGAAATTATACATGACAGTTATAAAACACACACACGCACACGCACACACACACACACACACACACACACACACACACACACACACACACACACACACACACACACACACACCGAACACACACACGTTTCTGTTTAATCATCAAACACACACCTCAGTCTTGGCGAAACATAATCTATTATCTGTGACACGTACAATAAAACAATACAGACAAACTAAAGGACAGATGTTTGTGTGTAGCGCACACACACACACACACACCCCGACACACACACTTCCAGTCTGTCTCAGAGTACAAAGGCCTTGGATGCTGTCCAAGCTGATCAGATGGAAAGAAGCACAGCATGATCACAGATGACTGTCTGTTTCCTCCCTCTCTAACTCCTTCTCTCTCTCTCTCTCTCCACTTTCTACCCATTAAATCACTCCCTCGTTCTCTATAATCACGCTCAAGGCAGAGCAGAAGAAACAAACAACACTCCGCACACACAACAAGAGGTGTAGCGGCTTAAAGGGGCCTATTTCAGAGGCGGTGCTCCCACTGTTTGAAAATCTGTGTGGTATTCTGGTGACAAGCGCAGATATCAGAGTGAACACAGGTGGGAGGTTCATTCAATTAAATTAAGTCGAGGACGTTGCAGCAATGCCAATCAACAAGATCAAACTAAATACTTGATGCTGCAATAACGGATTAATGCTTAAGATATGAAGAAGTTATAGCAATTAAACACCCTCCAACCAAAACTGGCACCAAAAGTAACATTTAATGTAGTTAAAGTAAGAAAGTCTGCAGTTACAGTATCTGTAAATGAATGTGGGTGATTCTTATGAGCTGTATGAGAAGTTTCTCCTTCAGTTCATTAAATCCTGCCAGCACCTGAAGGCAGCAGGACTGATATGTTAATAAATCTGCTGCTGCGGAGACACTGCACGGATCACAGTGCCGTTACACAAAGCTGTTGTTTAGCTTCATTAAATCAGCTGATGACACCAGGATGCTACAGTATAAACATACACACATCTACACAGATCAGACTGGTCGGTTATAACTCCATATTCTACTTTTTTATAAAGGAGATGTCAGGTTACCATGGCTCCTCAGCCTCCTTTTGAAAAAGTAGTGTCTCGATGTTTGATTTTTGAAAGGCACTGCGGTGCGGAGATAGAGTCAGTCCAATGCATCATATAATATTTGCATCATTATTATAGTTGTCGTGGGCGTACCTTTAGGGCTCTAAAAGGTGATAGGTCTTGGGTGTACCTTTAGGGGTCTAAAAGGTGATAGGTCTTGGGTGTACCTTTAGGGGTCTAAAAGGTGATAGGTCTTGGGCGTACCTTTAGGGCTCTAAAAGGTGATAGGTCTTGGGTGTACCTTTAGGGCTCTAAAAAGTGATAGGTCTTGGGTGTACCTTTAGGGCTCTAAAAGGTGATAGGTCTTGGGTGTACTTTTAGCGCTCTAAAAGGTGATAGGTCTTGGGTGTACCTTTAGGGCTCTAAAAAGTGATAGGTCTTGGGTGTACCTTTAGGGCTCTAAAAGGTGATAGGGCTTAGGTGTACCTTTAGGGCTCTAAAAGGTGATAGGGCTTAGGTGTACCTTTAGGGGTCTAAAAGGTGATAGGGCTTAGGTGTACCTTTAGGGCTCTAAAAGGTGATAGGTCTTAGGTGTACCTTTAGGGCTCTAAAAGGTGATAGGGCTTAGGTGTACCTTTAGGGCCCTAAAAGGGAATCTGAAAAATCCTGTTTCTCATTTCAAGCACTCTTAATACAACTTGTGTACATGTTCTTGGTCAATACACCTGCTGAGGTATTTAAATCCACATAACTACTATTCTTTTTACCAATAAGCAGGGTTTCTTTTACAAAGGAAACCTCTTCCGCACACTATACCCACACCTAACAAATCAAAGCATCCGCACACTTGTATCAGATGCAAACGATTTCATCTCCAGGTCCTTTTAGTAACTCTTCAGCAGCTTTTTGATCATATCACACAATCTTACCTGCAGATTAAGTTTCCACAGTTGTCATGGCATTGTAGTTATTTAGATTTCTAGGTTTTCTGAGGTCCTCCAAGAGTTCTCATCTGCCCATCTTAGCTTTTTGGATCATCTGATATGACTGAAAGCTCTAAAACAGTTGCTAAGTTAACTTTGAGGTGAGCTGTTTCCAACATTTAAAATTAACTTTGAATTGTCTATTGTCCAATGTCTTTTTTGGGTAATATATTCTTAATAGTGTAGTGGGTCCAAATATAATAGTAAGGTAGTGTGCACTGGAGACACCTCCATGTTCAAACAACAACAAACTAAATCACTCTTCGCTCTGACAGCTGCAGACACGGTAACGATCTGCTGGTTAGCATATTGAAACAGCTGACATCTGGAAGCCTCGCAGTTCACTGAGTGCATGTTCAACATTCGCAGGCCTCGTATTGATATCCCCTGGTGGTTATGACTACTACTGTATGCGGTCCGTATTAGCTGATCTTGGCTGAAGATGTCACACAGTGTCCTGCATGATATCTCTCGCTCAAATCTGTCAGATCAGGAAGGCTGGAAGCGGGACTTAGCAGGGGCCAGACCGGGGCAAAACGATTAGGATGTTCTTGGTTAAGATGATTTAAGTGTAAACCAGTTAATGACTGTCTGTGAAGGCCTGGCCTGTTTCTTTAAACAGACCTGGGTCACAGAATACAGTGCAGTACTTTGAATGGTTTGTTTTGGCCTTCTCGAACAGCCTAATTTTATACAGTACCATTTTAAACTGTTTAAACACCTGACTGATGACAGCAAAAGGCAGGTATACTATCTGCAACACTCACACTCACACACACACACACACACACCCACACACACACACACACACACACACACACACACACACACACACACACACACACACACACACACACACACACACACACACACACACACACACACACACACACACACACAGAATGACACTAATTCTCACTTCTATGAACCCCCTTACTCTATTTATTCACAGTTACAGTCTGAGCTGTGCCATATACCGTCAGGATTAGTTAGGCTTTCTTAGAAATGCCACCTATTTTTAAAACGTCGGAAGAAACTGTTCAACGGGTATATGAAGCTTCATGGAGATCGAGCGGATGTACTGATTGACACAGTATTTCAGGAGTGAGACGACTGTTTAGAAAATCCTCCACTGAGTAAATTGCATCCGTCTGGTTCACCTCGGCAGGTGACACTGATTGATTCTGTGAGTTCTATTGAAGTCGAGAACGTGAGAGTTCATTTTGAGGCGGAATTGAATTTCAAACCAAGCTACATCAGTAAAATTGCCTTCCATCATCTTGGAAATATTTCAAAAATGAATTGTTTTTTATCTCAGTTGGACTCAAGAACACTTTTCCATGCAGAACAGATCACTCTAATGCTCTTGTAGTCACTGGTCTCAATGAGAGAATCATCTAGCTCATGTGCGCCGATAGCGACCTAAAACTTTAAAGATCCTCTCCAGAACAAGAAGAAAAAACACTTTTTGAGTGGAAAGGGACTTTCTAAAAAGCCATGAATGGTCTGGTTCTACATATCAGACACGCTTAAAGTTTACCGACCGGGAAGATCTCTCTGGTCAAAAGATTGCGGTTTCCTCCAAACCCCGGAGAGTACAATCCAAAACTGGTGACTGTTTATGCATCTAAAACAGTAAATTCTTACATTCATTTCATCCCTGTTAGATGACTACAGTGCTCAATGCTCAACAAAACCCAACTCAGCTGATTCAATAGACTCATAACCATACAGGATCAACAGGAGGTTACACATCACACCACTTTTATAATCATTGCAGTGACTGCCAATTGGTGTTAGACTGGATTTAAAAAATTTGAATGATCAAGGGGCTAGCTCTTGAATATATAGCTGACCTCTTGACCTCCCATGAGCCTGAATACAACCTGGGATCCTCTGTTAGGTCATTCCTCAGTCAAAGCTAAAGACTTAGGTGACCAGGCCTTTTCTGCTCACTACACTCACTATTTTAGACATGTTCTATATTGTTTTTACTATTGGTTTCATTATCTTTTGACATATTTTATCATTTTATTACAATATTTCATTATTTGTATTGGTAGCTTTTGCTTTAATTTCCTTTAAAGCACTTTTAACTTGTTTTGAAAAGTGCTGTATGAAAGGCATCATTATCATAAAGCTTGAAACATACTATCTGCTGAATTAGGGTTCACACTAACACTGTCTTATTTTAAAAAATAAACTGATTTATCACTTTGTTAAGCACTTCTATGATATTTTGATATACAAATCAACTTGAAACTTGCAATGTTGGGAAGAAAGAAATCATTCTAAGCTTGTAGAGATCAGGGCAGGTCCCGGAAACATGTTTTAGCCAGCAGAGTCTGAGCTCTGAGCTGAAGTTAGTTTAAGGTTAGATAGTAAACAGCTGGACTTGTATCAGTCACTTTGCACGGTTTGCATCAGTGGCTGTGGTCAGACAAAGTTTATCTAAAGTAGAGCTGTGATTCATCCTTTGAATTTGCTCAGTTGTCATGGAAGTGCAACGTTGCCATGGAGCTGGTGAGGTAGGTGATCTATATTTATTAATGTTTTGGTGATGTTAAAGGATGGATTCACAATTTTTAAAGAACATTGTAATAGTTTTTTCTTGCTGTAATCATTCCTCCTCTTCATACTGACCATTAGAAGATCCCTTTATAATGTACTTTCAATGTAAATGATGGGGGACAAATCCACAGTCCTACCAATCCAAGTTGATCTGAAGCTAATGTGAAGTTTCAGCTGTCCAAATAAGACAAATCAAGTAAGTATGTTTCAAAATTACAGTCTTTTTAGTGCCAAAGTTCCTCTTTTCCACCACAGCTCAACAGGGACACACAACGAGGGAATTTGATGCTAAAAAGACAGATGGCAGATAGCCACTTGATATGAATACCAATCTAGCCATTAAGTCAAAATCTTCTGATTATGAGACAGGATCTGAAGTTTATCCTCAACAGATGTTATAGATACAGCTGGCTTTAGAAAGAGTTCAGTTGATTCCAGAAGTCCCGTATGACGTGTGTATGCCTGCTGGATTGACTGAATTATGACACTGAGGCGAAGGGGTACAATTTCTGATTCCAAATGCGTCATTTGTGTGGCACTAAAATGAAGCATTGTGCTGAGAACTGCAGTCGAGACAGACAGAGGATCACAGGAAGGAGCTGCGGGTCAGTCGGCATTATAACGCCTGTCGACCTTTTCATTGCTTTCGTCTTTTGCTGATCTCTCTCTTCACCTGCCGGAATTACCGCGGTCCTTCTGACATTTGGTTTCAAGAAAAAGTGTGCTCTGAAACAGTTCGTCCAACTTTTTTTTTAATATTTGAAACTGACAGAAATGGAAAAGAAGGGAAACTTAATCCTCCTCTCCTCATTTCAGCCTCTGCTCTGCCCTTTCTTGCGCTCTTCCGTCTTGATTTTCTTCATCCTTGTTCTTTCCAATCCTCGTTCCGCTCTGTGCCAGCGGTGTCGTGTCCTCCTCCGCTGCTCCTCTTTCATTCTTTTATTTACAGCAATCATCTGCTCTGTGTTCATTGTTTTCCCCGCTCTCATTGACTATGTATGGCAGCTGTTTCTCTGCCAGCAACTAATTACCGGCCGTTGGGAAAGAGAGAGTGTGTGTGAGTGTGTGTGTGGGTGCTTGCATGGGTGCATTTTTTAGCAAGGGTGCATATATAAGTGTATTTATGTCACTTTATAGGTCTGTGGGTGTCTGCTAGAACACAGCTGTGTATATGTTAATGCATGTATGCATGTCCCTGGGGTTTATATCTATCTTAGCAGCTATAAAAACTTGTTTACAACCTCCTTTTTTTTCTTTCTCTTTTTCTGTTTACTCGAACTAAAACTTCCCCTTCTTTCACCCCAAGTCTCAACAAAATCAATAAAGAGTCTTCATGAATAAGAAATGAAAAGCTTCCATATTCTTATGACTTGATAAGCTTCACTACACTTTCTCAGGACACACAACTGCTGCTGCCCACACACACATGAGGGTGCTGACCCTGGTCCTGATTCTAATCTAAGCTGATGGGTGGATGAGCTAAACTCCACCCATCAGCTCATCCGCCCAGATTTAAATGAATGTAATTTAGAAGAATGTAGTGTTTAATGTAGATAATTATCTGAGGTGATGTCGCTGTTATGAAGAGATTTGAGTGAATTTTGGGGTGAAAAATCCTTTTATCATATCCTCAATGAGTATGACACACTGTTGCACTTGTACCCTGTCAATTACTGAGTCTATAAATACCTCAAACTGGACTTTCTGTGACCAAAAGATATTAAAGATATTTCGTTTAAATTAGTATAAAACAGCATTTGAAAAGCTTAAACTAGCAAACAAATGGCTCTATTGTTTCATAAAAAGACTCGAAATGTTCAACTGATTATCAAAATCGTTTCTAAAATAGTTGTTCCCTTTGCCAAAAATCAACTTTCAATCTCAGCTTTTAAGCCATGGATGAAGAAGAAGAGTGGAAAATGTGAACATCTACATTTCCATGACAACCAAGTAACTCCATCTGCGGAGGAAGACAATGTGATAGGACATATATCTCCGGAGCAGCTACTGAATAGACTGATTGTGAATTCATTTTGACTGTTGGCTCACTTTAACGGAATGAATCATCTAACTGTATCAACGCTGGTTTATACTATATTAATATTTCCTTTGAAACGATGCACAGTCTAACTAGTGCCAGGACCAGATCTGATTCATCACATTTGATGTACTTAGAATATGATTGCATATGATATATAATGAATTTGAAGCTTAAAATTTGTGTTTTTAGAATGAACTTAATTATAATTGTATGTTTCGCTGATGATACCGTGCTTTACTACAAGAGTCGGGGTGCTTGTATTCATCCATATCTTACAACAGTCTGCACATATACTGTCATTCATTGGTAACACAAGACTAAACATTCATGCTGACAGCTCCATGACACACAGATGTGCTTTAAACTAAGGGCTTACGTTTCAGTCTGCAAATGTTTCAGTAGTCACAGTAGTCATTCTCAACTTGCTATAAACTGATAAACTATAAAAAAAAAAAAAAAAAGCGAATGAGCAATTTGCACATGCAACATTGTATTACAGCTCACATAGCCCACAATTACAATATTGTGTCAGTATGCTCATATGTTCTTCCTGCAATATGAAGCCTCTTAGTTTAATTATTATAGCTACATAGTTATATCTTTATGGAGGAGTTAGATACAGTGTGTTCTAGATCTATGTTTGGTTTTATATCAAATTTGAGTAAGTTTTTGAGGGGGAAAAAAGTATATTACTTACTTTCTTTTTTGAGATATCTGACAAATAAGGCTGAATGATTTCTAAAAAATATATAATTGGGATAATTTTGACTGAAATTAGAATTGCAATATTAGAGGAAATGATAATGTTTCTTTCTTTATACTCAACTAAAAACATATTAAGCACTACATGGTTTAGGGCCAAAATAAATTTCTTATCTGCTGCTGCATTATGAACCATCCAGAACTCTCAGGTCATCTGGGACATGTCTGCTTTTTGTTGCCAGAGTCAAAACTAAACCTGGAGAAGCAGCATTCAGTTTTTATGCTCCACATATCTAGAACAAACTCCCAGAAGACTGAAGGTCTGCTGCAACTCTCACAGCTCAAGACTTTTCTGTTTGCGACTGCTTTTCATTCAATCCAAATGTTAGGGTTAATATCTCACACTGCACTGTAACATTTTAATCTCCCTTTTTATCTGTCTTATTCTAATTTAGCTTCATTTAATTTCCAATTTAACACTTTTAATTGTATTTAAATATCTTTTTATTTGTCACGTATTGCTTTTTGTATTCTGTTTTGATGCAGTTTATGTTTTATGTAAAGCACTTTGAATTGCCTTGTTGCTGAAATGTGCTGTACCAATTAATTTGCCTTGCCTATATATGGTGTAATTTTTGTAGAGATCTGAACCAAACAAAGATGTTTTTCTTAGAACATGACGTGTAGGCCTGAACATCTTTACAGCACCGAATATAATTAATTAAAAATGTTACTTTGACAAATTTTTTGCCTTTAACAAAAATTGTGCCTTTTGTGATTTGCGATATCGATAACATTTCGAGTAATTGTTCAGCCCTACTGACAATATCATCAAGGTATCTGTCTCTCAGATTTCTGCCCCCATCCCAACACAATGAAGGTAAATATAATTGATTTTGTGGTGCTCATTGGACTAAAAAATGACTCATTACCCAGGATAACCCAGAGAAAGGAAGCAAGGTAGAACATGTGCTTATTGTGATCATTTGGGTGAACCCAGGTTAAATCCAGTATTGATATTATTATCTGGATGTGTTTTGGGGGGCTCTTAACAGCTTCTTATTAGTCTGTTCAAGCGAACCATGAACAAAGTACAAGGCCGCGTTGTAATGCACACAGGTAGGTATGTGGACACAGGGAAGCAAACACTGTTAACATTTGCATAAAGTCAAACAATTAAGAAACTGTCAAATAGAAATGAGCAAACACTCTTCAGTCCTTACCTTGATGATACTAACAAGTTCACAAACATGAAAGCGAGAGAATGACCTTCTGAATTCAAAGCTCTACATACCCCCAACCCCCACCCCCACCACCTCTGTCTCCATATGCCTGCAGCGTCTCATCCTCCACCTCTCCCGTCTTTGTTTCCGTCCCGTCCATCCTCCCTGTCCTCTCCCTCAGTAATGATCAGCCATCATGACGGTTTGGCAAGAATACAAGTCTGCCGTGACCTTTCCTTCGCCTCTGCTCTCTGTTTACGTGAACGTGTTAGAATGACTCCCCCTCATCTCATCCGGCCACCGTAGATGTTATTCATTCAACAGAAGCCGCGGCCTTGCTGCAGCTGCATAATTGACCCTTGCTGCTGGAATCGTGTGGGAACAATCATAATCTGAGTCTTGCTGCTCGAAAAACAATGCTGACACTATCTAACCGCTGTATTCTGTTTACTTTACTCGTTTTATTTCCTACTTCCTTTCATGTAGTATATATTCTACCTACATATATTCTTGAATTGCGTCACTATGTAGAGCTTATTTTCTCTGGGAGTTGCTGCTCAAACTGAGAAATTCCATGTATATAATTGGGGCAACTTTTACAGTTTCACTTTGTTTTATGCATATAAAATCTCTCTAAAAAGTGTCCTTTTACTGTCCAGCTGACAAACACCAGATGAGAGAGGTTGTGAGTCTCTTTGTTCATTTATGTTGCTTTCAATTGCAACACTGCGCTCACAGCATTATATTATATTAAGCTGTGTGCAGAAAGTTGACCTTTTTTTTTGCCCAATTGGCTGTAGATTGACAGGTAGACACGAATTGGGGTACAATAAACTATTATTATTATATATATCATTATCATAAAATGATGCTACAGTTGAACATCAATTTTCAAATTCAATGAAAATGACCTTTTTGGTGACTAAAACTAGTCTTGCATTCATTTAGTTTAGTTTGTGCTGTGAGGTCAGACATGTAAATACAGCCTTATCTCAGTTTCAGTTCCCCATTAATGAAACAAATGTAGTCTTCTGGAGCGTCAGTGCATTATTAAACATACACTGCACTTGGTTGCATTACGTTAGGCCCCCAGTGCACATACACTGAGAATGGATATTACAGCAGTTAAACATTTGAAAAGAGCAATATTTACATGTAATATATACACATTTTTAATGAGAGTGAAAGAGTCGATGTCATTTTGAGGATGTTAAACAGGGCAATTGTGTGGTAATTATATGTTAAAACCACATCAGACACAAATTATTCAAAGCAGTGTTTTTAAGTCTTTGAACATGTCTGGAGGGGGTATTTACCATAAATATATGTAAATGAATAGTAATAGTTATTTGTCTGTTTGAAGGGCCTCAGACTGTACTCTGCCCTCATTGCTTCTACAACCAAACCTGCTACACTCATGAATCCCTCTCTGTGCCATAAAGCTGGAAGACTTCTTGGTAATGCTTCTCTTTTTGCCAAATTACACAGCGTCTACTCTTCTTATGATTGAACTGCATCGCAAGTTTTGAAATAAATATAGCTGCAAGCAGCAATTTGCAGGTTTATACCTATTTGCGTTCGATGGAAGTAAGTAGCTTAATCGGCCACAATTAAAGCCACCAGCAGGTTTCAGGCATCACAAAGCCGAGTAAAGTCACTTCAGTTAATTTATTCTATTTAAAAGAGTCAGACCAATCACACACTTGTTTCATCATCATAAAGCCTGCAGCATTTCTATAATTACATACTCAAAGTTCTGCTATTCGTCCCCCTTCATCGGATTTGAACGAAACTTGGTGTGTATGTTCAGGAGATAGTGCACAATGTCTCCAGTGACTTTTATCAGAATCGCTTGAAGGCATCTTGAATTATGAGCAAATATGTGATGATCACATCCCATGGTCACACCCACTAGCACCAATCAATTCGGGTTAACAGAGACACATTTGTAGCATTTGTGGCGGCTCCTATCAGTCCGGCTCAAAATACTTTGGTAGACTTATTCCCAATCACGGACTGAAGTCATGTACCACCATTTATGATGATTGGACAAATGGTTAATGAGTTATGGCCACTATTTGCTAATCCCAGCCGCTGAAAATATATTTTGGTTGATGGAGGCCATGTTTTTCGATGTATCTTGGTCCTTTATGATAGTAATGTGTCTCAAAGGCTGTATGCCAAATTTGGTGTTGATAAAGTTAAAATCAAAAACTTTCTATTCTTTTACTGTTTTTCAGTTTATACAAATTGGCAAAATATCCACCATGGCAGACTCTAATGGTTCAAATCCCTTTGTTTTAATAAAGCCCACATCCATATGAGCCTGTAGCAGGAGTCTGCACCCTATTTGAGGAAAATAGGGTCCTTCATTTTTTAAAATATTTCTTTATATTTCTTCTAAAGCTTCAACAAATACAACTGTCTCTAGTGGCATTGACCAATGGAAAAAAAACATGTCAGAGGGTTTTTTTTCATGATAAAACAATTACTGATGCATCAAAGCTTTTATTTTCTATACATGATTTATTATGGCACAGTTCTTAGTCCACTGATATACAATATGAATATTAGCAGATAAGATAAATAGACTGCAGCCTTTTTATTTTTAAAAGTTAAGGAGGGAAATGGAAGAAAGTATTTCATAATAGAAAAGCCTACAAAGGAGATCAAATGCCTCAGAGAAAAACAAAAGGAACGCCTGCAAAGGAAGACTTCCATCAAAACCATCAAAAAAATGAAAGCTGAGCACAAGAAGATTCTTGAAACTGTAAAATAAAAAAAATATCAGATCTCTGAGAGCTCAGAAAAATGCTGAATGCACAGACAGCTGCCCCCCTAAAAGAAAAGGAAGGAAGCTGAGCAGATTGAAGACAAGTGGAAAACTGAACATGAAGCTCTGGAGAAAAGCTACCAGCAGGAGTTGGCCTCCAGGGAAAGGAGTTTCAAGGTGCGGAGTTTCAAGAAAGAGCTCTCTCTGAATGAGGACAACCTTAACCGTGAGCTCTCTGTGAAGGAAGAGACTTTCAAAAAAGAAGCTCTCGAATATGGACAGGACTTTGAAACTGGAGCTCAGCGGGAGGAAGCAGAGCTATGAAGAGAAGCTCTGTCTCCATTAGGACACCTTTCAGAAAGGAACACCTCAAGATGGAACAGACTATCAGTGAGGCCATCTCTGCAAGGTCAGTCTGGCAGAGCAGGGCTCATGAGTTCGAGAGAAAGTGTGAAAGGATGTGGGCCCAGAAAGAAGAGATGTTGACAGAAGAGATAAAAGCGCCTGATTATTCAAAGCTTCCAGCTTCCGATGGCATGATTGCTGCTGGTCTGGATTAATGTGGACAGCAGTGGCTTTTCCTCCCTGACATCGCCACCACACACCATAACCCCATACTTCCTTTCCCCCTTTCCTCTATCCTAACACCACAACCCCATACTTCATTTCCCCTTTCCTCTATCCTAACACCACAACTCCATACTTCCTTTCCCCTTTCCTCTATCTTAACACCACACGCCACAACTCCATACTTCCTTTCCCCTTTCCTCTATCCTAACACCACAAACCCATACTTCCTTTCCCCTTTCCTCTATCTTAACACCACACGCCACAACCCCATACTTCCTTTCCCCATTCCTCTATCCTAACCGCATCCAACCTTACCTCTCTTTTCTCAATCCTAACAACATCCTTCCTGTTACAAAATATACAATTCTATGAAATAATATTGCTGCCAGTTATTTCATTTCTCATGATGAGGGTTAATAGAATGACTAATAGTTGACCTGAAGCATATCAAGCGATCAGCTGTTTGTAGTCCCAAAACAATATTGCTTTGTGCATAAAACAAGTTTTAGTCTGGCCCTGTGGATACTACGCTCCCGCTGCCTCAGAAGGTCCAGATCGATTCTCACAAGGCTCTTCCCACCCAGCACATCATCTGTTCCACCTGTTGCCCTCTAGCAGGTGCTACAGGTCAATGAAACAAACAGTTTCTTTCCCTGGGCCATAAGAACTATAAACAAACAATGATCTTGTGCAATACTCTTGACCGCTGCTTGCCTCTATTTATTCTTTTATTTATCTATTTAATTCTATTGATCTTATTAAGTGCAATACCTTCCTACTATGTCATCTTTTTTGTCTTATTTTTTTACTGTATTAAAAGTACAAATGGAGTGGCACTTGTAATCTCATTATATGTTTAAATAATGCAACAAAGCTTTCTTTTATATTCTTTTCTATTCCATTGTCTATGATTGTGTGGTTTTACATTGTTAGTTTAAGGTTTCCATTATACATTCCACTTTTCAAAAGTTTTACTGCAATAATAGCCCATGGGTACGTCTCAGCAAACCTTCTTTTATGTCCAATATTACAATATTTAATTTACAAAGACTTACTAAGTGTGACGTCGAACTTTGAAAGCTCCAATGCACATACACTGAGTTTGAACTTTTTTTTAGTAAACTAAGAGACATATTGTGTCTCTAACAGAATCTTCTTTTGAGTTCTGCTGGTGTGAATAAACTGACCACAGAGCGATGGTGGTGGAGATAAAACCTGTGATTATCCTTTTATAACCTCAGGTGCAGCCTTCCCTCCTCTCACCTCCCCTAATCCTTTCCTTATATATGATCTATAATACCGCTCCTCACCCATCCAATCTAATATTTGATATTATCAGTTTAAGTCATTCTGAAAATCCTATTGGTATTGGAATTGAGAAATAAACCCAGAGCAAACCTGAATCCCACCAGTTAATTAAACTGCCCGCTAGAGTCTAGATGAATGTGAGTTTGTCTTTGATAACCTTTTGCTCTCTCTCTTGGTGAAGTTTTTAAACTACTCTCTGTCCTTAAAGTTTAGGTATATTGTGTAAACTGCACTCAAAGATAACCGTTTTGGTCAAATATCTACTCTTTACCCATGTCAATCTGTTCTTCAGAAGTTGAATTAGCTGTTTGACCTGTTGCATCCAGGATTTCATGAACATTATGTCTCTGGCAGCAGTGTTAGCTAACATTTACTGGTGCCTAGAAAGAAATGACCCTTTTTCAGAATAAACTTAATCTACAATCCCACTGAGAATGACAAGCAGTAGCAAAACAGTTGTTTGCCTCATGTCCTTCTTACAGTATGAGTTTCAGACATGCATTGACTTTTAGTTACTGTATTGCTGTAACTGGAATACTGCAACATGAATAATAACAGCACTGAGTGAGTAAATACCGGTTTTGCCTGCAGAATGTTAAAAAAATTGAAGACACAGTAGACAGGTTTACACGAGGCTGCACTCAGTGACCTTTGTAAGGTCATGGTTAGTTACATGGTTCAAAATTGTGGCGTGTATTCCATCTATGTCTTCTGCCTCTTCCTCTGTTTTGCTGTCTTCCCTTCATCGTCTACTTGGATAGGTTCCTACATGATAAGAAACTGCATTGATTCTGTTGCAGTCAAGCTCAAGTATGTTTCACAATATCCATACTCATGAATAGCACTTGTCATATAACTTGAGAGGATTTGTGATTGGTTGATGTAAGATTTGAGAAAATCCACTTTGTTGGTGATGTTCAAATTTCGCCTGACAAGCAATTTACCAATTTAGAAGATGTTACAAAACTTTCATATCAATGGTGGCTAAGGAATATATGTCTGAGAGAGATTTTGACGATGGAAATAACTATTGTGCATGTGATGAATGACATACTGAAATAATTCCTACATGATATGTAGAGTTCAACTATTCAAATGAGTAGAAACATAATCATTTTTGATCAGCGATTGTAGACAATTACCCTTATTGATTTGTATAGATGGGATTCTCATTCAAATCTGTTGTGAACAAGTGACCAGCGGTGAGGAGGTTCTCACATATTGTTTTGAAATATTATTATTTGAGAACAAGGCCAATGAAACTGTGAAAAAATACTGTAAATAAACCAATAAATGAATAAATTGGTGCAAGGATATAAGATTTGAACAATTAATGACCTGAGCAGGGGAAAAAAGGTCATCCCGAAGTTGTAGTGGGAAGTATGCCATTTGATACTGTGTTAACTAAAACAAATATCATATATTTGACTTCAAAGAAAAGGTACAATAGGTGAAGAAATGGAGGAAGACTGTTACAGACTTGATAAAAACCAATCCTTTCAGTGAAGCTTGGCACGGTCCTTTCCCACCAACCCTTCCCCAAAGTGGGTCACTCGCCATGAAGTCCCACTCACAGCTGTGGAGGTCTCTCTCTGCATTCGATGCTAGTGTGTAAATAAACTGCTAAACTGCGGGCGGCAGTTGTCACTCACGACCTTACAAAGGAAACATCCATCACCATGGGTACTGACAGATGCTTTGCTCTCCCAGCTATTGAGTGAAATTATGTGCTGCATCACCAAAAACTATGAGCATGTGCTAATCATCAGGTCACTGACTTCAACATAGAACTACCTGCACTGAGATATGAAAGTTAAGTAACAGCTGTATAATAATATATTTGAATTTAGTTCTCAAATTGAGAATTATATTGGTATTCATGTAAATGTTAATCAAATATACAATTTCAAATACAAACTACTGTGCTATGAGGTCAATGTGCACTAGTGTTTGCTTTCTCTTTTTGCTTTTATGACCCTCTTTTTATAATTGTGCATGTCAAATATATGATCTAAATCTACATATTATTCTGTCTCCAAATCCCATTTGCACACCCTGCATATATGGTGCTCTAGATCATAAACAGTTAACATCTGTGTGCTTGTAAATCTGTCAAAAGTGAACGGAAACAGCAGTTTTTTTCAAGCTTGTGTTTTCGCTTTATCTTCAGTGGCTCGGTTCATTTTCACTCTGTGTATTTAAAATCGTGGCCAATGTTCAGTTCTGTTCTATCATTATCTTTCTGTCCCGGCTGCTCCAGTAACCTCGTTTCCCACAGGGATAGTTTAAAAGGTGATTTAGCTAATTGTTAATCGGAGTTCTCTCTCTATACCTCCCAGACCTCACTACCAGCTGATGTGGACTTCTCTGCTTGCGTGTCAGTGAAACTTTAGGGCTTTAGAACTTTAACTAGTCTTGATTGTGGTTTTGATTTTGGTGGCCCTGCAAAATGATCCCTAAAGAGTCAGGTTGTATATTTTTAATATGAAAATAAACTCAAAGTATATCTGCATCAAACCATGTTATAGATGTTTAACAAGAAAAATTTCATTAAGGAGCCAGTCGGATAATAAAATACATCCTCAAGTTTGTGTGTGATGCTGCATCTCTCTAGTCTTTTACTGGGCCTTGATCCCTTATTAATAATCCCTCTATAAGCAAAGTGAACGTGGTGCATCAGAGCAGGGGTCCAAATGTCCAATCATTTAGATTTGGCTCTTAATTTCATGTGTACATGTCTACTTATATTTCATCCAATCATTCTGCTATATACAATTAATGCAAATGATTTTTCTTTTAAATATATATTTTAAAAGACGTAACTTCATAGTGTTTCACTTAACTAGAAATGAGCTGCCATTCACACTAATAAAGATTGACTGTGAATGTGACAGCAAATGAAACAAAATATCATATTCTGTAGGGATATATATTTTTGATGATATATTGGTGATATATTTTTATTTTTATAGTATGAGAACACTAACTAACTAACTAACCTGAGCAGCAAGATAAAACAAAAGAGAAAACTGCCACCAAACCAAGCTGAGCCTTTGCAGTAATTGTGATGGATTACCCAGCTCAGGCAAATTAAAGTATTGTTGAAATAGTTTGTCATAATTTACAAGAAGAGACAGCAGCTACTTCTGACGGGAGAAAACCAAACCTGACATCTCCAACTATGCTATAAGCTGAGTTTGAACAGACAAAGTAAGAGTCATGTAAAGATGAGTAAAAACAAGTAAAACTGTTCTCCAAAAATCAAGTCCACAAATTTTATGGACCAAATAATGGATTAATTGAAAAAACAACCAACATTTATCGATAATTCCAATGTAAACTACAAACGTTAGCATGTCTGGCTAATGTTAGCATGTCCAGCTAACTAGCTTACTACCTGCACTATTAACTGTGCATTACTTCCAAAGCAAATCATTAATTCCACTGTGTATTATTTCTCCTCTGTGTGGAAGCTGGTCCTTAATGTCATCAGTGTAACATTAGCATTTAGGGCGATTTACACTCCAGTAACTGACATTTGCCTTGGACGTCCATGCAGTTTTTGCTTCAGACTTTTAGACTTCATTCATGTAATCATCAAGTTCACATTTCAAAGGTCTTCTCACTAGGGGTTGCAACTTACGATTATTTTGATAATCGATCGATTATTTTTTCGATTAATCGATGAATCGGATAAAAACATTTTTTTTAATTTCCACCCCTTCATTCAAAAACAAAACATTATTTCAAATTGACAATGCAAAAAAGTGCTAAAACGACATGTTGCTGCTTGGACGTCCCTGAGTTGTTAAAGTAATATTAAATTATAAATAATCATTTAAACAAAACAACTAAATGTTAATGTCTGATAGCTTTAACAAAATAACATACACATGTATGCGACACAAAAAAGCTGGAAACGTTTAACAATTTCAAAGAACTCATGGAGCTAATGCTAAAGCTAGAAGGCTACAGCTAGTAAAATCTCCCAGCCCACAAATTTTATGTTCATAGAAATGAAAAGCCTCATTTGTCTGAAATAAAGAACCCATTGTTGTAAAAAAAAAAACTAAGAACGTCAATGGTAAATCTGCTATGATGGGCATAACAGTAACCAAGGTGACCATTAACCTCAAACATATTTTTGGCATTTCTGTTCTCAAGTTACTTACTGGCTTACATATCTACTGGTACTGGCATCTGTGGTAAGATCAAATCAATAACATGAAGAAGTACAGCAATATCTGACTTAAAGGTTTTATCAAAAGTTTAAAATAATTAAAATACTATTTGGTAATTGTCGCGTTGTAAACCTGTGCATTAGGTATTGAAACGATTTTTAAATGGACTCCTTCACAATATCCTTTGCGAAATGTGTGTTAAACATATATGCTTGGTGACCTTTAACTCTATAGTTTGTCCTTTCCAGATGGAAACTACAAGCAATGATGAAACATGGTTTGCAGTAGGTTTGCACATTCATGTTCACATTCTCTGTTACCATGCTAGGTGTATGTGTCTCTGTATGTTTGAATATGCTGATGTCTATGCCTATGAATATATCCACTGGGTAGATCAATGCTGTCTATATGTCAGTATGTGTACACAGTCTTCATAACGCCTATTACTTTGACTGAGAGCAGCAGGTTGTCATACATAAGGACATTGGATAATGGGGAACAGGCACATGTGACACTGAAGGAATCTACAGCCTGAAGATTGGCTAATAAATCCCTGAATAGTTGGATATAAACGGGAGCATCTCCGCTGAAAGAAAGGGGGCAGAGGGAAAGGCGTGCAGGCGAAGAGACAGAAGAATCATGTCTTACAAAAACATTATAGCTCATCATTTAGATTATTGGCAGATTTGAATTACAGATACAGACAAAGATCAGTTTAATGTTCTCCAGCGATTTTGAAAGTTTTTGGAATATATTGCTTTTTTACTGAAAAAACTAAACAAAAAACCGAACAAAACTGAATTTCTTGCCATAAAAGAAGTTTGAACAACACTTTTCGCAGTGAATTCAATTGCTGCAATCAGTGGATTGACTTGTAGGGGTACGTAAATCTGTGTGGAATTTTTGCATCAAGTTCAAATTTGGTGTACAAAACAATAACAAAATACCTCAGGGAAGTGAACAGAACAGTTAAGAGAAAATAGAGAAGTTTTGAGGAGCTGTAGTGACAGACTACCTAGCCTGTCCCTTATCTTCAGGAAGAAATATACCAAAATAATAAAGGAAAAGGATAAAAATAAATAATATATTCTACAGTTTCCAACTCTCTTGCTTAAGAACACAAGCTCACAGGTTATACTGCACAAATGATAGATATTAGGCTGTGTTCCACATTTCAGCCCCAATATTGTTCATCACAAAAAATGCGTGGCTTTTGCGGGTCGGTGTACACAATCGCAGATCTCTCCAAAATTACAAAAGCTCTCCTTCAGTTTTGCCTCTTTCATTTATGTTGAGAAATCCTGTGAATCCAAGGAATATGTTGATATATTACCTGTAAGTCATCATTTTAAAACCTTGGAAAATCCTTAATGACGACCTTTATACTGTTGGGTTGAATTCCCGGTATTTAACCCCAACTCATTCATTGCAAACAGCTTAAACAGCTGTTTGGACTGTGATATACCTAACCTGCGTATCAAGTTCAAGACTTGAAATACTGTCCCCCCCACATGAGTAAAACAGAATTTGAAGCCAGGACCAAAATGACTGCACTGGTTGCATACTGCATGAGAGTCTTGCTTTATTTACTGTATTGCAGCCCCTCTATAGGCTAACAGCTGACAGCATGGCCTCAGATCATGCTGACATACTGGACTGGAGCCTGCCAAGTACTTGATATCCATCCAAGTTTCACTCAGTCTGCCTGAAGGCAGGCCAAAAGCACATATGATGGAAGAAGTTGGTAGAAAAGAAAAAGAGCTAAACTGAAAGGGTAAGAGGGATTAAAGGGAATAATGAGGAGACTTAGGTTTGGGTACCGAACTCGTTACTTTTAAGGGTACCGAACAAATGATGTTGCTGTGTGGCCCCAAAATAAGTCTCAAAACACAACTGCAGACCGAAACATCTCACACAAAGGCTCGGACATTGACAGAAGCACCAACCGACAGATACAAATAAACGCGACAGATCCATTTTACCAGCCTGCGTGGCAGCTAGCAGATGGTTAGCATGGCTAGCATTGTTACCATAGCTGTGGCATGCTGTTTGTAGCCCACAGAGAATGTATATAAATAAGGTGTAGCCATGGTGTTTCCGGTTTAACAGCACTATGCTATGAAGGTGATAAATGTGTTTATGGTGTTTGTGTGCTCTGAAAGACATCACGATGCAGTCACAGAGCTGATGGATTGTTAGCCTAGCATGCTTATTCTATGTAAACGTGGATGAGACCATATGCATATGTATTTGCTCTTTGTATTAACAAAGTACGTATTATTTTGTTATTACAGAGTACCAAAGTACCAAAAAAGGTACCATTGGGTGCCTGTACCAAATTCCAGGTACTGGCACCGGTATCAGTTCAAATGTGAATGGTACCAAACCCCAGACAGACTATAAGAGAAGGTGCAGAGAAGAGGATGTGAAAGAGAGAATGGCACAGGCACAGTAGAGAAGGCAACATAAAGGGGAGGTGAGAGGCAGGTGAGAATGAGAGAATGAAATAGAGTGACAGCAGCAGAAGGAAGGAGATGGAAAACACAAGAGTCAGAGAGAAAATGAGGATGGCCACTACAGAGAAAAACAAAAGAACTGAATGTGGTCTGAGTGTGCTGACTGAGTATTAACATGTAGGAGTGTGTAATGTGCGTGCAAAGACATGCTTGTGTTCATGCCGTGTGAGTTCTTCGAAATGAACTGAGTAACTTCTCAGACAGACGGCAGGCTGACGATGAGGTCAAGGTAAAGGTCAACAACACACTTCTTGGCCTCATGTAGAGTATAATCCTCCTGAGGCAGATACAGGAAATAGCCAGTGGTACACTCATATTCCATTTAATTCATGCTCTGATCCAAAGTTAAAACTAAACAGAACTCCGAAGTAAGAAAGTAGAGCCTGCATCAAAACATGGCCATAGTATATGTTGTATAGTGCTTTTTTATAATTGTAAGAGACAGGAATGACTGTAGCTTGAAAGGTTTAGGTTTGAACATCCCTTAATCCACAGCACTAAAACCAAACCAAAACACTGAAGTTCAAAATAGAGTTTTCAGTCAATGGTAGAGTTTCACAGGTGCAGTACACCTGCATAATGTCACAAAAATAGAAGTAAACAGACACTTGCTGTCAGCATGGGTCTGATTAAACGTAGCTTTGTGTTTGTTCAGGCAGACTGCTGAAGAGGCAAGAGTGTCAGCAGTCTCTTATTCGCACTCAGTATCATTGGCTCATCGACGCATAATCTGCTACCAGCTGACTAGTTACATCCAATCACATTAGTACAAAGGTGCTAGGCAGCTTTTACAAACTGTCAGGTCTCACAGAATATAAAGTGTTGACATAATCCAGACAAGAATCTAGGGAACTATCTACTGTAGCTCGATTTCCTGGCTGAAGAAATCAGGATTTTACTATTCCTTTCACTTGTCCATCGAAAGTCAAACAGTATATCCAATTTTATTTAGCTGAAGACTTGTCCTGAAGACCTGTCAGCTGACAGGCTTCCAAATGTACCCTTCACTACTTGTTTGTCTTTGGGAGCAGCAAATAAAAGAATCTCCAACAGTGAATGTTAGATAGAAAGGTCAGGAGGGAACTACACAGTTAGGGTCTGATGTTTTGAGTGGGAAAATACATCTATATAACGTGAGCACAGCAGTGGTGAGAGACTTAATGTTGCTGAATAATGTGGCACGAGGGAAGCACGTAAACAGAGAACAGCATTTAGCAAACAGACTCTTTTGAGATGCTACACATAAAGGACGATGAAGAAAAACAGGCATTAGAATAGAACCTAGAACAAATGAAAATGTTAAATCACTGATAAAACTTAAATGGATGGCAAGGACTCACATACTCAAGACGACACTCAAGACTAGGATTGAACAATCACAATTTGTCAGTTGTCATCAAGAGGTCATTTGACGTTATTACCATACTTTACCTTAATGCTCATCTTGTTAACAATAAGGTTATGTTAAAAAATGGCCCTATTAGACTTTTACCTTGTTGTGCAAGAGTAAAAGTCTAATCTTGGATGGGTTTCTTGCTGATGTACTGTAGGTACAACACAGTACTAGCCCTAATTTCCTTTGACATTTGCTTCAAGCTGCTCTGCCCAAGATCATCTGACCGAATAATGCATCAGACCTTTGTACCCCATGAGATTTACTATGTTTCTAGGAGGGGGCACATCTACTGCTTTTTACTTGAAAAGGTCACAGTCTTTTATTGAGGTTCAGTTTATGCTCTGCAAGGTTTCCACTGCATTTGCAGTCACTATAAGGTTCCATTATCTTCCCATTGCTAAGTCGAAGCACTTACAGGCTTTCCTTCAGCGCATTATAATGAAGGCACACTGCCTCGCCCGAGATAAAGTGCCTCTGTTAACATCAGATTAAGTTATTCTACTATTCTATGAAACACAAGACACCGCAAAGGAAACACAAGACACCGCAAAGGCCATGTGCTTAATCAGTCAGGTGACTGCTTAAACCACCATCTCATAACTAGATTATTAAGTAGATGAGACACAACACTTGCCAGCTACACATACCAATTTCCTTAGGGAAACCCTGACTTCCATGACCCAAACATGTTATAATGTTCATCTTTGTTACTAGCTTTCAGCTCAGAAGTATTCTAAAAACAGATTAACTGTATGCTTCTTATTACAGTCTTATTACACTAATAGTATGTTAGAATCGTAAATATTTATCTCAAGTGTCAGTTTTTTTTTTTTAAGTTGGCTTATATTTTGTGACCTTCAAAGACTTCAAATTCCCTGACTTTTAAAGTTTGTAACACACCTTTCCAAGAAAACAATCCATTCTTGCTCATTTTATCTCCCACAACGTATTTGATGTTTGGAGAAAAAAAATGGTAGTAAACCACTAAGCAGAGGGTCAGTATATTAAATACTTTTCAGCAACAAAATTGTATTACTTTTTGTGTTACATGTAGTTACAGGCTTTGCATCGCTGCAGGGTCTTAATCCTTATTCCTCTTACAACTTGTGCTGCTTACAGCAACCGACGTCCCACCCAGGGATTATTTAAAGACTAATAGGGATTTAATGTCCGATCACTTGTACTCTTACAATTTCTAGCTGCCGGTCACATATTAGTCTTTCATGAGCAATATTGATTGCTCCTATTAGTCAAGCTCTGCTCAATTAATGTGGAGTTTTCATTGACATACTGACCAGCACTGGGATTACTGTCAGTGTGAATAGAAAATACAGTAATGTTCTGGATCTCAATGTGCAGAGGGAGCATTCTCAGTATTGTTTCTCTTGTTCTTTAGTGCATACATAAAAAACAGGACAGTTGTTTGTTTTGTGCTGTGTTACATACACTGTCCTGGTTCTGTTTCCCGTGGTATCCTTTCTATTCTACTATCTGATACAGTTTTGTCTCTGCTTGCCATTTCGGTCTTGTTTGCCTTCAAGTGAGGTATTTTTAGGACATCCTTTGCCATCCATTTCTGTGTTAAATCTCACAGCTATAAATGAATAATGACTCTCCTTTAATGTATGTGCAAAACAAGTGATGTAGCATGTTGAGATATCAAAGCACCAACAGTGCCAGTGGAGCAGTAACATCATCAAGTTTGAATGGCTCTCCATAGGTAAGAAATTGATCCAAACGCCAGACATATTAGCAAATGACAGAATTATGGATCAACAAGTACATTCATAAGACATGAGGCATTAATTGTGCATTTGGCCAGTAGACATTTCACTTAGAACCCACCTGATATACCTTTATTCAATTTTCCATTTATTGTTTACTTGATCATACATAGGAAAACAGAAGAATTTACACTGACATTTACTATCATTAATATAAATGTGCTGGGATCAACTGAACTAGCTAATTTGCACCCAAAGTACCAACACAACTAAAAACTGTCAGCTAATAAAAGCCATTAATACATAAGTGCAGTTGCAGTGTAAATAAGAGGGAAAATAAACTGGAGGAAATGTATTAAACTTTGTCAAATTAAAAGCATGAATATTTTTTTCTTGTGTATTTAAAAATAGAAATGATAGCAACAGTGTACAAGTTCTTTTTTTGCATCAAGCGTAGTATCAATGCAAGAACCACACCGCAACAATGACACAGTTGCTTACAAACGCAGCTGTTGTTTTAATTGGTCCATTGGTCAAGTGATACAGTGCATAAAAGCTGCCTCCACTTTAATTGTGCAGAGAGCAAAAACTAACCCTTATTATCAGGCTGACCTAGTTTAAAGCAGAGTTATATGCATGTTTTAACAGTAGTACTCTGGTCAAGAAGTGACAGGGAGGGTAGAAGAAACAAGCGGGGGAGTGCTAATTAAGAAGATTCCTCGTTGCCCCGTGTGCCATTACCAATTAAATAGCTAACAATACTGGCTTCATTATAAAAGTACAACCCAAGGAAAAGAAAATAGTCTTCTGCACTACTGAGAAACACCAAGGAGCTGCAGTGGTGTGTTGGAACTGAATAAAGCAAGACGATCAAATAGAAACCAGCTGTTTAATTAGAACGTTTTTATTTATTGAGGATTGTAAAAATACAGCAAGCAGTAATATGTTTTTTTCTGTCTTGGCTGGGCCTCGCTGTGCTAGCTTATTTACTTTGTTTCCAGTTTTTATACTAAGTTAAGCTAACTGTTAGCTGCTGGTTTTAACTTATATTTACCATACAGACATGAGAGTGGCATCAATCTTCCCATTTAACTCTCTGAAAGGAAGCTAAAACACTTTTCCTCAAAACAATTTGAAGTATTTATTTAAGAATTGGGCTAGAATCAACTGAAAATTAGCATATTTTAGCATACATCCTTGAAGCAATGGGACAAAAGCTAACCTGGCCCTGCAAATCTAAAATCCACTTACTGACATCTCTCAAGCTAAGTCATGAATATGTCATATCTCATTCACTCATTCATATCAACACAAATGTAAAAATGGTGGCTTTAGGGGGAGTTGCCGGAACTATTTCTTGATGCAGAACCCTGGCTGTTGTTAGCCAAAGAAAATAGTTCCACCATGTATTTCCCCCTTAAGCCACAATGTTGTCATTACTACATTTCTGTTAATGGGGAAAAAAATAAATATATATATATATATATATATTTATATAAAATATGTAAATTAGCTATGGAGATGTTGGTAGGTTTCCCCATGCTTCCAGTCTATATGCTAAGCTAGGCTAATCACCTCCTGGCCTCAGCTCAATACCTAACACAGGCATGAGAGCGCTATCAAACTTCTCGTCTCACTGTTTGAAAGAAGGCACATAAGTCTGTTTTCCAGACTGCTGAACAGTTTCCTTTCTTGTCGTTTCTTCATGCCAGAGGTGGCATATGTCTTAATGCTTGTCATGGACACAGGATGGAACAGTAGTTTATATCATTTTGATTCTCAGAGAGATATCCTCATGTTTTTGTTCATCTAATCTTTTCATAATCAAATTATCAGGACTTGATGAAAATGTGCAATTTCACATACTGGGTCACTTTTGATTGATGTAAAGTCCACACACTGTAGCTCCCAATGCAGGTGTCATTTAATGGGATATCAAGAGTGATGTTTCTATTCTCCTGCTCTTCTTCAGACTAAAAAAAGAATGTATAGTCCTCATCTTATATAAATCAAGACCCAAGTCACCTGTCACATAATGTGTCAATCCATTTCTATATTTATTTATTCAAGATGGCGACTTTACTCTCTTACTGGCGTCTGAAGAAGAGCAGGAGGCTAGAAACATCACTCTTGATATCCCATTAAATGATACCTGCATTGGGAGCTACAGTGTGCAGCCCTTTTTCTGCCTTTACAGATTTAGTTTTTTGGTCCAGCATCTGTTTTTTTTCATTCCTAATGTGCCTGCCACACACATTTTTCAGTTTTGATTGATGCCAGGATCTTTCAATTTAATCATTAATGCATTAAAGGTCAGATTGCTATAACTGCATGAAGAGTGTAGAGAAGATGAACCATTGCATTTAACCTTTTGACACACCTGTGCTTATACAACATAACACAAACTGGTTTTTAAAAAAGCTAATTATATATGTATTGTTGTTTCATACACTGAAACAAGATTTCCTGCAGACATTGTCACAGCAGACACAGTGGTGTTTTTCATCCTCCCCAGTGGACAAATTTGTCTTAAAAATAGAGACCTCTGATTTATATCACTGTGATTTGTTGGGTGGACAAATACTCACGGATCCCAGTTTGTACTCAGTGGCATGAACACACACCTACATGTACACACGTTCACACACACACACACACACACACACACACACACACACACACACACACACACACACACACACACATACACTCGGCATGATTGCATGAATAGTCTCAGAGAGCCTATGAATTACTCATTCAATGCTCCAATATCATGTACCTGTAACACACACACACACACACACACACACACATACACACAAGATAATGAGATCTCATCCAGCTTTAGTCAGTCCCGTGTGCCCTGTAATGCAGCAGCAGAACAACCGGGTCACTTAGCAATATATATGTGACCACATACACACGCCTCTGAGCCATCTGATTGGTCCAGATAGCTTCTGTGCACTCTTAACACGGCTGAGGTGATGAGCCACACACACACACACACACACACACACACACACACACACACACACACACACACACACACACACACACACACACACACACACACACACACACACACACACACACACACATACATAAGTGCTCATGCGCGTACTAGCACACAGACATGCCAGAGATCCGATTGGCTGATGAGGGCTCTGCGTTCTATACATCACAGCGTATCTGAGCCACAGGTGGCAGGGGAAGGCTGTACGTTGCCGTGGCAACACGAAGCAGAGGGCGGGCACAAGTTATGACCCTATGATATGAGAAGACTATCAATGATGGAGAGTAATACATGAGTAACTCCCTCTGTAAGAGTGAGGGAGGGGGGAGGACAGAGGGTTTCTGAGGTGAATCTTGAACACTGTTGTTGTTGCGGGAGTCTCATCCATCTTTCTGTCATCCTCTCTCTTTTGCGCTCTCCTCCATCTCTGCATCTCTTTATAACCTCTCAGTTACTGTATACGCAGCATTTACATGGTTTTTTCTACCATGCTTCACCACTTTGTCAAAAAGACTAGGTCAAATCGTAGCATATGGCTGGACTGTGTTTGAAACGCTACAATTGTTTAATTTCAAACAACAGATACGGGAGGTGCTCCCAAGAAGTATGCTGAAGCCAATCTGATATTGGGCCTATTTCAATACTATGTACGCATATTTCGGACTTGCGTACTTCCTAGTTTGGACTTGGCAAGTTCAACTCTGAAGAACAAATTTCCGAGGACGGGAGGACGCAGTACGATTATTCTGCAATTGGAAAAGCTACCTGACTGTAATTTGATCAAATAATCTCAACTCAAAGCTCCTCTAATATGATAAAAGCTGTTATGTAGCTTAATAAAACACAACTACATAGTGCTGTAAAATACAATTACAACAGTGTAGAGGTCAAGCCTGAAAAGTACAACTTGACCAGGGATTTGAATGGGTATCGAGTGATGGCAGCAATACTATAGATACTTCTTCACTTTAATGGGACTAAAATGAAATCATGCGCACCAGTGCTCAATCTGCACCTTATACTTCTATTTTCTTTGCCAAGTGACGAGACCATGTTGTTAATTGTTCAAAGGTTGTTTTTCAAGTGTTTGAGATGCAGACCACAGACTGGTGTCTGGCTTACATGTGGGTGGTGCAGAAAAAAAAACTCCACCAGATGGAAACCCATGTGTTAAGAGTGGTGAGTTAATATATAGTTGCTTCAAAAATGGTTACCACATCAACACAAGACTGTATGTGAAAATGCACAGCAAGTTGCTCAATTTGGGTGTGTGATTTGATGCAAAGTGCTACCCTGACTAAACATATTCCATATTGTCCCATTAGGTTGCCAGAGTTAAATGCAACAATTGATATTCAAACACATACCTGTAACATTAGCAGTGTTTGCATGCTCTTTACTAAATTTAGCCAATCTTTCACATCATTTGAATGGTCTGCTGTAAGTACAGTCCACAGATGTAAACATATCCACGTGACACTAAAAAAAAACCTGTCACGATTTGAGGACAACTACAAGGGAAAGGTTAATTATACAGTGGTCAAATTTAACATGCCTGACAAGAATGACAGCTAAGAGCATGACAGACTGCTAAAGGAACATACCTGTATTTCACCAACCAATCAGGGAACCGGAACCGATTTAAGTCTGGTTCACAGTACCCATCCCTACTTCAAGCTACAACCATTACAGTGTGACTTCACAGTGGATGGTGAGATGGTGTTCAGTGGCTGATGTGCATCATTTAATATCACTGACTCAACACATGGCACTTAATGTAGAGCCAAAATGTTCCACTTTGCTCCCATCACAGCAATAACCTTTCTGCTGCAATTTTCTTCTACTTTACTACTTTACACTCTAATATAATGACCAATTTTTGCACAATCGCTTGGGGGCCGTCATGAACGACTTAATCAGTTGCAACCCCTGTCGTCAGAGGCACAGTGTATTCCCGAGTAGCCTTGAATGGTATTTGTTTTCGTTTTGAATTGGTTCGTGGACAAACTCCCGATTGAAGCTTTAAGATTGTAGATTAATTGCAATTTTACATTTTTGTTGGCAGGTTTGGGCTTTTTATTTCAATTTTATGATGTATATTTTAAAATGAGAAAAATCTACTGTGATATGTTTGAAATGTAATGTTCTGAGTATCTTGACAGAAAAACATACTTTGTCATAAATACTCAAGACTGGTGATTATGATAACAACTGTAAGGTTGCCTCATTTTACAAACCTTTTTAAGGCTTGTATTTTCAGCCGACCGGCTTCTTTACGGAGGTTATTTTGCCACCTCGTGTCCTTCCCTTCTCTGTCCCATCTAATAAGGCAGAAATGCCATTTAAATGTCAGTTAGTGATACAAAGACAAATAAAAGAAGTGAGAAATATGAAAACTAAATTAATTATTCATTAGTATACAATGGCATCGAGCAACAAAATATGTCGACGTTATGCATCCTCATTATAGTACTGTTATATTCTTTACACTCTAACCTGCAGAGCCTGTTGCCGAGAAGAAGAAAAATGAGAGGAAAGCATGCTGGTAAACAAGTGTAGAAACTGAAAGGAAAAAAAGACTCACCGATGCATTCTTGTCTTTACACTTAAGGCGTTTTTTTTCTTCCTTTTATCTTCCGTGTCAAACCATATGGATCTTCTTAGTGTTTTCCCTTCTTCCAAGGTTCATAATGCTCTCAGTTATATCTCCCAGGAAGTTCTGTAGTCTTTGTGGCTGCCTCCAGATGACGCTGCCAAGAGCTTCCCCTGTTCTGTGGGTAGTTTTACTTCTCTGGAAGGGAACCTCAAGGCAGAGTAACCTCTGAGTCTTTTCTGTGATCTCCGAAGGCCTCTTGGGCAATTGCTGATTTATGCTACAGCTCAGATTGCGAGGCTCGTGTACGATGTGACATGACGAGGAGCAAATGAATTGAAGATGCCTGCCATGTGGTACTGTTGAGTGTCTTTGTCTGGTTCTCTGGAGGCCTCCCTGGCTACTGTTGCTATACTCCTGCCTCTAAGGCAAATGGAAGATGGTGAAAGTGAGCTGTCTACTGGGTAGATTGAAGCACCAGGCTGGTGTCTGTGTGTTACCTGCTGAGCCGATTGAAGCACCAGGCTTGTGAATGCTGTGGCTGAACAGTTCCCTTGTGTTTCCTTGACTGAGTGTCAAGAAGCTGTGTCTGCTGAGGTATATGGTTGCCTGTCAGGTACAGAATAAAATGACCCTTCTCCTTCCAGTAATAACTTGCTTGACAGCCAGGCTACACGTGTGGATCAGTACAATTTAGGCAGTGAGCAGGTCTGAACTGGCAGGTGGTAAGAGGTCAAAGGTAATTGCTGGTCGTCACGGTTGCAGTGAGGAGAACTTGAGAGGCAATACAGGTTGTCACGGTAACAGCAGTGAGAGGTCACAGGTGTATTTTCGCTCTGTGTTCCAGTCACTGGGTTGGCTGTTCGGTGGAGGAGGTAGGCAATGGGAGAAAATCCCTGAGGTAAATGGAGAAATGTTGCACGAAGAAAATAAAAGGAAGAACTGCTAACTGATAAGAAATTCCTGTTTATTTTTTCCTTTTTTATTTGTCTGGGAGGTAGAAAGAAGAAGAGGTCTCTCTGATTGGATCAGGGGATGAGGAGGAGACGGTGGGAGGTAAAACTGCTCTGTCAACCTTGAGTATGTTCTGTCTTAGGTCTTTTGAAAAAGAATGCAAAGAATGCTGGTGCTTTCCCAGTGTCCATCTGAAAAACACAGTGCTTGGCTCTGCCTCTCAACATGTGCAGGTAGGTTTCTTCAGTGGCTCCACCTGTGAAAGAAAAACACAGACAGGTTAGAATATAACCACAGAACATCATCATTATTATTATTATTATCATTGTTATGTGACTGTACTAAGGATGTCCAATGTCTGTGACTCCACTTGTGGTTTTAATCGACAACATCTCTAGTCAGAGTCCAAAAGTTTAGTGGAAAGCTATCAGTTTGGTGAAACCAGTACAACAACAGTATTTTTCCAGCCTACTACAATGGTAATGTCCATTATAAAAATGATTCACAATCTGTTATCTGATCTGCCACCACCTTGGCTGCAGTACGGTTAAGTTAAGGTACAAAAACTACTTGGTTAAAGTGAAGGAATGAAGGTGGTCAAGAGTCAAGAAAACTAATGTTGACTGCTTGGACGAAACTCAAAACCTACAGGGGTTTTGTTGACCCAAATATCTACTCTGAGAACCTCTATAAGGCCACTTTTAGACCAAAGCAACCCTATCGTTCATTGGAATGGGGTCAATCAGGTGGCACAGTAGGGATGCCAATGCAGAAAAAAACATACAGGGTTGTCCAGCAAAAACATCGAGCCTTGTTCATGGCAAAAGGTCTTTAAAAGGTCCTTGTCGAGTGAAAAGATAAAACCAATGATGTCATTTCTCTGGTGAGGACGTTCTCTTGGGATGTACTTGCTGATGATGTACTCCTTCAACTCCACTGGGACAGTTTGTAACCCACTATGAAGCAGTCAACACCTTCAGGTCTGAAACAATGGTACACTCTGTAAATGTTGGGTGGCTTTTTCTACCCCAAGTAAAGCTATAAAGTATCTCAGGGTCTTGTTCATGAGTGAGGGTGAGATGAAGTGTGAGACTGACGGATCAGTGAATCAGCAGTAGCTTTATTGGCAGTTACAAGTGACTGAAATGAATTTGCTTGACGGGGTGATGAGTTCTGGAAGAAGAACGGCTCCTTCACACTGAAAGTCAGTTAAGGTGGTTTGGGCGTGTAATTTGGATACCTCTGGGATGGAAAGATATTCCAGGCATGTCTAAATGGGAGGATATCCTGGGGCAGACTCTGAACACACTGGAGGGATTATAGGGAAGTATAGTGTGAAGGGTGTCTGAGCTACTTTGCTTAGTTTGATACCACTGCAACCAAGCCTGAGATAAGCATCAGGAAACGTATAGATGGAAGCTTTTGAAAAAAGAACAGAAACACTTTATAGTCTCCGTAGGGAAATGTGTCTTGGACATCAAAGCTTGCAGCATCAAGGCTGGCCCCTAAAAACAGCAACACAAGACGGAGGCTTCATATAGTTATCGTCCTAGAATAAGAATAACTCCCTGGCAGATAAAACACTAGGTGAATAAGCTCTGAAATATGATCTTTTTAAAAAAAAAAATGTTATGCATTAGTCTTAGTCTGAACTGGAACCCAGTAATGTTGGGACACTCCTGACCCGAAGCAACCCTGAAAAAGCATGTAAAGAGATTGGATGGAAGGAAGGCAGTGAATTACAGTCTTCTTTTTTCATATTCTTAGGCAAAGGGGAGCTGGGATTTCCATGTAGACTGATTGAACACATTTCCAAAATAACATCACCATCAAGAAGATGTTTTTTTCCCTGTAATTACAGAAAGATCAGTAAGGTAAATTAGGAGTATCTACTGTTTGTATTGCTAAAATACTCCAAATCATTGGTAGTAGCGATAGTTTTAAGAACATCTGTCAAGCTGTGACTCTAAAAAACAATGATTGCAATTAAACGCATACTGATGAAAGATTTCTTTTAATGGCATATACTAGTGTTTATGCACAAGAGCCTCGATTAATGCATGGGAGAGAAAAATTAAGCGATGTGCAATAACAAGATTGTTTTAGATTTCATTCAGCAATAACAAAACCCACAGTACTTGTTCAGTATGCAAAGCAGCTACTGGGTGGAAAATCTATTGTTGGCAATCCACATTTGAATGCACACAATGTACAGACATGTTCACACACACATATACACACATTCCCTGTTAATCTTCCTCCATCTGTGCAAGCTGCTCTTGGGTTGGGTCTCTGTCACACACACACACACACGTCTTTTTGTGCGAGTCTCTTTCTTGTATATAGGCAAACTCAAGTTATGTACATGATGAAGACACACACACACACACACACACACACACACACACACAGACACACGCACACGCACACGCACACACACGCAAGCGGAGGCAAACATGAGAGTAAAGGCTGTAGGAACATGCTACATGAAGAGAAAGGGTTACACCTTACTTTTTTAACTGAATACAAAGCTGAGCCCAAATCACTCTTAACCCATTTGGCATCACTTGTGGTTACATAAATAGTGAAAAAGCATATAGACAAACGCCTCCACTCATAAAAATGGCTTTACACCCACCCACATAGAAGTAAATACACACCAACACAAAGGCAATTCAAACCCTCAGCTCAGGGTGTGAATTCCCGCACAGTATGTTATTGTGATAAGTCAAGGTTCACACATACACACCTTTCCTCTTTTCACTTCTAATTTTTGGCAATACAACAACGAGAGGCAGCGCGCTACTTGTCTCATCTCCCCCAACTAAAACGCTAACACAATTGTTTGCCTGGGAGGCAAACAAACCTCAGCAGAGGGGCTAATTAACTGGCAGCAGGAAACGCCAAATGAAAGAGACATCAAGATTAATCTTATGAGGGAAGATAGAAGAGGAGAGAAGAGGAGAGAAATAGAGAGAGAGAGAGGGGGGGGGGGGGTGAGAAGAAAGAGCCTTTTCGTACAATATGCATCATTCTGTAAAAAGGGGATAAAAATGACTTCCATCCCCCCATCAGCTACAGTGACAGATGCACAGAGTGAGCTGCTATCAGTGCTTTACCAGAAGCACTGTACAAGTGTCAGGATGTAAAAGAAACTCTGAGTAGATGGCTGGTTGCCTGCCAAATTGGCTGTGAAAGTGGAAGAAAAAAACAACATTGCAGTCACCAAAATTGACAACTATTTGGCTGTCAAAATGAAGAAAAACAGAATAATAAATGACAGGGTGACCTGGTGGCTCTGTAGTCTTCATGCTAATGATCCTGGACCTGAATTCAGTGCCTTTAGAGCACACCACTTCCATTTCTTTTCAAATATTTCTTTTCATTCAAGGATACGGCTGACCGTTTACAATATGTCTCTGTTAACTGTTAACACTCCCATGAAAGATGCCAAGTCGACAACTAATTGATCCCACTGAAAACTATTAACTGTGAAGCCTGATGTATCTTATCCCACTGTGCTGTAGAGCTACACTGTTGTCCAGAATATTAAAATGACATCACTGAGACACATTGTTGCACTGAGTAAACACGGGCAGTAGAGGGATAGACAGTAGAAATGAAATCCAACATCGCATATATGATGATATATATATGATAACACATTTTCAGAAAGAAAAACTTCAAAAACCTAAGAACTGCATTGTACTGATGTATAAATCCATTACTTCTACAAAAGATTCTTGATCATTGACTTCCATACTAGACTTCCTGCCTAGTACAGGTTGATATACAGTATTAAAAGTATGTTTACTGTATAATGTAATGTAATACAATCCAATGTAACGTAACGTAACACAATACAGTACAATGTAGTGTAATGCAAATTGACGTAACACAACGTAATGTAATGTAACATAATGTCATGTAACACAATACAATACAACATAATAACTTTATATAAATATATTGTCATATAGTCCACCCTTATGGAGTTAAGGGTGAGTTCTACACTATCTTTCTACTGTAAATATGCATTAATGTGTATTAATGTGAGACTGTCAATAGTCATCATTAATGCACTGTTTACTGTAAATTACTAAGTTAATCATTTGATTCATTAATTCATGATAGAAAATGAATTGCCGTCAACTGTGATCGTCTAGATTAAAACATTTATCAAGAAAAAATGCCACATTTTTCAAAATGTTCATATATTTAATACAGTCGACAAAAATAATGAATAAAACTTATTACTTAGCATGAGACCTTTTTTTCCCATGGGAGGGAACACATTCTTCAAATTGGTCTTTGCATGAATAGAGAGAAAAATGTACAAGATGTTTTAAAAAAATAAATAAATAAATAAATAAATAAGGAAAGTATACCAAGAGAAGTGAAGCAAGAAAAACAGTGAATGATTTAATGATTGCATCTATTGTAGCAGTTGCAGCTTTAGTAATAATGCTGATAATAATCCTTTATCTAACATTATGTTACTTTAATCTATAAAGAAAAACAAGTTAGCCGACATAGCTTGAGGGAGATGTTAATAACTGTCCTCTAATCAGACCAATATGATGGAATTTTCATGTTTGACAGCAGATTCAAACCGCCAACGTGATGATTGCCAGTCTGCTACTCTACCAGCCAGCTACCGTGACCTGATGCTCATATCAGCCAAAATTTGCATCCTTTAACAGAGAGAAGCGCCGAAATGGATTAAACAAAAAGAGTCACACGCGTGCACACACATGAATGCGCACGTGCAGTCAGAGAATGTGCACGCAGACATATGTAAGTACGCATGCATGTGCATCTGAATTGTTGAGTTGAAGTAAAGACATGCAGACGCACATACATACACACATGTGGGACTTTTAGTAAATAATCACAGGAGTGTATGTGTGTGTGTGTGTGTGTGTGTGTGTCTTTTCCTCCGTGACCCTTTCCACCCCCCATGGTGTGCGTGTCTTTGTGTGTGTGTGTTTGTGTGTGTGTGTATTTGTAGTCTCCTGGCTGAGGCTCTATCTCACTATTTGGCAGCAGGTGGAGATGAGGTCATAGGGTATTCTATCTGCTGCTATGCTGTTGCTTTTTGGACTCTTTCCTTCTGTGACTTATGGATGTGGTTGCATCTGGAGCCTAGAAACACCCACCAACCCACCTACACACACAATGTGTAGCAACAACTGTGGGTACTGAGCCAAGAGTGTGTGTTTGTGTGTGTGTGTGTGTGTGTGTGTGTGTGTGTATGTGTGTATATGACCCTCTTTCTGCTGAGGCAGTGAGGAGAATACGGATGCAAATCAACTCGGCACCAATCAGACCAGGCTAAATAAAGTGTTTTTCAGCAGCTTTTACTAAAACAAGAAGAGATAAGAGCGTAATCTGTAAATATAATTGAAAATTGTCTTTTCCCTGCTTTGAAGCTCCACTTTTCATCTGTGCTTTTTTTAATTTAGTAAGCAGCTGGGCTGTAAAATTGGGATCATATGCTTATTAGTCAAAGAGCTGTGATGACAGAGCAGTGTATTCGCTGGCTGTCAGAGGTTATACAGTGCACGTGAAACTATAGGGATGACAGATGAGAGAGGGAGAGTCCATATAACTGGTTGAACAATATGTTCTACAGTTTCATAGCAGTTCACCGCCTCGCAGGTTGATAACATCCCTGAATTATTTTCACGTAGCGCCGGGTGTGGTGTTCCCGACATAGGTGTGTAATGAATACTTCTCTGACTGAAGCATTCCCACCTGTGATACCTGCAAGCTGATTTCGTGCCCTTTATATGATGGATATTATAAAAGGGTGCACAGACAGAGAGAAAAACAAAACCAGGTTGTATTTACTGCCAATTAGCAAATGTCAGCATGCTAACATGCCCAACAAAGGTATTTCCTCTAATAGTGGAGGGTAGTCAATTAAAAGCCAATTAAATGGCCTGCTGCCTGTTGTATAATGTGCATGCTAGTAAAATAGTATTTATCTGGATTTAACACAGGCTTTATGACTACATGCACCCTCAACCCTCCAATGTAGGCTACATTTCCACCACTTTAGTTTAATAAATTCAACAGTATACAATCATGCTATTTTTACTTAAAGTTGAGCGACACAGAGAGGAGAGGGGGACGTTGAAGATGCGATATCGTTTAAATTAGGCCTGTCCCGATAACAACTTTATAACAATAAACTATCATTTTATCATTTGATGCCGTTCGATACCATTAACATGATAAAATGTACACCAGCTAAATTTAAACGTGTTAACACTGACAAAAATGATAATCTTGCTGTCAAGGTATAACATAAACACATGCAATGATACCATATGACAAATACAAATATACTATCTAAGGTAAATAAAGTAGAAGATGGACAGATTTTGTAACAGGAAAGAAAGGGAATAAGAAAAACTGATGCCCCTCATCAAGTAAAGATGTTGGATGATGGTAATTTGTCACAACAAGAATCACAGCTACATGACAAAGCCTGTCTCGCTCATGGTCTCACTGTCATTGTAAAGAGGGAGAAGATGACAATGTTTGTGCCTAAAAAGCCCCGGCAGCAGACTAATATGAAGAATAGCATGACTAATAAATAAATACTCACACAGACACACCATAGTTATGCCAATAAACAAGCACATATGTCTTTGCAGAGAAAAAAGTAAGAAGCCTGGTGTAAAACCAAAATGTCATTCAGGTTCTAAATAATGAGTGAATTTAGTGCTCCAGGGATTACATTTGTTCCTTTCTCTACTGATTATTAACCTGGACTGGTCACATCTGTCTTATTGTGATAATCTCTTTCAGTGTGAACCACTGCAGAAAAGAGGGACTTTAGCACTAAAAACACTGTAACGTTGAAACATAGAAGACTTGATTTGACTCATTTGGACGCTGAAGCTTCATATTAGCTTCAGATCAACTTTTAAATAATTTTTTTCACAGGAGGACTGTGGATTTTGCCGCCCTCCCGCTCAGTACTTACATTGTAAGTGCATTATGAAGTCGGTCGAGGCAGATGGTTGGCCACCTAGAGTCTGGTTCTGCTTGAGGTTTCTTCCCGTTAAAGGGGAGTTTTTCCTTGTTGCTGTCGCCAAGTGCTGCTCATGGGGGAATGTTGGGTCTCTTTAAATTAAAGAGTACGGTCTAGACATGCTCTATGTGAAAAGTGTCTTGAGATAACTTGTGATGTGATTTGGCGCTATATAAATAAAGATCTATTGATTGATTGAGGAAAAGTTCTAATAGTCAGTATGAACAGGAGGAATGATTAGAGCAAGAACAGGTTTCAATGTTCATTTGGGCTCCTGACTGTTGTTTTAAGACAGACTTGAAAAATTGTGAACACATCCTTCAACATTCCATTCATGTCAAACATGTTCATTAAAACTAAGTGCAATATGACACATTATGTACATAAGAAGCAGGAAATCAGTATGCAGGTTATGACACGTGAGCAGTTTGAGCTTCGTTAGACTAGATGGTATCAGTGTACTGATGGGAAGAAAGCGAGTATGTTTCAATGATAAGAATAGAAAAGCTGATCTACTGGTAAGTGTGGACTACAAACAGTACAACGTGTCCGTTCATCAGTCCAATCGGGATATGGAGCAACGAGTTCAGCTGCAGTCACACTATAGCTGGAATTTGAATTTTATGGTTATGTTAAAAAAAAATAGTTTGGAAACCACCTTCAGGGTAACTTTTAAAGAGTTTGTGTCGTTTCGCTTTCGGAGTGTGAAGCATAATTGGACATCGTTCAGTTTTAGTGTTTTTTCACGCTCTGCTGATTCCACAACAGCAGCCTTTGAAGCGGGCACCTCCACCTCACCTACACAATGAAATAACAGCCAATTAAATGGAAATGTCTTGTCCCTTGAGTCAACAAATATAATAAACTCTGATAAGGGTTACTAATGTTTTTAATTTATTCAAAGTGCAAAACATGAGGGAAGCTGCAGATGTGGGTAATAATTCTCTGTGGCTGGGCTACGTGGATTAATTAGTGGTACTGATTAATGCAAAAAATCATCAATTTCCTGTTTAGCGTTAAATTAAATATGCACAAATCTACGATCGGCACCCGATACCGAGGTCTGGATCGGATTCGTCCCAAAGTCAACATTAAATTAGAGCAAATCATGTCAAGTTATACAATAATTTTTCCACTGTTGTGGTATTTCAATGGTCATGGTAAAATTATATAAATATATTCTCTATTTAGATGTATTGGTATGACTGCGCTGTAGCAGACTGAAAATATAGGCGTGAGGAGTCAAACAAAAGACAGGTGACAGTATGCAAATAATAATGACAGGTTGGACTACGGACATGAAGGATGAGAGACTGGGGGTGGAGTGGTAGTGGGTGCATTCAACTAGTGCCTCTTGTTAAATGATGAGGACAGGTTTGACACCGTTTACTGCTAGATGAGCACGCCTGGAGGAGTTTCAGGGGCAACAAAACTACATCATAGAAAAAGAAAAAATCAGTTATATGCAAATTTTAAAATAAACATTTTTTTTTTAGAACTGGTTTCATTACAGTGAGTAAGGGAAGATCGACTGTTATGAAACTGTTGATCCTCATGGCTCAATGGTATGTGGGAAAACCAACACAGAGAAAACATGATGACCTGTCAGCATCACTGAATGTGCCACTGAGATAGATAAATGATTTATTGCTGCATGCAAAAAAATGCAAACAAAGCAAAATATACATTAAGTCATAACAGTAACATGAACTATGATACAATACGTTCCACTTTCTAATAAGGAGCTATTGGGGAGTTTATAAGTTGTATCTAATAAATGTCTTGACCGTGTAAAGTGAATTCAGACATTTCCTTCTAAACACATTAAATAGGTCATAAATGTATTTCTAAAAAAGGTGTTAAAAGCATTTCAACCATTTAGATTTGAATTGTGGAGCTATGCTTCACAGACTGTGTTTCAAGATTTCTGTGTCTGGATTTAATGGGCGGGTCTTAAAATCACCGCCAACCAATAGCACGGTTACACACCAGAGCATGAACCCGCCCCTGCTGCTGTAGGTATAAATACATTCAGCGCACACTACTACTACAGTCTACAGTTAGCTGAGTTAGCCGCCGAGTTAGCCGCTGAGTTAGCCACCAAGCTAGCCGCCGAGTTAGCCACCGAGCTAGCTGCCGAGTTAGCCACCGAGCTAGCCGCCGAGTAGCATTAGCCGAATTAGCAGCAGAAAGCTCTCAGATCTAGCGTCCATGTTTCTGGTAGAGGTGGTGACTTTGATTGACAGGTGACACTTGGTAGGGGGCGGGGCTTCAGCGGACTCTGCAGGCACTCCCTAAGCGTTTGGGAGCTGAGAAAAAGGTCGATTTTTACACAACTTTGAAGCCTTTTTTCATATATTTGGCGATTTTTTTAATCATTCAAATTTGGCAGGGTGGTTAACAACACACTTTTCTGTGGTATGTCAAACTCAGAACACATATTTATTCTTACTTTACAGACTTTAACTTCTGCTTTATAGATCAGTAGAGCTGGGTATCAGTACTCAGTACCAACTAGTATCAAAACGTCTCCCGTCAAACAAAGCCCGCATTTGATCCTTTTTGCACCAAGAGCTAGAAAATATGACTATTTGTATGGACTTGCTCACAGCCAATCAACGCATGCGTTCTTCAATTTAATGCGACATGTGATTGCTCCACTGCCACATCAGCTACAACATGTCTGTAGTGGTGAATTAGAAATGTAATGCTTCTATTCACATGATGGGTACCGAATTAAGTACTCAATTGGTATCTGTATAACTTTAATGGTACTTGGATTGGTACTGGTATCATAATTTGTTAAACGATATCCAGCCCTATAGATCATTAGTCATTAAAGATGAGTACTACTAGATATGTAAAAATAAATAATTAAAAGCATTTTTCATGTTTCCAGAAGGAGCTGTGCAGAATCTGATTAACTGGAACTGGACTCGAATGATGTCACTTGAGTCAGCATCAATTCCGATTGGACACTACAAGTTTGAAAATAAAAATGAGTGAAAAAGAAGTGAGGTTACCAGACCTCTGTAGTATTACTGTCCAGCTTTGGAGATCCCTCAGCTTTAACTAGCATTTTAGCGTCTTTTAGCTCATTGTTTTAGTTTAATAGATCTCAACGTAACTGTTTGACTCAGGCACCTGTTTTCAGTGAAAAATCTCTCGTTCCCAGCTCCGACTTTCAACTTCCGAGGTAAATGGAATGCAGCAGCATTTCTCCTGTTCATACTGACCACTAGAATATCCTTTCATAATGCACTAACAATGTAATTGATGGGGAACAATATCAAGAAAATCCTTGTTTTGAGCTAGAATGTGTCTAAAAGTATGTGTGAAACTTATATGAGGCTTCAGCTGTCTCAGATAGTCAACTAAAGTGGCTATCTTCCACAGTTACAGTCTTTACAGTACACAATTCCGTCTTTGTGTCTGGATGGACAGTGTTTTCCTGTTCAGCTGCAGTGGAGGGATCACGACAAATAGATGGAATTTGGCACTAAAAAGACTGTAACTGAAGATATTGACTCGACTAATGTGGATGACTGAAGCTTCAAATGATCTTTCAATAATCTTTTAAATACATTTTTGCTCAAAAGTAGGACTATATACTGTGCCCCCCACCATGTACAATGAAAGTACATTATGAATAGATCTCTTAGTGACCAGGAATGATTACAGCCAAAGAAATGTGAGTCCATCCTTTAAAATGTACAAATGTAAGCCCTTTTTTGTTGTAAAAAGCCATTATTAACACATTAGGGAGTTTTACAACCTGCCAAAGGTTCTTTTTAGAATAATGTGTGCCTGACATTTTTTTCCATTCAAAAATGTGTAATTATTGTATTCAAATCCTTAAAATGACATCTAATCCTTCTCCCTCATTAAAAATTAATACAATCTATGAATATGCAAATATATTTAATTAAGTGTTTAATTCAAAAGATGTCTGCTACATCACTGAAAATTCCATTCTCAATGTTTGTGCACTAGAAGCTTCAAGTTTCCACATCACACTTGTGATGTAAATGTGAGTTGAATACTGGACCGGGATTGGCTTCAATCAATGTGTGATGTCACCAATCATGCTTGTAGGCCCGCCTTTTAAAAATCACATTTCCAATAAGCAAAACACATTTTTGAGTGGAGGAAGCCTTCAAATAATCCACTTCAGTGTTCTACATAATTAGTGGCATGTTGTCCTTGTTGTTTTATTAACCACCATGTTGTCAGAGGGGTATTAGCTCATTTATCCATCTGTCAGTTTCCTGGAACAGAATGTGACTTTTATTTGGATCTCATTCACTGTTGTTCATTGTATAGCCTACTCAGTGAACGCATAGGCACACATGCATATGGATGTGCATGTGTTGGGAGTTTTTGGACGGGAATATGTTGGAATATGTCAGTTTCTAACCTACTATGAAATATCCTGTTTATACCATGTAGACATAATCATGCGCAGCTTTGTGCAACTTTGAACCCAATTACTTCTTCTACAATAACAAATCTCTCTCAAACACTATGGCTGTCTGTGTCATAGATGAGTGTCAAAATGAGCAGGGTGAAGTGGCTGCAGACAGACAGTTAGCAGGTCCCGTGTTTTTCACACAGCACAGAGCTTCCTATATCACCGCCTATATGACCTCAGGGGACGGTTATACAAGCAGGCCACATAAGGACACACAGATATGTACGGTGTGAGGACAGCCACACACACACACACGCACACACACACACACACACACACACACACACAGGGCACGGATGGATAGGAAAGTGGACAAAGAAATGAGGACATGCACTTATGCCAAAGCAACACACAGATGCTATTATGCACATGCATGAGTATATGCACATCATGCACATGGTACTAGTGTATGGGTGGGGACATGCTGAGATTATACTGTGTAGTATCCTCCCCCCAACTATCTCACACACACACACACACACACACACAGACACACACACACAGACACACAGACACACACACACACACACACACATACACACATGTCAGACTGAAAGCACAGTGTGGGTGACCTTGAATGCCATAAGCTTTGCCAGCAGCTGAGCCCAGACCAGCAGAGTAAGGTGGGCAGGGGGAGGCAGCAGCATGGCAGAAGGATGACAGGAGAGGAAAGGGAGGAGGGAGGGGGGGGGCACACGGGAAAGACATATCTTTCAGAGAGAGAAAAAAAGAGAGAGAGAGGATGAAGTGAGGTGAGAAAGCAGATGAAGAAGAAATTCAGCAGGAGGAAGTTGAAAAAGACGAAAGAAAGAAGAAGGAGAAAGGAAGGAAAAGAGGATGAGCAGGAAGAGCGTGGAGGTGTGAAAAGCTATGTATATGGATTAGCTGGAGATGTCTTCTTATAGTTGCATAGCAACCATATGAAAGTCATGACAACTAAACCCTGTGCATTCTGCCAAAAAAGGGAAGAAGAAAAAGAAATTACCACTCTGCTTTTGAGGCATTCAAGAAGCTGAACAACCCCCCATTTGTGCAACACACATACATACACACACACATACATACACATTCCTCCATATATCAACCTACGCACACACACAAATCCTACACAGCTTTCAGATCCAGAGAGGATGTGGTTAAGGAGTGACAACTGAGGAACAGAGGGACACTTAAGGGGCAGGGAGATGAAACCATGACAGATGGAGGAGAGGATGGCAGCAGACAGAAAGTTATAAAAAGAAAAAAGCAGTGGAGGGGAAAAAAGAAAGAAAGCTAAAAGGTCGTTGTGCAAGCAGAACATTTCGTCTCCATTATGATATTATGAGATGTCACAACATTCAATTGATGCGCTGGCCGCCGTGTTAGCACAGTGATATCACAGCGGTAAACGGGGGCCTAAAGTGTGGGCTGCACTTGATGACTATAGACCAGGCATCACTAGCTGGTGGACCTCAGTCTGGGTCCACACCCAAACCTCATCCTATCCTGACCTGTTGCCAAGTGCTAATACAATTTAAGAATGAGAATAAACAATAATCTTCACAGAGCATTTTTTTTTCTCCCCCCCGACAGGCACCACTACTCCAGTTAATACGGTAAGCCTTTTCCATCACGGCATCAGCACAACTCAAACGAGCCAATCAAACTGATTGTTGACGGTTATTACAAGAAATGTGGGGAAAGTGACAAGATAGAAAAATAATTTAAAGAGAGAGATTGCTCTTCACTCTTCACACTTTTTCTAAAAAGTGTCACTTTTTATTTCTACTTAAGTCCATTGTGCCTGTTATTTTACTTGGACTGTAAAGAAAAGAGATTGTTCAAAGCTGTTTGCACTCTTTCTAAAATAGGCATATTTTTCTATTCGAAATCATTTTGGTCTGTCTTCTTTTACATGTAATGTAGTCCTTATGTTCATTGTGCTGGGACTAACTATATTTATGTAAAGGCAGCTATTTGTTTTCCATTTGTTTGCCATAATGTGTCTGTATGTTAAAAGTGTTGAAAACTGAAAAAATAAATATTGTTGAAGTGATATGGAATGTAAGTTGTTGATTTTATTTGATAGACATTATGAAGTTCGGACCTTTGCTGGGAGGAAATTTTAGTAACTGGACCTCTTTGAATTTCATGATATTTGTAGTGAATGAAACTCGTAAGACTTTTCTTTGTTCTAGCTGATATTCATTTTCTGGCCTTTAGTAACTTTGTTCCTGACATTTATTAAGCTGTTTCTCCGTTGGGGAACCTTATGAACTATGTATTTATGTTTATGTATATGTACCTGCGTGGATGGGGACTGCCCAATATGTTTAGTTTTAAAGCCTTGACCCTGTTATCCAATGGGCACACTAAAAACTAAGCATTCTGTCAACATTATATTCACATTTGCATGTCAAAATACACAATGACATTAAGGGCAAAAGGCCTGTGCGACTGTGTGTATTTTTGTAGCAACAGGCCGTCAGACTAATGGGCTGTTAAAACCCACTGGGAATGTTTTCATGCACTTTATGTCACTTGACTTTATCTTCCTTGTTGCTCTTTTACCAGATATTACATCCATGAACCAGAAAGAACAGAGACCCAACATGTGTCTACACCAAGAGGACATCTTCAATCGTGAAGCAAAATTAAGCTGGATGACTGTTTGGAAAAAGACCTAAAAAGTGTTTATGAAATTCAAGTGCGAGTGTTTCACTTATTGTTTTACTCATAATTCACTTGTTCATTTTTTAACCTATTACTGCTACGTTACATTACATTAAACTTCCATGGCCAATCTGCCCCGTTTTTGGAACTCCCTCCCACCAGACATACGCAATTCTGACTCTGTCTCCACCTTTAAATCCCACTTGAAAACACAACCATTCCAACTGGTATATTCTATCAATCCAGTGGGCCGACCAGAGCAACCAATGCTGGGTATTTTCTATCTAAATGCATGTATTAAAGTGACTCAAGCAGGTCTGAAAGATATCAGATTAATGTCTGAGTCTTACAATAATGTTATTCAGGTGTCACTGAATGTATCTGAAACATCAGTACTGATGTTCTGTTTGTTGTCCACAGATGGTTGTACATCAAATTCTTTTCCTTATGTTTTATCAAGTCCCTGCAGCATCTCACAGCAGCTGAAACCATAAGTGCGTCTTTAAATTGAGACTGAAGTGCACATTTACACATTTTAATGATCATCCTTACCCTTAGTCTTATCTTTCCAAATAAAATACTGTTGCAAGTAAATATTGACTGAATGTTTCTGTAAAAACTAAGATACTTAATGCGTTTGCTTATATATCACTTAATATCCTTTTGTCTAATTAAGCTGTCATAGGCCCATGTTGGTAGCATTAAATGTGGTGTCAAATTAAAGCATAGGTTCATAGTGAGGGTAGAATTGCATTTGATTTCTAATTAGAATATGATCTTGTAAAAGGGTGTCTAACAGTGTATTAGGATCTCCTAATTGGTTTCTAATGACAGCATAATTTAGGATATGACCGTGTTTGTTCACTGTGTAATAAGAACATAATATTTCTAGTTTTAATTTAATTTATTACATCTTATTAGTGTATGTAAAATAAAGTGCAACCTTTATCATTATTATTATTATTATTAGTAGTAGTAGCAGTAGTAGTATTATTGCAGCATTGAAAGTAAAATCATTTGGTTATTAATTGGACCACTACGAGCCGGTCAACATGCCGACCATAATCGGATGACATGTCAAACTCATTCACATCTCATTCCCGAAATAAAGATATTCAAATACATTAGAGAAATTATTATTCTTTTTAATAATTTATCTTGACTTTGGTTTTTGACAGAGCTCTAAGAGGTCTGAAGGCTTTTAGCTTCATACTTGAACCAGACAGCAGCAGCAGGAGGGCCATTAACCAAACAAAAGATGTGGCCAACAACACATGGACACACATGGGGGAAGTGCAACATTTTCATTCAACTATTCAATCTAACCCCCTAACCCACTGACGGAAAGGGAGAAAGATGGCAATAGATAGTAAGTACTTCTCCCGATGTGTTGACAAGAATTAAGAAATTACGTTATCTGTAATATTTGGTTATGGAATGTTTTCTGTTTTGTTGCCAATGTGTGCAAATTGGATACAAATCTAACTGGCATGCATTGCACATTTACATGTTTTGTCAACCAAAACGACAGACAGGCAAGAATTTAGATTGCTAACATGTGGTCAGTTTATCCAAATAATGCCACTAATTGGGTGAATCCAGCCGGTCAACATGTTCTCATGCTGAAGAGAACATGATCTGATGAACTGATCTGTGCAGCTCTTTCTGTCTCTCCAGCATTTCGATATGTAATATAATTCCTTTTGGAAGATAAATGTTGGTCTACCACGTGAAATCTAACAGTTGTAGCTGCCACATCAGGTTTCTGAATGCAAAATGAAGCTTCATATTTTACCTGGACAGAAGAACAGCGCTGCTTCTGTGACTCTAAATGTACAATAATCATTAGATTGAACAGTTAGGGGTTTTATTATAGCTGCATGACAGACTGAATGACATAATGACATAATTTACTGCATCTTTCTGTCAATGAGGTTATTTTTGTGAGAAAAGTGTTAGTGGAGCTGTAGATTGAGATGATTTTATCACAGTACAGTCAGGTACTTGTGTTAAAGCTGAGCTGCTGCTGCAGAGAGAAGCAGAGGAGAGAGGGAATGCACAGGCTCTTCTCTCTACTCCAGGGATTAGTTGAAAAAAAAAATACATCAAAATAAAATACAAAATCAAAATACATCATTCACATCATACATCAGCTGAGCAGGGTGTCCCTGGTGGTGGTGCTGGACCTGGATGGGCTACTACAATTATGAAATTAAGATTTCTGGCTACTAGCCGTTTCCCAATTGACAACTGCAGCAGTCAAGGTTGCTAGGCAACAGGAGCAGTCTGACCGCTTTGTGACGCAAGGATAAGGGCGGGGACAGTTGGCGACACAGCTGGGAATCCTCCGTAGATCAGATAGTCTCATTTAACTACGCTCGGCTCCAGTCTTTGCGGTCTACGAAGGTCACATCTTAATAGACCATGTCTTTCGCAGGGTTCAGTTGCTGAATTGAGACAGCGAAAGAGACTGTATCTGGAATGCTCACATGCGCCACCAGTTGGTTGCTGGTGTACAATGCAGCTATTCCTAGGTAAGTTATTTCACCGTCCTTCGCTGCCTGCTTCACTTCGCACCTCTTACCGATCACCAATGAAATAAGCAAGTAATTTGGGTTGGCATGGTGTAGGTCAGCCCTCTGCAGGCAAATCAACATGATTGTGAAATGTCTGCCAACAGCGTATTGAGAGCTTTGGCAATCAAAGACAATCCACGTCAATACTCGCATTCAATGATGCAGAATACACTGGCTGATTCCTGTCTGACCAAGACCAAGACTTTCTACAACCCTTTTTATGAGAACATTGAGTAATCAAGGCACTCCAGTAACAGCAGCATTTAAGGAATTACGAGATTGAGCACTGATATTCAAATAATGTATACTACCATTGTAATCTTTTGTGGCAGTAAATCACTACAGTGTATACTGTCTCAAATAGAGAAAGCTAAACTTTTGACTCAGTTTTATTTAAATTGTTATTGAGAAGAATGGAACATTTAAATCAACAACATCAGTTCACAGACTGGAAATCCGTTGACATGAAAACATCGTATTAAAATCGAAATTTCGTATTCTAGCACTTAAAATTATCAACAGCAGTTCCAATTATCACACTGAGGGGAACAGTCACACTCATTAGTCTTATTACCAATACATTAAATTGTACTCTAACAGTGCAGTGATAGCAATGCTGACATTAATTCAGTGCTATACACTGATTAGCTGGCTGTCAAAGACTAATCCCTCCACAAAATCTTCAGCAGAATGCCACTTGTTATGTAAATACTATCATTCCACCACCAGTTCTTTGACTGATTCAGAGAAAACATTTAAAACTAAATTTCCCTCTCAGCAGCTGTTGAATATTTCAGCATACTGAATTTTGAACTTGCATCTTATGTCAATATCTCTTCAACAGTTGCCAAGAAGGACAAAAAGCCATTCCCTTTAACCACCCACACTTTCCTAGACACTCTTGAGGAGATCGACCTGACCTGCTCACATGTCCATTTTTCTACCTCTTGTTATGTCCACTCTGTTCCATAACCCCCACGCTCTCTGAAGAATCCCATTCAGCATCAGATCACATGCAGTGAAGCGTTTGTGTTTTTGACCCACTTAGCAAGTATATACCCAGTCTTCTGTGCAGACACTTATTAGCTCTGGTCCTCTGGAATATAGACACAGTCTGCTGTCCAAAACTCCAGCTATGCCTACAACAGTGACACCGCAAAACAACAGTTGTCAGTCACAGCCTGTAATTTAGATTTACCACCTATCCAACCATGCTACTTCTACGGTGAGTTGCAATGGACTTGTACAATTTTAACAGGACAAAACTTTTCAAACACACAAAGGAACTATTTAAACTTAACTCTGCTACTGTTCACTAAACCCCTTCTTCAAACATTAACTATCCAATCATAGCTTAGCAAACGTAAAGGCACGGCAGCTCTGTTGACCTCAGCCAAAGAGCTTATCATTAACATTAACTACAGTACATCCATTTTGTAGTATTACCACACTGTATGGAAGCTGGGATGCTGTCAAAGTTAAGGCAATGTAACGTTAGCAACTTTGCGGAGGTTTACACTACAGAGACGCTACATTACATTTGGAGAACATGTCAGTTAGTCCTCATCCTAAGAGCCTTTTTTTATTGTTATGTTTGAATTGTATGAAAGCTACTGTAAGCAGTCACACAGGGATATATTTGAAGGAAATAACAGTTGGACCAACTAGCTCTTTATTGCAATACAAGAACAATACTGTTCATTTCCGTGTCTTCTACATGGATCATCAACTGGTGAACATGCTAACTTTTTGCCAGGGATGCTCAGACCTCAGTCTTTTAAGCATAATATCATTTAGATACCTATCCAGTGCTTATTTAAGACCAAAGATAATGTTTACAACAAACTTATGGAGCTAATGCTAGCTTACAGTAATTAGCTAGCTAGCTACAGCCGATAAAGTATGCCAGAGACATTTGTCATTTCATCCAGCAAAACTGAGGGTTGCTGGTTGTAAATAAGAAGCTGCTATTGTCTGAAATCAAGGACCTTTTTTTTTTTTTTTAATAACAAAGAAATGGGAGGTAAATCTACCATTTATATCATTGTATAAATGCATATGGGTTGAGTGAGAATGGAAAACTTGACACGCGTAGCAGCTGCTGAGAACAATCTGTTGTAGGAGGTGATACATGGAACAGCTCTGACGAAATTCTGCTGCGAAAAACCAAGTTGCATAACTCGTTTTATGACCAACTCCCAAAACAAGCCATGGGGAATATAGTATTGAGCCAGCCTGTGCTGGTTTTAGTGGTATTATTATTTCTGGGTCTCAACTAAGTCAACATCCCACAAGGCAAAACAAAAGTTACAAAACTCCTACAAAATATGAAAACCACACGGGAAGGAAAATTGGACCAACTTGATATTCATCACATAACAGGACGAAAAAGATTTTTTACATATCTAAAATTACACTAGGAGAACATACGTGCGTGTGTGTGTGTGTGTGTGTGTGTGTGTATTAGAACTTGACAGTCAGGATATTGTATGAACATCCCATACAAAAAGGGGAATATGGGTCAGATTTACATATGGGTTACCTTGGCCTGAGGAACAAGAAGGAAGCATATTTGTAAAACATGTCACATGCAGGATTATGCACACACACAAAGACACACACACACACACACTAGTTTTTGTAGGACGCTAGCATGTTGGAGGACAGACAGCAGAACACCTGCTGTTATCTCAATGTCAACCCTGACACGATTAACACTAGGTTTTTTTTGTGGGTTGGTCAGGTTAGCTTATTTTACTACAGCGTGGATGTGGCTTAAAAAACAAAAAGGTGACAATGCTACTGTCATTTACTTGCAGCTATCACAACTCCACAGACAAGACCTGTCCTCCCCAAAAAAGCCACTCAGCAGACTAGTATCATACAGAAGAAATGATCTACCTATCCAAAACAGAGCTTAGTGTCCCTATCTTTTGTAGATGTCCACTCCTCTGTAGCATGGCTTTCCAAAGTCACTGTGGGCTTATATTTAGCTCGCATTTGTTTACATTTTGGCAAAGTAATAGTCTAAAAAAGATTAAAAGTGTGCAGACTTAGCTCCTCTCTTCAGCTCCTGTTTACAATGTATAGACGGATGTACACAGCGACCACTGGATTACTTTAAAACTGAAGAAAACCGAAATGAACGTTATGGTTCTGGAGTTATACAAAGCATCTTTTGCCATGATTTGTAAGATTTATAGACATAGACAAGTCTAAGTCATGCCAAATCTAAAAAAATAGGGTGTATCATTTGTGTGTGTTCAGATGTGAGTTATGGCTGAAAGAAGTGCAAGTTTTGACACACATCGCTCCAACCTCGCCCTACCTTCAACTCCCACATGCCTCCCTGGGGCAAGTTTGAAACCTTCTGCTCTATAGAAACAAGCACTGCTGTAATAAATTATGCCTAGAGAAGAAAATACACACATAAAACATGCTACTTATTCACCTTCCATACTGCCTTAATTTGGTGTCTACCTGCTACCCAAGCAATGCAAATAAATGTACTTTAACGAGATACAGGCCCAGTTTGTAAACGTTTTTTTCTCTAATTAAAAAGTTACTCAGCGTTCTGCCCCTGAGATAATGAGCAGTAAAGGTATATAATTATCTTGAAGTTATCGTCTTAAAACAAAGCAAAACACAATCTGGACCCCCAGGATATGGTGCAGTGGTGCTGAAGCTCAAACCGCAAAGAAGTCTGTCGAAATATTGGATTGAAATCTTGTTTTTGCCTCCGGGCAAACATTCTACTGTTTGGAGCAGCGAGTAAACACCTACGAGATCACAAATATAGCTTTGAAGATTCAATGCAATGCTGGATAACTTAAGAAATAAATAACATTTTAACTTTTTTTGGTCTATTTGATCAAATGACACACAATGCATCATGGTTTTTTGGTTGCTGTAATCATCCGTCCTCGCCATGATGGCCACAAACAGGATCCTTTCCTACAGCAGCTCCAATGTAAGATATGGGGAACACGATCCACTGTCCTAAAGCTATGTTAAGAGGCTTCAGCAGGCTGAATCTTCTGAAGTTGGTCTTTTTTCGTTCAATATTCCCTGTTTAAACATACATACAAGGGCCCATGAGTGTTGTTTTAATAGAGGCTTGAAAAAATGTGAAAAATATCCTTTGCTGTTCATAAAACATGAATATTACAGACTGTTTTTTAAAAGCACAGACATACTATAATATGTTAATACACGTAAGCTAAATGGCTCATTATTCTATAGATAACAGACACAATGTTTACTTTGAACTCGTCTCTTCTCCGACTGACTCTTTGAAGAGAGAAACCCGGGAGGAGAGCTGTCAACTTGCTGTACCAGGCAACCTAGCAACTAGAAATAACATTTCATCTCATTTTCATGTAGAAGCACACGAATGTAATTATGCTTTGCAGATGTTTTATACAACCATTCAGTTGAATAAAAGATAAATACATTTATATTCATTAGAAAAACTGGATATTCAATCAATGTTTCTGCGTTTTAATAGAGCACACTCAGCTACATGTACAATAAACAAAAACATGGAGACTAATTGGGTCTATACAGCTGATACCGATGTAACTCAGATCATTAATGAGTAAAATGTTAATAGTGGAAGAAGGCAGAAGCTTGTTACTCTTGCAGTATAGCTGGAAGTCAATCAGATTTGCATCTGTGTTACATACAAGTAGCAGAAGCAATGCATCAGTTAGATGAATGGTGCTACCGCAGGGACAAGAGATGCCGTTTTTTATTGAATATGAAGTGACTCTGATGGTGAGCTATTTCAATCGATGACACATTAATATCATTAGTAGCCCATTGATATTAATGATCGTGTTAAATTTAATCAGCGGAGCTCATAATTCTGCAGCAGCAGTGCGCCGCTGTAGAATAAATATAGATATACAGATTTAATGCCCAGTTTATTTATCCAAAAGGTTATAGTGACCAATAAGTGAATGAAATTTACATTGATACTCCTGTCTCAATATTGACCTTATATTGCATCCAAATCCCCTTAAATAAATGCTGAAGTGGATCTAACTATGAGAAAGAAAACATCCTTGAGGTAGTTGGGTTCAACACAGGCACCCTAAAGCCTGACTTATGCTTCCGCGTCGGAACGATACCTACGCAGAGCTCTCTGCGTCGACGCGGACCCCTACGCCGTAGCCTGACGTGCATCTCCAAAAAATCCTAACTACGCGTCACGGCAACGCGGACCGCAAGGGCTGTGATTGGTCCGCTCAAAACGTCAGTTCCTCCGGCAGTTGCTTTTTCCGGTCTTTCTTCCTGCAACACCGACATTATTATTAATAATGAACAAAAGGTATGTGTTTTCTGTTATTAGTGCACATAGCGCACATAGTGCACATAGCGCACATAGCGCACATAGCGCAATGCTACATGCTACTGTCACCAACAAAAAACAAAAAAAAACATGCGACTGTGACCGGAAGATAAACACGGATACGGATATGACTCCTCTGAAACCACACACACCCCCTAGCGGCTTGGCGGTGAATTGCAGAGCAACGCGTTCCCTCGACGCAGAACTTCGAAAGGTCAACGACGGCGTCGTTCCGACGGCCGTAGCTACGGCATCGTTCCGACGTCATTGCGACGCAGAAGCAAAATCAGGTTTAAGTGTTATTTTTGTATGGCCATAGTTTATGTTTGTTATACTTTTATCTTCTTTATGTATTTTTACCTATGTTCTAATAGATAATACCTTTTCTACACAATCACAATGTCCCAAGTCTTCATTAAATATTGTCATCTGTGTTATTGCTCTTCTTTATACCGTATCCAGAATTTTGTAATCATCTACAATAATATTTAGCTATCATACTTGCCACAGATATACTCAGTAACAGTACACAACACTGAGCCTTTACAAAAGCTTGGATTGGCCTTCGTCCACTAACTAACACTGCAAGTTACCACAAACACTATGCCTGATTTGTCATTGCTGCTTTCTCTGCCTGAAAATAAACCTACTTCACAGGACTCTAACTGGGTCATCACACAGATGTTGCAAATCCAAGGCAACACCACCTTTGACCCTAAACTGATGATGAGTTCATCCCCCGGTCAGCTGTCGGCTAGAGTTGTGACTTTCAAATCAATTATGCAGCATCCACAAAACAGGATGATGATGTACATGAAAGATGTGGAACAATAAGTGCAAGGTTAGTTTTTGGGTTGGATGCTCAGATGAAAACAAGGGTTTACTTGTCCTTTGGTATTATCTGGGCCTCACGCCAGATTATCCAAACCTACACAGTGGCACTTTATGGTTTCGTAAATGAGGCCTCGGACACAATAACAGATGACCAAACATTGCTCTAAGATGCTGGCTTGGTTCATTAATGCTCAATGCTTTAATCTGCTGAACCCTGTTTCAGAAACAAGTGTTATTGTGCTGTTGGCACCCCAATCATGCCTCGTCACAATACAGCAAATTATGACATAATGAGTGTGATGAGCACAAACAAAACAAAACAATTAGACAAAAACAAACATATATATAGAGAAAGGATAATGTGGATACTAAAGATGCACACATATACATGCATACTTGTGTTTATGTTTACCAGGCAGGGTTGGGACAAAGCAAAGATATTTGGGTGAATCTCACAAAGGCTTCCATGTGATGGATGGCTCAGATATAGTGTTGCGCACATGCACACTGACAAAATCTCAACTTGAAACATTAAACACTGAATGATAGTAGCCTGTCAACACACTCTGGAAGCTGTGTTTGGGCAAATAAAGGCTTTTGGGGGTCAAGGATGGATTCCAAACGCCCCTTTTCAGATATTGAGCAACTGGGGGCAGCTAACCATTTCTAAACCTATATATAGAAGATTCTCCTTGACAACTTCAAATTGGCTAATTAACAGTGTTATTGGTTTATTAAACTGATTTGATCTTCTTTGTACATTAGCAACGATCAGCGTTAACTTGACTGTTCAACAGATGCGTAACGTCTTCCATGATTGTGGAGGGAGGCTTTCAAAGTTTTAAAAAATAACCCCAAGTGATGTCATTAAGGGAGACCGTTCTCCCAAATAAAACAGGGATTGTTGTTATTTCAAATGCCCTGAAATGACATATATTTACCTCAAAGGGCCACAGTAATTATGAGTCATGGGTGGCTGGTGGAGGTCAACAAAACGTCAGATTTTAACATGGGAGAGTGTCGTTCATTTCCATTTCCAACTGTGAGTCAGCGCTATTGTGACCTTACCTTAACCACATGGTAATTATTATATCCATGACGACGACGGAAGTCATTTTAACACAAATCACAATGAATCAGCTTGAGCTTGACACTTGAAATGTTTTACAGAAAGCCTGAGTCACGAAATGGATTTGTGCTGTTCGAGGGGTTTAGGGTCTCAAAGGGGGGTATCGATTTTGACTTTTCTTTTCTTTTTTCTCTTGCAATTCCTCCAAGTTCATGGAGTACCACTTTAACAGTACTTACAAGGAATTTAAGATTCATGTTTCATTTTTAAACATGTGAAGAAAAGTGGGAGTTGAAAATCAATACTAGGTGAATTGTGGGAGGAAACATTTGAGACTGGACTCAGAATAACAAAAGGCCCAACAGGTAAGGAATTTGATCCTGAATCCAGCACTTTCTATTCTTGGTATCTCTACCTGAGAACTTGCATTCCTGATTCTTGTGTGACAACCTTGGATATTTACTGAGGATTTTGCTTTAGATAACTAAAAATAAAAAGATCACAGTCTACTGGCTAAAGCCGCAGCCTCCAAATAAGGCACAGAGAGCAGAAAGGATTTAGATGGCTTATGTCATGGAGAAGATCGCTGCAAAGCTTCCAAAATAAAATCTAAATATTTATGGACAGATGGGCACCATTTGGACAGGCCATGCCAGAAATGATGTGATTCTGGCTCGGCTGTGGTTTTTGTTTATGCCTTGACATACTTCATTTCATTTGATTCTACTTAATCTCCTTTGTTTCTGATATGCTCCGTCATATACTGGACAAATGCAATAAAAACAGGGTTAAAAAAATTATAATCGGGAAAAACCTGCCCAGGAAAAAAGCCTGTCCACCTGTCATGGTTAAGTCTGTAGATGCTTACCTCTGTTCATGTTAGGCAGTGCATTCTTGACTTTGTGTCTGCAGTTTCCACAACAAGTCGCTCCATCAAGAACGATGTCAATGATGCCACTTTTGTAAAGTCTTTTAATGTTGTTGACGTTTAAAGCGGTTATGTAGCAAGCGATAGAAATGACGCAAAGCCTGATTTGCTAATGGTTTCAATGCACTTATCTGCTAAATCTGAAAAAGAAACACTCAGTCTGATGTTTTGACTGAGACACTGAGATCAACCCCCAGACCAAAAAGGTTTGAAGTATTGACTGTTATGCAGAAGCAGAAAGCCACTGAGACGGACATATCAAAAGGCAGTTCTGCCCTTCTGATATTCTCCAGCAGCAGCAGCGAGTAGCATTTGGTTTCCACAGTTTTCGAGTCTCCTGTGACTGTAAATCATTCGTATGGGAGCCAGATGTCTTGCGCTGTTGTGGTGTTTGACGACTGTTTCCAATTTCGCAAGCTACAAAGAAGGGTGGATCAGGATCACAAGAAACCCACAAGAATCGCTGTTGAGGATTTATAATCCCGAGCAGCGGACAGAAATAGACAATAAACACTTTTAATTTCTGACTGTGGCTCATATTTTTGTCACACAGACAAGTGAATAAAAAGCTCATCCGCTCAAACGGTTTTCATAACTTCAGAGCCAATTATAGTTGGTTAGCTAAGAAAAACATTCCAGCTGCAGCCAAAAACCAGAATTTATCCAGTGATCTGCTTCGTTTCCCACTCAGTTTATCTACAGCATGTGGGGAAAACAGCTATGCTTCTGTGTGTTAACACTGTGTATTCTGACGCATGGCTTGGAACATTAATCATATTGCTTGTCAGAAACTGCATTGCGAAGGAAGATGTCACCCTTGGGCACCAGAATCTTTCCTCTCATGTGTGAATGGGACTGAAAATAAATCGAACATTTTGTACACATTATTCTCCCTTTGGACCTCTATTTTAGAGCAGCTATGGAAATAGGGATTATTTAGTGGAATATGAGGACTCATGTGGCTGACTCAACTAGAATCCCCCTGAGCAAAAAAATAGTGAATACCGCGTTTCTATTCTGGGATATCACACAAAATGCAGATGTGCTCTCTGGAGTTTCAAATGGTTCCTTGCCTAAGTGGCATTGGACATCATGCCAGGGTGCTAACCAAAACTTTTCGGCATAGTTAAAATAATACTAAAATGAGAATAACTGGTTCACCTTAAAGGTCAGTCCTTGATCCTTCCGTGAGCCATGGTCAGGGGCTCGGCTACATAGTATATAGTACATAGTTGCCGTCTTCTCAACCACTGAACTGCTGACACAGGCGTTTTCATTTACCATTATGCAGTGTAAGATGCACAGTAGCCAGTAGTCAATTTGGGCAAGCTTAGCCAGCAGTTAATGCCCAAAAATAATAATAATTTTGTTGAAAGTTACGTGTTTTTTGTGATATTTTTGGTGAAGCTGAGGTTCCCCTAGCCACTTAATGGCACTGCCTATGATGCCATGTTAATAACATTATGAAACACTTTCAAGAGCTCATTTCCACTGATGCAACTGATCCTGACAATCGTTTTTAGAGAATAAATAGTTTAGTGGTTCACTCCCATCAGTCATCTCATCATGAACAGAAGAATAGTGGTCCAAGGGATGTTTGAGCCTCATATTCTATTATGTTCTTGTCATACTATTAGGCAATTTGGATGGAAGTGCTGGCCAAATGGTATGTGAGGTCATTCATTTCCTGAGTCTAGAAAGATGAGATCTGTCCCAATAGCACAGTTGTGGTATTTAACAGTAGTGAAGTGCCAATGTGTGTGATGTATTTCCAGTAATTGCCATTAGTGTCCAAGTGCTTGTTAAGATTGCAAGCATATGGTTTATCAGCCCACACTGGGACACATTTGGTTAATAAGGTCACCCTGTCGCTCACACAAGTGCTTCAGTCAGGCTCCAATGCTTTTTTGGTTGGATTTTATTTTTCTCATAAAGCACAAATAAGCAGAGTCAACAACACAGCAATATAAGTACAATCAGATCAGAGAGTTAAGGCACCTTCAGGGGATGAAGCTGTAATAGCATTATTAAAGTCTGGAGCTCTCCAGAAACACACAGGCCTTAAGAAAGGCACAACATGACATCACTTTAAAAGGTTTCTGTGAGACTGGAAGGAATGTATTTTAGGGATGGAAATGTTGGTCTGTCAGTTGGTTGGTTAGTCCACCAATATGGTCAATACTGATATATTTCAACATCTATTGGATATGTATTTTGTACAGTCATGGTGTCCAAAGGATGAATCCTACTGCCTTACTTCTCGTGACATCATCAGGTTGATATTTGTGGTTTTGAGTGAAATATCTCAACAATTATTGGAGGGATCGCCATGTTATTTAGTAAACATTCACGTCCCCCATAGGAAGAAGTATATTCACTTTGATAATCCACTGATCCTTAAACTGGAAGCATCATGAGGTCTAAATTTCATTTTTGACCAATCCTTTGGTTTATGACCAAATACCTATAAAACTAACAACATTCCCACCAGCCTCAAATGTTCTTTGTATTTGTACAATACTGTGCAATATCAGTATCTCAGGTACAATTTATTTTTCAGTTCAACTGTACAATATCAATATCACACTCAGGTATATTATCATTCTGAATGTGCAATAGCAATATTCCTATTGTTTACACTGTTCCTATTTTTATATTTCCTCTGTTTTTATATTTTTATATTGTCCCCTATTATTCATATTGCTTGTTTACTTATTTATTGTTTTTCTTTTTTTTTTTTTATTGATGCTCTTTCTATTTTTGCTATCCACTTTGCTGCTGTAACGCTGTAAATTTCCCTATCGTGGGAGTAATAAAGGATTATCTTGTCTTGTTTTTGTAAATGTTAGTATGTTGAATTGATGATTAAAATGGTAAACATTAAAGTTCACATCAGCATGTTGTCATTGTGACCCTATCAGCATGTAAGAATAGCCTAAAAGAGCTGATAGCATGGCTTTAACCCTAACTCTAACCCCTGACCTTAAAGCGATGGTTCGGCGTAATTTCGACCTAGCGTCATATGCACCATGACGTCTATCGTCATGGTGCATATGACGCTAGGTCGAAATTACGCCGAACCATCGGCTAGTTAGAGCTATCAGCCGAATGGCTACGTACATGGCTTGTACTCTGCTGATCCTGCTAATGCTGTAAACATCGTCGAAATCTCGCACAATCACTGCTCTGTGCGGGATCTCACGCGACCGCATGGTATTTCAGTGATCGCGCGAGATTTCGACGATGTTTACAGCTTTAGCAGTAGCAGCAGAGTAAAAGCCATCAGGTAAGTGTTATTTTACGAGATACACCGTTGGTCCCATTAGCGCCTGTACTAAGCCATTCGGCTGACAAAAATGTTTTTTCTATAGATGTGGTCAGGAGGAATTACTCTACCGCACTCCAAGCCCAAATAAGCCTCAACTTCTTTGTTGGTTTTTTGTCATAAAACCACAAATAGATACATCACTGCCACAGTAGAATCAGGGACACACTTTATTCTGAATACTACTTTAAAGAAAAAAGAAAAAGAGGCACTATTTTCACCACTGTTTTAATGGTGTACTAAGTCATTTTTTTGGAATATGTCAATCGATTGTGACTCATAGATTTATTGCTTCCCCAGATATTATGGTAAGTGTACATCAAGTGTGAGTTAAGTGTAACATGTGTTGGCTTTTTTTTTGGAAGTGGTAACACACTTGCCTACTACTTGGCAGTACATAAACACACACTTGAGAGCTCAAGACCCTGAATGTGGCTTTTGGGAAAGTCCCATGTCATGAAATACACCTATACTCCCTGACAGTAGCATTCTTTGTTCAAACTTGAAGATGTGTATCCAGGATACACTGAAGTAAAGCACCAAAGAGCAAGTCCAAAGGAGACAAAGGGTTGACAGGAAGTGCCTACATTAGCGGGCCATTAGAGGCAGTTGATGGTAATTATGTGTGGGTCTTGCATAGCGTGGATGACGAACAAACAATATGCGTCATACATATATATATATATAGGATACAATACAATATAAGTCCATCATCACAATCATACCGCTGGATGCTTTGACTATCCTGCTGACCAAGTGAGCTGGTGACCTGCTGATTCGAGACTGGCTTACTGACGCACTGCGTGAATAACCTGACTGTAAAAAAAGGCCAGAGAGACTTGCAATTTGCCTGCTGATGGACAAATTGTCCAACGCCCAGGTAATGAGCATGGCCATTAGAGAGCATGTTTAACAGCTGTAGAGCATATTCCATAACCTTTAATAGGTTATGGCTTCCATTTCTGAAAACTAAAAAAAAAAAGTAGGTTAGATAAGAAAACAAGTTCAAACTGACTTACAAAGACATCTTCTCAGCTGCTTAATCCATTCAATGCCTTTGGGAATGTTGTGTTCCTGCCTGTTTGTGTAGGGCTAGCAACCAAAATTATTAATGCAACGTTTAAAGGACTCTATAATTTAGGCCGAGGGGAGTGTTTGCATCTTCTGAAAAAGGGTTGAACACCCACTGGCCTATTGAGGCATTTCACTGAGCTCATGAATACAACTTATCACAGTAAAACAGTAACAGCAAAGTTAGACTGGAATGACACATTAACATATATATAAAGAAAAGCTGAGAAACTGGATGATATTAATTTCAAAATGCTGAGCTGTAGGCCAAATAATGGATTTCAGATTAAATCGTAATTTTTGACACCAAAAATTTGCTGCTTTACAAAGTTGAACTTGTATTTTCATGCCTTGACATCAAACGTAGGCTTCTACTGCATGCTTTCATGTCTGTTTCTGAAATGCTGATTTTATGAGCTTTTTACAGATAAATATTTAATTCAATATTATCTGTCAGCATTATTAAAAAGACAAGTGGAATGCCACAAAATGCTTTTTACAACTTTTTTCACTTTAAAGCAGGATTCCATGACACAGTGGGTGAGACCACAACGAATGTTCCTATTACACTTTAATGTATTTCTTCATTGCCTGAGGGAATGCCCTGCAGTCAACTCCCTCTATATTTTGGGGGGTTTCTGTGTGTGTGTGTATGTATTGTACATCCAGTCTGTAATAATAATAAAAGGGAAAATTATTTAAATTTAACTTCTCAATTTCTTACCACATGTGTCATTTGTTTGGTTAGCCAGTATAACATCTACAGTATATTTATTTATAGCATTGCTTCCACATACAGTCTTGTTTGTTTGTGTTTATCATTGTTTTCTCACAGTTAAATCTGCATTCTGGTTTAAATTCAATCAAGTCAGTTTTTCGAGTTATATATTAGTTTGCCTTGTTACATGCTATGTCCATTATGCTTCACCAGGAGGTACAAGGGGAAGGCACCAAGCCACTTCTGACTTTTGAGCTCACAATGACATCACCAGTGATGCCATGGGTTAGACCATGTATGGGGAGGATTTATTGTATTTAGTTCAATGTTTGGCTTAGTATTTCTGTGATTTGCACTTATGGTTGGGATTATGTATTTGTGGTGGGGACTATGCTATAGATGATGTGTGAGTGTTAACTGATACAAGTGACCGTGTCATATACCAGTTTTTGGTAAATACTGTATGGTATAATATATATATATATGGTTGGAGGGTCTATTTATAGGGAGTTATTGGTTTGAGTGGAGAGCAGAAACAAGAGTCTGTGATCACGTCTAAGTTTGGTGAGTTTTCATCTGTTAAGCCAGTAAAGATCGTTTTTTTTAGTTATGTTGGTCTGAATAAATCACCTTTTTTAGTCACTGAACAAGTCTGTGAGTCTATCTCCCATCTCCTTCTTTGATACTCTGGCTGAACTTCCTCACACACTTTAATAAATGTCAATTCTGATATGTAAAATCAGTGCACTTCCCCTTTAAAATCTATATACTTCACTGTTTTGGAGCTCATTGGAGTCATTTTTTGTAAAGCAGCACTGAATAAATGTGAGAATTTTTAATGACAGGGATTAATTTTTTTACATTTGATTTATTGTGGACAGGTCACATCATGGCCAACACCTGAACCCATTAGTCATACAATATTACACCAGGCTACAAACTGCACAACCCCTTCATACAAATCTGGATCTCTTTGTTCCAATATTTATTTATTATCCACAACCATGACAGCCGTTTTTAGGGCCTGCCTGGCAGACAGCTGAACTGAAAGCTAATGTGACCGTACCTTCACCCCATCAATATCGGACAGTCGTTACAGTCTTTGTTCAGCATTGCAGAGGGGGAATTAGTGTGGTCGGTAATAGGTCAGGATGCATCAATTTCTGCATGAACCGCGAACTGTTGCTGACATTTGCACAGCTCGTCTGCAGTGAGTTTTGATAGTAGTAGTAGAATAAGTTGGGTTAGTTTTACTTATTATCATGGTATGAATTTTGATTTCCATACTCCATATGCAACTGGCACGTCATGTGGAAAGGCAGAGATTCGTATCTGCTTTGCACGTGAGGAGATTAGGACAATGTGAGCGCAGACACGAAAGAGATAAAATACAGTACATGTACTGTAAATTTGCTTCAAGGGAAGTCGAGGGTGTGAAAATAATTTGGGGGTGTGTGAGACATGCGTTCAGTAACAAATCACATTAATACTTGCAAATGTCACGATACATCATGTCGTGGCGCATCAGATCCAGGGGCAGGTTAACTGCATCTATTTGTGACTGGGCCAATCTCTGCATTGCTTTCCTATTTTTCCTCTTTAAACATCAATTTGTTGTTTTTTTGATCTTTTTAATCTCTTTTTAACCCTACTTTTAGACTAGCTTTCATTAAACTTTATCTCGTTTATTTCATTTTACTTTTGTCTTTTTAATCAATTTTAACCAAGTTCTTTTTACTTTTTTACTTTTATTTATTATACTTTTATTTTGTTGTTGTTTTTCATCATTTTCTTTATGTCGACTTTGATGTATACTTGTCACACTGTCTTATTATCAACGTGTCAATCAACTGGGAAGCACTTTGACCTACATTAATCAGTATGAAAGGTGCTATATAAATAAAGTTTGATTGACTGATTGATAACTTAATGACACTGAGCAACTGTAAAATGAATGGCTGCTGATGTATAAGAAATTGTGAAATACATGTTTTAAAGGCTACAGTTTCAGATTCACTTCACCTTCATTTTTCTTTATTCAAGTTTGATGTGTTTTTGTACATTTATGTCTGTTTTAAATTTACTGTGCAAATTAGACCGTTAACTAACGCTTTCTTACATTACTACTTCTACAATGTTACTGCATGCAGAATGCTTTCAAATTGGAAAGGTTACATTTAATTTAAATGTCAAGACATGTAAGATCAACACTAGATTCAAAACAGGTGATATTTACTCATGTGTTAGCCTGTGCTACGAAGCAAGTTTAGTGGGTTAGCCAGCTAACTTTGGCCTTAACTCAGGTTTTCCGGTATGACGAAGTTGGTTCACTTTTAACCGGGATAAATCACCATGGCAACTTCTGCTGAACAGCTAACCTGCTCCAGAGCAGGTTAATTTCAGAGGATCAACACCCCGACCACTGACCAATCAATCAATGGAAAAAAGAGTCATCATTCTCACATCTGACATGGGCCAAAGTCCTGAGTTTACAATAAATTGACAATAAGAATAGAGTCTAGTTTTAAAACAGAGCTTCTAACAAACAGAGTGATTGTTTATGCCACTTAACACATAATGTTGATTTTAGCTGCATTTTAATTATGTGTTACAACAATGTGGATGATTTTACACTCTGACTCCATGACTGCAGCTCAGACTAACATGAGACCACTGTGATAACTGGAAATAAAAATGAAAGCTTGTCTTTTATTAGACAAATGATCCACATGCTGTTAATTGGCTCCCATGATTATAAATGCAACATTTGGGTCAAATAAAACCTCATCAGTCATTAACTACTTTTCCACTCTTTGCTTCAAAAGCAGAAACAGTGTGACAGCAAACAGCAAAAATACTCACTCTTTACTTCATAAATACTATTAGGTACATGTATTTTAAGCATTAGCCTACTTTCAATATCTGGAAATTATTACTAGTGTTTCTACATCTTCTTTTTCTGTTGCATAATTGTATTCAGTTGTCTAAATATGATAGTTTTACACAGATATGTGGTATCACTAGGTCTGTCATGATAGCTACTTTTGTTGGACGATATATTGTCTCAGAAATAATCACGATAAACAATATAATTGTCATTTGAAGATAATTTTATACCACTGATATAATGATAATATAATAGCATAATAATGCAAGGGGGGCAGGGGGTGGGATTGGAGAGTGGGCGATACGCTTCCGTAAAAACATAGAGCTAGTTGATGACCAGTTTCGTGATACTGGTTATCCAACGTTAGGCTCAGTGAAGCCAGCTCACACACACAGAGAACCAGACTAAGCTGAACCTGCTTTGTAATTCAGGCCCCTGAATATTTCAAAGCACACGTTGGCATGAGCAAGTTATTTATGCTGTGATAGATAAACTGACAGATTTATCAAAACTTTGGAAATAATAACAAAGTTCCTGTCAAAGCATCTCAGTATCTAATTAAAAAAAGATATATCTAAGAATATCTAAGAGTTTTTTTTGTTGTTGCAAAAAGCCAGAAGGCTTGTCCTGTCTGCTGGCTCAGAGGAACACCACTCTTGGGTTTTTTTTCCTACCTTGCTGCTGCATGTTCTGCTCTGCAGGCGGGACATAATTATCCCACTGACTCATAAAATGCTGACTTCACTGATGTTTCTGCCTGATGTAACCATTCTTACAGCAGACTGTGGGGTGCTGCATCATATGACACACGGAATAGTTTTAAATGTGGATGTCTACAGATGTGTGTGTGTGTGTGTGTGTGTGTGTGTGTGTGTGTGTGTGTGTGTGTGTGTGTGTGTGTGTGTGTGTGTGTGTGTGTGTCTGTGTGTGTGTGTGTGTGTGTGTGTCTGTCACTAATTGCACCATGAATTGTGCATAGGGCGATAGAAAAAATACCATACAATGCCTCACAAGCCTCTCAAACAGGCAGAAATCATACTGAAGAACAGCCTTGAAACAACACTGAAGAAATGTGCTTCAGTTAGCACCAACTCTATGTGGCTATAGCACTGGTCTTTGTAAATGTGGCTGTTTTTGCAATGAGGCCCATTTGCATTGAAAGGGGTAAAATGTTGCACTACATATATACATACGACCTAATTTACATACGGCCAAATAACCAAGGAGCACAGAGATGCTATTTGCTTGGCACTGCAGGGGGTGCATTTCACACTTTGCTGGGACTTTCTATTTGTCTTGTTTGTGCAGGTCCGAGTTTTTTTTACCTTTTGTATATTGTAAACAAGTGACTTAAATTAGAAATCATCAGTACAGTGGCAGCAGGTGAATCTCACTAGCAGAGCATTTACCATTTTCTGTGAATTTGTTCAGTTTGTCAGCTATGAAGATGAACAGAGAACCAACCTGGTGCTCTGAAGACAAAGGCCAGTTTTCTTCTTTGACCCAAGCATCAGATGGCAGAGCCTTCGTTTGAATAGATGTTCAGTTCCTTTGCCAGTCTGGAAAATCTGGAACAAATATGACAGAAAGTAGTCTGTTTGGTAAACTGGGACAAATGAGTTCAAACTGAAAAAAAAGAAAAACAGAAAACAGAGGTTCCATTTATTTAACAAAAATACATAAAGATGTAATATTGTCTTGTATGTTTTGTAATTACTTTATATTTGCTTCCTTTTGTAAGAAGTCACAGGACAAAGTAATAGATGGTAAATAGAGACCTTGTCCCATATTAAAACTGAAGGGTTGGTACACCAGATGCTGCAACACAAAATTACATTCAGTTTTCAGAATCAGTGTGTGTGTGTGTGTGTGTGTGTGTGTGTGTGTGTGTGTGTGTGTGTGTGTGTGTGTGTGTGGGTCAGAAGTTAAGGTTAGGGTAAGGGTTATTCAGGCAAGTAATGGTTATGGCTAGGTTAGGGTGAGTCTTCAGGAAATGAATGTAAATCTATGTAAAGTCGCCAAAAGTGTGTAAGAAAACAAACCAGACCTTGCTAGGCAGGTTAGCTTCTGTTTAACTCTAATAATGAACACAAATGAGGAACCAAGTACAAATATATCATTTGAATAGAAAATGTGAATAGAAACATTAAATTGCATGAATTGCCACCACTCATCCACATCCAAATGATTTGATTTTTACACAAATGCATTTTGAAAGTCTTCAAATTATCAATATTTCGGTCTACTGCAGGTACCGTTTGACAGGAGACGTCTCAATACTACTTGGTATCGATTTATTTCGGAGGATACCTTGGAGGTATCAAGTGCAGATACCCAGCCCTATTGAAAACCGACCTAAAGTCTTTAGAAAACTTCACAGATGTTCTTCTCCCTAACCTCAAACATGCACAGGCTACAAGATTGGAAAATACTGGCACATCACACACTACAAGATATTATTGTCGTGCGTGATGCCAGAGGGAGCAATGCACCACCTCATGTGATCGCTTGTGGTCTCAAGGGGAAGATAAAACAAAATAAAGACTAACACTAGCTAATCTCTTTGTCCGCATGGTCATGTCTCAGAAGGGAGTCATGTTGTTGCTGCATATCGACAGGCCTCCATCCATGTTGTTGTTTCTTCGCTGTTGCCATTCCAAATGTCTTCTCATTAACTTCTGTCTTATGTAGATATCAAACATGTTTGGAATTATTGGGATGTCCCTAATGAGTCTGCAAGCAGTTCTGAAGGTTTTAAGATTGGATCTGTTGACCACTCACATCGGTACTGATGAAGGTCTGACCATATTTACCCTCTAATTGTTGGGCGGGGTGAATTGGGAATAAAACGGCCCAAAACTCCTGTAGTCTGAGCGCAGCTTTACAGAGCTAGAGAACCGCTATGATGGTCCCTCAATGTTATCTTCTGCATTATTTATCTATTTACTGCTGTGACGAAAATGCACCAAACCTAACAGACCAAAGTGACCCCTAAACAAAGGTATGTACCCAACTGTGGATTTTGTGTAGGGTTACATTGGTAGTGCTAGTTACTTGTTATATTGGGCCAATTACACACTCCCATGTCATTGTTGTGAGGTTATCCGATAAGAAAGAAAACCAAGAAAAATAACGTCAGCGCTGCTAATGTGAAACTGATGAAATCCACTAGACCCTGATCAGTGTAATTCCTCTCTGGTAGGGGCTTATAGGAGTAGAGGGGATACTACTAAATGCTTCCAGCGTTGTGGCTCTACGTCTGGAACATGACCTTTACAGCGCTCTGCCTCTATTACTTCTGTCTTTTTCTATCTTTACCACTCTCAAAACTCCCTGCACAGTTTCTTCCCCTCTCTCCCAATCTTCATCATCTCTCTCAAATGTGGAGAACAGCAAGACGCCGGAGAAATACTCTTTCAAAAGTCATTGCATGAACGCTACAGTACAAGATTGCTGAAATCCCAAGGTGAGGAGTAAAGGCCTCGACCTGTTTGCAAATGTTCATTCTGAGCAGGGAGTCTGTCCTTTTAGTGTAATCCTTGGACCACTTCCTGTTGTGGCCACTCTCTTCAGCGGTCTTGATTTGCCTTTCTCTGTAGGACATACGTGTGTGTGCGTGTGTGTGTGTGTGTGCGTGTGTGCGTGTGTGTGTGTGCGCGTGTGGATAAATGGATCTGTGTCTACTCTGGGAGAACATCTGAGTATCCATGTGAGCGAGAATCCTCCCTGGAGGGGTGAGAGCTTGCTATAAAGTCTTTCTCTCATCCCACTAAGGCAGGGGCTTTTTGCTTTTCCTGTTATCCCCTAAAACAATACAAGCCCCTTGTGATATGCCAGAGAAGGAGCGAGACGTACTGCGCAGCCGGAGATGGAGAGATGTAAAAACTGAGAGAGAGAGGACAGAAACCGCCACAGAGAACACAGCAACATCAAACATACTGCCACTCCAGGCTGAGGTAGTCCCAACATGTGGGCCAATCAGATGCAGTTAAAGAATGGTGGGGTGCTAAAGTGAGATCTGTTTAATCAAAATCTGATCAACAACATCTGGGATGCGATCGTGACAAATGGTCGAAACAAATAAAGGATGTTATACCGCCCAATGGGACAATCATTGCAGTTTAGAAAGCATGGTAACACATTGTCGAGATACATCATTGCCTTGAGGTTTCAAATACTCTGATTAGGGGTGTGACACATGGACAAACAATTGTAAAGTTTAGCACCCCGTTGGCTCATCAGTGTTAGCGCTGAAAACTCTGGAGTGCATTGGTTGGGTGATTTATTAAGAGACTGAATACGGAACAAACAAAACAGAATAAGGAACAACAAAATACTGATGTTTTTAAGTCATGTTGCCTTGATTTTAGCAGAAGAGGAATAATTAGCAACACAAAGGAAATAGTTAAACAGACAACAAAATAAAGAAAACAAATAGAAGACTGCCCTGTCAAAAACAGCAGACTTATGAGTATTTAATTAAACATGTATAAAATAGACTACTTGTAATGTAAAAACAATAGGTCAAAGTGACATACCCACAAAGAATGATCACCTAACTGGAGTTTGTCTCAGCTACATGGAGTATGTTAGAGTCATTCAGCTCTTCTTTTTTTCTTTTTTTTTGCCTTTGTGGCCCACAATGTTACTGTTGGTTCAGTCTCATTCCAAATCAGCCAAGTTGGCAAATAGCTGGTGAACATAGTGGAGCATTTAGCAGCAAACTAGCCACATTCACTCAGGATTCGGTGTACACCAAAACAGAGCTTAAAAATTCAATATTGGACGTTATGTAGACAGAAAATAAATGCTCATGTAAGCAACTGTTGGCTAAAACAAGAGCCAACTCAAGACTGCTGTTCACCTGCCAAGTAGCTAAAAAATGTACTTATTGCTATTTTCATTAGATGAGGTATTACTCTGAATGGATACAAAAAAAAAACCCAACATGAGTACACAAATTATCTCTATGCTGACAGCTGGACCTGATGCTAATACTCAGTTTCATGTTTTCAAAGACAAATTCCAAACGTCTCTGCTTTGTTCCATTCCTTAATACCTCTAAGTCTTTGGCCAGTTTTCAAGACAACAGCCTCTGTTTAAATCCTCATTCAATTTACCCTGCCTTTATCCTGCATTAATGATGTACACATTGTAGTATAAAGGCCCTCTTCACTCATCTAAACGTATCCTGCATTCACATCGAATCAAATACACTTTTCAGCTAAAGTCTGAACCAACCAAACAGCTATAAGCTTCTATTCATGCCAATCCAATTCCTTACAATCAATATCATTACCAAAATGATGGCTTTTACTTAATTTAAATGAAGAAAACATGAAAGTAAAGTAGGGAAAAAGAAAAGAAGGCCAAGACTGTACAGCCATGTTAGCAGCTTTGTGAGGTACAGCAGTGCGTTTAGCTAAATGCTTACAGCGACAATGCTAACATGCTCATGTTTAGGAGGTATAATGTTTAATATGTTTATCATCTTATTTTAGCATGTTAATGTTTTCAGCTGTCAGGACAGGCTAATGGGAATGTCATTAGTTGTATGGGAGTGTTGGACCTGATGATGGCAACAAATGAAAGGTCAGAGGATCATAAAAGTCACTTAGATTCATCCTCTTAGGAACATGGATGTCTGTACAAAATCTCATTGCAATCCATCCCATGGCTGTTGGGAGATGGGCATGAATGGCCAACACTGCCATTGCTGGAGCCATACCACTAGCCCGTCTTATAAAAACAACACAGAAGTCCCATTCATAAAATCAGTTACATATTAATTGTGTTTGCTTCTTCAACGTCTGTGGAGGTTTTAAAGACACCTGAGGACAAAACGTGGGTATAAAAATCTTATCAGCACAAGCCTCTAGGGCAGGACAAACAATCCACCTCCTGTCTCAAAGACAAACTGTCCCATTTATGCCTTCAATACAGTAATGGCAGTTAAATACTTTTTTTTTTAGTTTCAGTTCCTATTAAAACCACTGAACCTTAATAATTAGGAACTATGTTTATAATAAGTTACTTTCCCAATCCAGCTGTGGCATCCCTACACACATGCATCTGTTTTAAAACATTGCTAAACAACCGCTTCCACTAACTCTTTGCATACCTGACTCTTATTGCCCTTTGTCCTGCTCTGTCAGAACTCATGTTTTGGGCAACATATTCCTTTAACTCATTATGACCCAAGGCACCCTTGAAAAAAGCATTTCTAAAACTTAAGGTACTAATTGAAAACAACCTCGTTAAACCTGAGGTTAAGATGGGCTAAGAACACCAATCACAATGAATTTGATCTGTCACGTCTTGAAAATGTTGCACTCGGTCTGAAAAGCATATATGCGCAAATGTTGCATCTGGCCTTTCTGTGTTAAATGGAAACAGTAACTAAACATCTTCAAACATCAGGACCCGAAATCAACTAAGGCACAAGAGGTCTGGGGATTCTGGTGATTCTCAACCCATTTAAGACCTTCTTTATAAGTCGGACGGAGGGTCATGCCTGACTGATAGATGTTTAATTTTCTGAACATCTAGATCTTGTGTTTCACACTAATTGAATCGAGAAGGTTGTATTAAATAAAGATCTTGCAGTCTTAACAGAAAAGAACAGAACACAGTACAGAGCAGACGCCTCAAGGCCCTTTCATTATAGGCTTGTATGTGTCTGTTAGAGCCTGTTTTATATCGTAGTCAGTCAGGCATTGTGCGCAGTATGTACATCCAGCAGGTGGATGTACTTCTCTCTTTCCAACACTCCTCACAATCACTCTAGGCTCTGCAATGTTTATTTCTTTTCCATCTAACGAATTTTCAGGATTCTTTTCTGCCCTTCCGCTACAACTAAGATTTATTTTCACGAGTGGTTAATCTGTCAATCACTATCCAGTTAATGGATTGTTTAGTCTTTAAAATGTCAGAGAACAGGAGAAAGAGGACAATTGTAATTTTCCACAGCCAAGGATGATGTCTTAATATGTCTTGTTTTGTCCAACAAATGGTCTGGAACCCAGATATTCAGTTTAGAACAATATAAAATCAAAGTAAAACAACAAATACATTGAGCAATTCCTCTCCATACATGACGTTACTTTATTATTTCAGCTCAATTCAATTCAACAAGGTTTATGGGAAAAGTAAGACCAGCCAAAGTAGTTACACATCAACATTTATAACTAAGATAACTCTGCTCTGAAGGTCCTAATCTATGGTACACACAGATGCCACTGTGCTAAAAGGAGAGTGTGAGTGATGTCAATCAATGACAGACTGTACATGCATTTCCACAAAGCCCTGAGAAGATCTCTAATCAGCCAATATAAGTGAAATCACATGTGTGGGTGTGCTGTAGATATGCAGCAGCTTTAATGACATCACCTTTACACAAAATGATTGAGAGTGGAATGGTACAAATGGCAAAAGAAAAAACTAGAAACATATGGTTTATACTTCATAAAATCTTACACAACCTTTATCCAGGCAACAGTAAACACAACGTGAACAGCGGTCTCCTGCTACGTCAACTATCTATAAGTCTGCTGTCCTCTATCTATCAAGCCATCCAACCAAAATAAATAAAATAGTTTTGACAGTTGATTAACCAAATAAGACATGTATCAAGCTAAAGTGCCAAACATATACGGTTTCCAGCCACTCAAACATGAGGATTTGCTCATTTACCCGGTTTTGTATGATTGTAAGAATAAGATAAGATAAGCAGTACTTTATTAATCCCCTGGAGGGGAAATTGAATGTCACCTTCTCACAAAAACAGCCAACATACAGCAAGGAAACATACAGACTCAGGCAGTACAAGTTAAGTGCAAAGCACCACATCGACATCAATCAAACAATCCACAATACTCAGCAGTCACTATGGCTTGGATGGTCATTTGTCACTATGTTTGGACACCAAAACGATTAATTCATACATTAATCACTGATGAAAAACATTCCAAGTTGGTGTACCCAAATATCACATGTGGACAAATGCTATCCAACATGTTAACATCTTCAAAAGCTCAGTTATCCTTGATGAATCCATCCCTCGCTTACTGTGCAAAAGTTTAACAGCTGGATAACTGTGTGGGTTACATGTGTTAAATTAAAGTACAAACTCAATATTTTCCTAAATTGGCTGGACAGATCACCCTTCCTTTTGGTCTACACCTCTGTGACATGAGCAAGCTGTGGGACCTCAGGATACTGGGGCAGTGGCTGCCTCCACAGCCCTGTTATGTAACTGATTTCTATCAGACTGAAGCAGGCAGCGGGGAGGAGAGGCTGCTTTTCCTTTCCTGTTTTCCCTTCCCCTTCCCCCTCCTCATCCACCACTCGCTATACCTTAAGCCTTAACCTCAGAAAATCAGGACACTGCCTTGCAGCAACAAGCTATGGGAACAGAGGGGGGGGGCTGTTGGGGATAGACGTCAAAAGAGGTCATGTCTGGCGACTGGCATACAAAGGACAGATTATTGCTTTGTTTGTATACAAACATATACACAGAGATTATTTATGACATTCATTCATTGGTTTGTGATCCATTCCTGTAGCATTTTCATTGTGATTTCTATAAGAGAAGTAAGATTTGAAATAATAAAAAGCTGAACAATAAGCCTTAAGACTCTTAAAGACCAATAAATGTTTGTAAAGGTTGCTGAAAAATAATAAAAAGCGCAGAATGAATGATAACTGGGTTACTAGGGGAAACTCCTGTGTAGTTCTTCCTGTGTAATTCTACGTAGGCCTGGCTTCAACACTCTGGGGAAATCTTATTTTTGCTTTCACATTCATTCAAGTTTCAACCCCCCCAAGTTTAGCGACTCATACTAGTGTGCTCATTCTCTCGGGGTGTTTTCCGTTTTGAAAATGTCAAACGCATGTTGGGTTTCCTCGACCAGATTTGAAGATTTCAGTCAAAAAGACAGATGACGAACCAGAAATGTCAAAAATGTCCTGTCACTTCCAGCTGGCGAACAGTGTGAAGCCATGCATAATGCATGCTGCGAGGCAGAGGAACCTTTAGCATTACCGTGTTGTGTCGTCATTTTTGCGTGAACGCTCAGAGATTGCCATCCATTCCTCCTGGACACCTACGGTAGCAACTCTAACCCTGGATGTCTTAAACTAGAGCTCCTGGCTCAGTATAAGCCACAAAATCACATCCAATCAGGTCCACAAATGAAACCGCAACAAGAAAGAAAGCAATCACCCCCACACGCACAAACACAATGCAAAGATATCATGTGTAACTCAACACATGATCTCACACATATCTACACCACGCCTCTGCCTGCAGGAGCTACTATAGCCAGGGAGCCACATTTTATATTTCATGCTCTGTAACACATGCATGATTCATATCAAGTCTTCAGGCTTCAGGACCATTTCAAGCATTCTTTCACTCACTTTTGCACACAAAGACCTACTTGGATATGTCACAGCAAAGGAATGTGGAAAGGGGCTCTGGTAGTAATGGGCATGGTGACTCAATGGTAAGTACTGTGGCCTTACACTAAGAAGGTCCTGGGTTCAAACCCCGGCTGTCCCAGGTCCTATCTATGGAGAGTTTGCATGTTCTCCCCGTGTTTTTGTTCTCTTGTGAGGAAGCTGGATTCGCAGGATCACGTCAAAATCCTGGTTTCAAGTTATGCACTTGTGTCTGAACCACCAGTGGTTCAAACCAATCAGCGTCACTAATCCAAGGTAAGATGATGACAGACAGTTGGATCATCCAATCACCTGCCAAGTATCTTTTGAATGTGCCTGCCCTTTTTCCGTGGACAACTTGTCAGATGGGTCTGTATAACAAACCATTTGGAGTTAAGTGTTTGTGTGGGTTTCCTCCCACCATCAAAGACATGTATGTTAGGGTTAATACTCCAGACCATTGGCACTGGCAAAAAGGACTGGCTTGATCCCTGGGTGCCAACTGCAGCTGCCCACTGCCCCTAGTGTACAGGATAGGTCAAATCAAATGCAGAGGATACATTTAATTCCAATGTATGTGAGTGCTGAGAAATAACAATACCATCTGCATCTAAAATCTTACATAAAGTTATGTGTGTGTGTGTGTGTGTATATATATATATACATATATATGTATATATGTATACATATACATATACATATATATATATATATATATATATATATATATATATATACATACATACATACATACATATATATATATATATATATTAAATGCAGCAAATGTATATATATATATGTGTATGTTTATTCATGTTACCTTTTTGGTGTCATTCTCACATGTCCATGCTGTACAGCCATGTAGGGCAGAGGAAGTTAACAGGTTTCTTATTGCAATGATTACTTCCAACATTAACCGTGTACTTTGGATCCCTACCTGCCCCAGGTCGCTCTGCATAACTACAGTAAAGGCCACATAAGCAGCACATGGCATGCAGGTTAAAGTGACATTTCTCAAATGCCACACTGAGGTAGTTAGAGAGGCAATGTTAGAGAGCTCTGGCCGGTCTTCTATGCATCGACCTATAGGTAGATTACTGTAAACAGGTCGGCGCAGCGCCGGGTTGACGTGAGGACAGCACTCACCTTGCACCGCCGTCCCTGTACAGCAGCCTTCACTGTATTTCGCTTTATCTGACACACTCACCACGCTCGACTTCAGCTAGAAAAGCAACTCCTGTACCGTCAACAAAAAGCCTCGTAAACAAGTAACAGCGGGGTTAACACGTGAAGATGAAAAAAAGGAGCACAAACACGTAGAAATGAAAGCGAGTCAAGCTACTTTACCGTGTCAAACGGCGCAAAGCCTCTCCGGGTAGCCCCCTCTTTCAATCCGCTATTAGGTGTGTGAAGACTGGAGCGCCGTGTCTGCCCGGGACTGCCAAAGCCATGGCCATGGTCTGCAGGGGGACTCTACAGCGTCTATTAGCTTTCTGTGCTCGGTCCTCCCCCCTGCCTGTACAGTACGGGTGAATGCGGGTCAGGAGGAGGAGCGGAGCTGCCGCCGCTGTGGATGATTCATCACCAGTCTCCGTACCGCCCTCTACGGGCGGGAGAGGAGAACTGCCGGGAAGGTTACATAATCCTTGGAGTTTGTAGGATTAAAGGGTAATGTCACCCGTTTTCAGTCAGTAACCCCCCTAAAGCAAAATGACTGCTAGTAGGAGTATATTTTGGTGAAATAAAGGTATTTCAATTCTTTACAATGGTGGAGAGTAAGCAATTGTAATTTAAGTAGGCTAAATTTTGTACATTCCAACATTTCTAAAAGTAGAAATATAGACCTACTTTTATTCACTAGCCTATCTGACAGCTGTAGATAGTAGGTTCATTTGGAGACAAAAGGGGGGGAAATGTCATTGTTATACATTTACATCAGTGTAGTACAACATTAATATATTGCTTAATCAATAATGATCATCCAGTAGTAATTTACATGGACCGTAATAATACTCTTAAAGAGGACATTCTTCATATGGAGTACATACTTTGTTTTAAATTCATTTTTCTGAGAATTTTTTTGTACATTATCAATCCATCCATCCATTTGTCCATCTGTTCATCCATTCATCCGTCCATCCGTCCATCCGTCCATCCAGCCATCCAGCCATCCGTCCATCCAACCATTTGCATCAGACAGGGTAAGGAAACTCAGACATCATTTAACCCAAAAACACCCTCCAACTCCTCCTGGGGGATCCCAAGGCATTTCCAGGTCAGGAGAGATATGTAGTACCGCCAGCTATTGTGGGTCTTCCCCTGGGGTCTCCTACCAGCTGGATGTGCCTGGAACACTTTCAGAGGGGCAAGAAAGAAACGTATTTGGGAAATATAAAAAATGTTCCATTTCTCTCTCAGCAGCTGGAGGGTATTATGTGTTAACAATACACGTATGAATTAATGCAAAGCTAAGTGGGGCCATCATTAATACAAAAAATGTACCAAGGGAGAACACAGAACATGTAATTCACAGAGCAGATATATCTGCTGTAGCAGAGATAATTTTGCAGTTTTAATTCAGTTGGACTCAGAGTCGACATCCACTTGTATTAAAAGTAAAATAATGCAATGTGGATCCTTTTATACTTTGACCTCTAAGCAGAATAAATGATGTGGTGGCACATCAAACAACTATATGGCTTAAAGTAGCAGTAGTACTATAAATCTTAGGTAGTTCACTGTATAGAAAATGTGTCATATGATGTGAGTTTATCATATGCTGAGCAATTTGGGAAGAGGTATTCATATCAATAAGTAAATGTCGTAATTAAACATTATTCCATTACAAATAAAAGTCTTGTGTTCACAATTTTACTAAAATGAAGTAAACTTAAAAGAAAAAATACACTAAAGAAGCCAATGTTACTAGCGGTACTTAATGATTTTCTGTCACTGACTCTACTACAATTTATCCCAAGGTCTAACCTTATGCACAACTTCTTCCAAAACATTGGTTGGAGATCATTAAGGTGCATCAAGCAAATACAAAAGCAATGGACAGGTCATTGTGCAGTTAAATGTGAACAAGACAAATACCATGAGTCGTCTGAGGAAAGTAACCCCAGGCACTGTCTTCAAGCATTTACTTAATAACTTAGAGGTATAACCCCAGGCTTTGTGTAACAGGGTTTTGTGTTAACGCAGGGCTAAGATATAATTGTAAAATGGATTATGGCACCATGGAGGTACAATGGAGAAAGAACGCAATCTTGACTATGCCTCTGGGTTTTTGTGAATATATGAATGTTAATATATATGTGAATATATGAACTTCCAAATTCACATAGTCTGGATCTGGATATAAAATCAGTCACTGGCAATAACCATGATGAAATATGAACAAGTTTGACCATTGATTTTACAACCAATCATCAAGATCACCAATGTCTCATTTCTGATTTTCTGTTAGTACTGATTAAAGAACATTCATTACAGTTATCTGATATCATTTTAGATTTTTGTGGATTGTTTTGTTCTATTTGGAAAATGACACCTCGCTTTTTTTGATTCCCTTGTCCTTGCCTTCTTCATATGCAGAAATGTACCACCTTATATACCTTATTTACACTAGAGACAATATAAATAAACTAATACATGTAATTTTTCGGGGAAAGACCAGATTGTCAAATATTGCCAACCTTTTGTACAATAAAATACAAAGTTAGAGTTGGAAGCTTCATCTTTATAGTGTATGATTGTGTCCAACATAGTATGATTTATAATCCATGCATCGCCACAATATGTTTTACTTTATCTTACTTAATAGTAGCTCCAAGCTAGGCATAAGGTATTTGTACATAGTATTTCCATTTATGCTTCTTCATACTTATAGTCCACTATATTCTGCATTTATATTACACATAAGACAGTTCATAAAATGTGTTGCAAGATTTAACTACCAAACATAAAGTTAGCGCCACCTCAGCTACAATATTACAAAGCTACATATGTTCTAATGCATGAATAGCACTCCAAAAGTCTTAATATAACACTCTAAGAAGGGTCATTTTGTAGTGGATTTACTTTTGATACTTTGGATGCATTTTCCTGGTGATGCTTATGAGGTTAAGTAATGAACCTCTAATGGAGTATGTTTACATAATGGTATTGCTGTGGTACTCCAATCTATCTATTCACCAATATTCAATAATTAAATAAGACCAGGCAAGCAGAAGTTTCTTTTTTTTCCTGTGCATCTGTGCTTTTTATTGCAATAATACATCTGCATTTAGATATATATATTTACACACGCAGAAACAGAACGAGAACTTTGGACGATAAGCACTAAACACATGGCATGAAAAAGAAAAAAAAACAAACCCACAAATTAACCACCGATTTACTGTCTAAACCTGGATTCAGATGCACACACACACTTAAACGCACACACACACGCATGCTCACATTCTGCCACCGCACGCTCAAACGGGGCTCACGCGTACTTGACACATGCAGCGTTAAGTTCCTCACACATGCACATGAGCAGACACAAGTTCCCACGACGGACCGCCGAGATAAGTACTTAAGGTTGTTTTTTTTTTTAAATGTATTTCTTTTTTTGAGTCGTATCCATGTTAAAAGTGCAGAATGTTGTTTTTTTAAAATTTTAAACACTGGTTATGCCATAGCTACACTAGCTCGACTGAACTGAACTGTACTGTACGCAACGCAGACAGACAGGCCAACAATCCAACATTTACTTTCACTATTACAGGAACCTGGTAAAGTCAACATCTCCAGATCAATAGGGAAGAAGAATCATACTGATATAGTATGAAATAGAATTGAGACAGATCACTTAAATCATTCTCATGATATACTGTATTTTGTCTATATATATTATTTACAGAACATGAAGTACATACTGTATATTTAAAGGGTTTACATTTACACATGGAAAAGCTTGTATTCTTTTTTTTTACAGCCACTACATCACTAAAGCCTGTAAATATTCAAATAGCTTTGGGAGTTTTTGGATGTATTCAAGTTTGTACTGCTGCTTGTGTTTGTGAGGATACATATCATACTGACAATAACTACCTTTAGTAGGACGATAAGCAACAAATACAACAAATACTATACTCGAAAGCTAAAAACATACATGGCTCTTCTCTTCTTTTTTTTTGTCGTTTTTACGCACGATGCACAAAACAGCACTTTTTTTTTACAATCATCTATTTCAATATCTTTACAGGTAACAGATTTATAACAGTACAACTTCCAATAGTAGTGTGCTGATATGTCAGTAGGTGTAGTGGTTGACGATGAATAGGAGGACAGTGATATTGCCCCACAGAAACATGCTGAGATAAGAGGACTTGAGTTCCTCTTTTTGACCAGGTATGTATTAAGACAGGTAGACAGATGGAGTGGTCAATGGGTTGACGGATATGAACATCTCTTCTTCTTCTTCCTCATTTCGTCCCACAGGTGGCTTGTTGATGGCGAGATGCATGTTTTGTTCGGCGAGCCTCTCTACTCGTAGAAGCTGCGGTCACTAGACAAAGGAGAAGATAAGAGTGGTTTTAGTTTTCTGTGGGTTGTGTTGCATCACTTCCCTCCCCTCTAAAAAACCTTCCTATGTTAGAGGGGCCCTGTTTTAGCAACCCCCAACGTACTCCAGTGTACTCACACAACACCAGCACGACGCTGGCCGGTGTCTTGAGCGACACAATAAACGAAGAGCAGGATTTAACGGGCTATAAAACAAGAAGAGACCCAAGACACGAATGCATCACCAATTGGTCCTCTTGGTAATACTGCAGACTTAGTTTTGTGAGGTCAGGAGGTCAGACTGACTTTTAACCCTGCTGGCTTTTAGCCCAGACATCCAGTCAGAGATGACCTGCATTGGGTTGCAACAGCTATTCAGAAATCCATTGCAAAGTTTGTGTCCTAAGCTCTTAAACAATCTACTGTCAAACAAGTCATTTATTAAAGCAAGTTGCACCACTAAAACACAAAGAATGTCTTGGCTGGTAAAGACATTCTTTTAATTTGTTAATTAATTCATAAATCAGTTGCTAGGAAACAATTGTAGCATTGCCCAATTTAAAGCAATTAGCTTTGTCAACACTGTAGTGTCACAAGCTGTAACATAACTTCCAGAATTTGTAGCAATATACTATATTAAGCTAAACTCTTTGTACATGTTCTATTTAATATATGTTTGTATGTGTACATGCATAGGGAAATAACAGTCTATAATGAGTTTGAAATATCTGATTGTGCCAAGGTGATAGATGCTACATTCCTTTATTCTGACATTATTAGCATAACATTTTGTACTATGGTGTATTTTTTAAATGATGTTTGTGAAATGTTATTTAAAATCTCACCACTTTACATTGATATTAAATAGCTTTATTAAAGCCTCAGGTCAGATATGTTGTCCATACTTCATAGAACCTGCTTTACTCTTAAGTCTAAATGTGTCATATATATATGAGCAAGCTAACATTAGCTATGTCAGTAAGCTCATTTAGGTATGAAACAGGGTGTATTATTGGGCGTAAACATTGGTCATAGCTATTATCTTTTTAGTTTGCAGTCAGTAATGTGTTCGTAACTCATTTTGGATTTATGAACAGCGGGTGCAACTTCACCTAAAGGCCTGAGCTACTCCAGCACCAGGATTGAGAATTACAATTAAGCTATACAACCTAAAATATGCACACACACACACACACACACACACACACACACACACACACACACACACACGCACGCACGCACGCACGCACGCACACACAGACACACAAAATCTTAACATCAAATAGAATAATTAATGTCCAGAAACGAATGCACATTAACTATACTGTAATGCTATAAGATTGCATGGAAAGGTGAAATAAAGATGAAGGGGAGTAAAAATTCAAAGCTTGCATGACATTAAGAATGGTGAGAGTAAAAGGAAGCCAGGATAATATTATATACTGTATCCTGTATAGAGTATAGAGTGAATAAAACATCACAACTCCATAGAAAAATCAGTTCCATTAATGAAAGGGCTGTGAAGATAAAAGGGCAAGTGCAAATTAAAGCGAGGCTATTTAATCACAGTTGTTTTTCCATACAACCTCGGTCTGATATACAGCCCGTGGACCATGGTGGGAAATGTTAGCGAATGTTATCAAAATTCAGGTAGATGTTACTGTTTAACTGAGTATTACTTATCTTTTTGTGCACTGTTGTTACATTTTTTTTATTAGCATTTAGAATCATCATATACTTATGACCACAGTGGCAACTTTTCAGTAAAATTGACATAGTCTCGCTTTAAGCTTTGACATGAGTTAGACATATGAAAAGTATGTGCTAATATTTTACATGTGAAATGCAAAACACACTAAAACACAGTAAAAATTGTGTGATCGAAGCTGCTAATGCAATCACAATTCTACAGTAGCATGGAAATTAAATGCTAATCTAAATGGCACTAGCCTCATCACTTTGTTGTTGACCTTACCAGTTCACAGTGAGAGCAACCAACCGCTTAAATTCGGATTTGATCGCCTTCATTCAACCTGGTGATTATGGTGAAAATAAAGCTGTTAATGTCATAAGCTGGTGAGGAGATGTCACTGATTGTTAGCCTTTCTCTGCACTGTTAGGGCAAGAGCTATTCTGTGTGTAGCATGTGGAAATACAAGAATGGAGTCTTCAAAATCAATATGTATTCTTATGTGATATTACTGACATTTGTTCCAAGTGTATTCTGTCAATGATGTTGATGGAAATAACACCTCACTGACCTATGCACACAAATAATGGGAGCACTTATGGTCAAAGAAAATAAGCTGCCCCGATAATGGTAGTAGTAGGTTGATGATGATGGAGGCTGCTGACAATCAAATAAAAGTTCATGTTATTGGTGCAAAGCGGTGTACTCACGCCCCCTCGTCTCTGAGCAGAGACAGGAACTTGGTCACTCTGTAATCCGCGTCCATCTAGAGACAAGAAAGAAAGAAGACGGAGAAACTGAACAGTCAAAAAAAGGAATAGTGGTACAAGCAGATAAAAGTCAATATGAGTCCTTGCAGTCATATCTCAAATCTCAAATCACCTAGCAACAACAGCTGGTGCTATTATTAATGACCACAAAAGATATAGTTTGACATTTTGGGAGATATTGCCTTTCTTGGCAAGAATTCGATGAGAAGATCGATTACCATTCTCATATTTGTGGTAACTGGTTTGAACAGAGACTGAACAGCAAGCCTGGCTCTGACTTAAGTTAACACAATTGGCCAGAACAGCACCTTAAAAGCAGTGTTGAAGTGAAAAAAAAAATAGGTTATGTAAAGCAGTAACTTCCAGCAGTTTCCGGATGTTGCCTGGCAACTGCTATGTAACGAAAGGGTGTTACAGCTCCTGGCCAAGTTATAATCTAGCCAGCGTTGCCACATGGAAAATGTTAAAGTATCGTACCAGAGTTTTAAAATAATCGTATTTTGAGCAAAACTATCGTACACTAGTCATAACCAAAAGAACAAATAAATGTGTTTAAATGTGTAATTTCAGAAAACATGAAAGGTCTTGGAAAGGGGAAAGAGGTAGTCTTTCGGGAAAGGGGTAGTCTTTCGGGAGTTGCTCAAATAAAAATATCAAAACATCGGGAAAAAAAGCATAGCTGTTCAATAAACCAATATATAATATCCTCATAGCCCATTGTTGTGCAATCTTCAAATAGGCAAATAGGCTTAATGCAACATTCGTCATCACAAGAAGTATGATTGATCCACAGATGTAGGATGCATATTTTACTATCTTGATTGTGTCAGGAGATGAATTAAAATGAAATAGCCTCTAGACTGATTACAACTATTAATACTAAGTGTCACAAAATGATTAAATGATCTTACATTATGGGACTTTTGGCATTATTGATTGTACATCGTAGAGAGCACAAAATGATCATACAAATTTGATAAATATTGTACATCTGGCTATACTGAGTCCTGCCACCAGTTAGCTTGTATGTACCAGTACAATGTTTTTTACTATCATCACTGCTTTGATGAGTCTCCCGTACCTGCAGCGACATCTCGATGAGCACGAGCAGTTTCTTGATGCCGATCCAGACTCGCTTTCCTTTGAGCTGGTGTGCGATGCTGGCCCGCTCTTTATCTGTGAAGCCCCCCAGAAGCTACAGAGACAACAAAGCAGACAGAGAGGTGGAGATTGACAATGGTACCTTCAAAACCTCCGACCTAAAACCAACCAAAAAAAAAAAAAGAAGGCCTCGGAAAGCCAGTAATCTTTAAGCCACTTGATTTCTTTGCCTTTATGCCTTCAGTTTAATAAATGGAAATGTTTTTTTTACATAAGCATACCAAGGTTATGAAGTCGTAAATTTCAATGCAGTGTGTGCATGAATGTGCACTCTAAAGGATGGGGGATGGTCATGTTTAATTCACCACATTCATCCGTGTGTCCTTGTGTGAGCGCACAACCAGGCTCATCTTTATTCCTATAATTGTGAACATGTGTGTGTGTGTGTGTGTGTGTGTGTGTGTGTGTGTGTGTGTGTGTGTGTGTGTGTGTGTGTGTGTGTGTGTGTGTGTGTGTGTGTGTGTGTGTGTGTGTGGTTTAATACCTCTAAGGCGTCAACAAGCTGCTCCCCAGTAGAGATGTTGGGAATGTGGATGGTAGTGCTGAAGGCGTCCAGCATCTCCATCTCCTGCAGAACGTCTTTCCTGCTGGTGGTGCCGATGATGAGCAGCTTCCGACCCTGTGGGAGGAACAAATTGCTCATTTTTATTTTACAAAATGTACATAAGACCTTTGCTCATTTGTGCCACAATCATTTCATGAGATTTGTTTGGTCTGCTCATGAGTTTAAAGATTGAATACTGAATAATATAGACTGATTTTCAGGCTCAAACACATGACACCTTGAGGCTCTTGGGCAGGTTATTCTGAGAGAAATCTACTCCTCAAGCATTTGTCGATCTGATTAAGAAGCAACTTTCTTAAATTGTGATATATATTTTTATATATGACATCATTACATTATTAATAGTGAAGCATCAGTGTTAGAGCAGCATGTTACTGTTGTAGCTGCTGGAGGTGGAGCTAGTTTACACTACTTTATATACAGTTAGCTAGTTTAGTCCAGTGGTTCACAACGTAGGGGTGGGGCCCCTCCAAATAAATCTGAGGGGTTGTGAGATTAATGGAAGTGGAAAAGAAGAAAAAAACGAAATTTTGATACACAAGTCTGTCTTCAGTTTTTGGACTTTTTCTCTAATCTGTGATTTTTGCTGAAATATTGGATCATTTGAACATTCATTGAAATGAAACCATGTGAGAAGTTTAGAGGGGAAAAATTTGGTGGAGCTGTTAACAACTCATAGTCATCTGAAATGTGAGCCTGACGCTGCACTGAAAAGCAATACACACTGAAAAGTCACTAACTATGTAGTGAAGTAGAAAGCATAATATTTTCCTCTGAAATGTAGTGGAGTGGAAGTATAAAGTAGTATCACGTTGAAATATTCAATATGCTCTATAAAATATATTATATATATATTTGTGTATAGATCGATTCAATGTTGGTTTTGGTCCTTTCATGGAATATGTTAAGAATAAGAAACATATAAAACATAACTCTTCATTTATGATGACAAGTTTGAATCAGTTTGCTTTGTCTAAAATGTGAATTTGTATAAATGAAGAACGTATATACAGTAATACAGTTTACAGATGAACTCTGACCTTGGGTGGAGGTTTTTTCAGCAGCACCAGTAGAGCCTGAAGTACCAGGTTGGAGAAACGAGGGCCTATGGGGACGTAGTCCAGGAGACGCTCAATGTCATCCACCACCACACAGCTGAGCTGGGACTTATAAGCGTCATCAAAGACCTGAAGTAGAGTGATTGAAGGAAGGATGAATGAAGAGATGGACATAGGAAGGACAGGCAGAATTATACAGATCAAACTGTGTCATAAGCCATAACTCTAAATGCAAATGTGCCATTAGAGTTGTTTGTGTACACATAGTGAGGGTTAAAACACCACAGCAGCACTTACCTTTTTGATTGCCTGGCACTTAGAGATCTCTGAGCTTCCAATCATCTTGTCTGGAGAGCAGATCTTAATGAAGGGGAACTGTGAGTCCTCTGCAATCTTAGCTGCCAAAGCCGTCTTTCCACTGTGGGGTGGGCCTGGAGGTGTGTGTGTGGAGAGGAGGTACACAATTTATAGTCTGCGTATGTATCTTTGTAGCTATTCACTAGGGTAATAGCTGGGGTGTGTCTTTTATGTCTTGAAATAAAACTGAGCTTTTGAATGCCTTTTATTTGATGCATTTTTCTTCATTTCAATGAAATGTGATGCTTAGTTCATCAGTTTCTTTTGGAATATAACACCTTTGAGAGGTCTAGGGAAACCCAGGAAATGTATTGCCATTTCTTGGCTGTGTATATTTCACTCCAGGCTACAATATCAACATTTATTTTCTAACTAATTTCACTCTTTTATTGCTCTAAATGGTTTATTTTATTCGTTTTAGTTTTAATAACACACACTACACTGAGCCAAACAGTTGTACATTCTGTTTGTGTGTGTTCTGGATATCTCACCTTCCAGTAACACTGCCACCAGTGGTGTGCGATCGCTGTTCTTGGTCTGGTTCACCAGTAGCTCCCCGTCATCCAGGACATGGGTGACAGGGTCACCCCATTTGATGATGCCGTTCATGACGTAGCTCGAGTAATCCTCTTGGTTTGTGCCAAATGCCTGGGAAAAACAAGAGGGCATGTTAGGGGTGGGGATTGCTTTTGTCATATTACATGATTATACTGTATTGTGCAGTCAGGAGCATGGGTTTCAATAAGATCTGGTACATACTGGTTTAATGTCATTGTTGAGGGATCCCATGAAGTCGGCTCTAGTGACCTGCAGCTTCTCTGCCCTCTCCATGTCCACCTCAACTGTAGATGTGGCCTGGAAAAGAATACACATTTACAGCATTACTACAATATCAAATAATGGTGCAATAATCATTATTGCATTAATATTTATAAAACAAAAGTGGAAAGAAATTGAAATGATCTAGGAGGCACATGATACATTTACACAGTATTATCATATGTGTATTATTACCATGATATCAAAGATAGGAGTGTTACAATTATCATCAAAACCGCTATATCGTGACACCCCTAGTTTGTAACCTAGCCTTTGTAGTCTACACAATGAAAACTCCCGCTATCAGCCTACTGCAAATAGCTAATGTAACCACCTATCCCTGAAGCAAGCTTTGCATATTAGTGAGCGCCAAGTAACCTTGATGTGTCGGTTCATGGCGGTGGACTGCGCGGCCCTGACCAGACCCTCGAGCTCAGCACCGCTGTAGTTCTTGGTCTCGGCAGCCAGTTCTGGGATGTTGACGTCGCCATGGAGCAGGTTGAAGCCTCGCATCTTGTTGGTGTGGATGGTCAGGATCTGGACACGACCCTTCTCATCAGGGAGACCTGGAGGTTAGACGGCGAGTTAGCGATGGACAAAAGAACGATGGTATGGAAAGTGTGGTGGGGTCAAGGAAGGAGAGATTCACAAACACTTAATTCAAGTGAACTCCCTGCTGTTTTTACATCAATGCCATCAATACATACAAAAGTATAGATATATACTTTACATGAAATGAATAAACTAGACTTTAAAACTACTACGCTATATAGAAGAACAAAGAAACTCCAAAATGAAAGCATGCTTTGCTTTCTGACAAGCACTTTATATATTCTACTTGAAAAGTACTTGAAAAGTTACATCAAGGAGAGTTTGCACAGCTCCTATTTTGGGAGGACATGTAAGAATTTTTGAGTTATATTTATTACGTCTCCGCTGTCTTTTTGGCAGCCTATTTAAATTGGCAGTTGACAAACCCCCTTCCTTTCTAGAGCGACTATCCAGTCATAAGCCTGTCAAGCTTTGGATTTCTCCACATGTTGAAACCATGTGTACGGAGGATCTATAAGAAAGCTGAGCATTTGAAGGGAGTGTGGGGTTTTTTTTTTTTTAACTTTCTGAAACCAAAAACACAAGAGCAAAAGTGTAAGGAATGGGCCAAACAAGTTTCTTCTCTACATTAATCTGTAAACGTTAGCTTATCTGGTTAACTATGTTAATTTCTGAGGTTACAGGTTCTGTTAAAAAAAAAAAAAAACAACAACAACAACAACAGCCTTTGTAGAATTTCTACTCTGTATAGAAGCTTGTCCTGGACGCTGCCAGAGTTTAAGTTAACATTAGAGACCCTTTTTTGGATTTTTGGGATTTTTGGACATTTACACCACAACTTGCTAGTTTACGTTAAAGCAAAATAACAGTTTGATTTTACATTTGTACTTGACATACAGTACATGTCATTTTAGGCGTAACTAAACTAGCTCTACACTGGAATACAATAACAGTGCTTTCTTTATGAATGGGTGTAATAGACCATGAATTGGTGAGGAAGCTGACCTTTAACCTCACTCTTTAAAAACCAGTCAGCTGGCAATAATAAAAAGTCAGCTGGAGACATTTGTAACCAATGAAGCAAACATTACATGAAGGTTATTTAAGCTACCTAGCCACGGCAGATAAGATCTGTCAGTGATGTTTTTCAGCCAGGGAACTCAACATGTGTCGGTTAGAAGAAAGCCTGCTTCAATCTACTTCTGTCTCTGAAATCAATAACCCAGTGTTTCAAAAAATGGCTAAGAATTTCAAGTGGTAAATCTGCCACGGCAGCTTTTAAAAGTGATGGATAGGCATGAGGAGTTCTGGAAACTCTTTACTTGAATGTCAAGTTGATAGAAGAAAGAAACGTGTTAGAAATAGGGGGGAGTTAAAGAAAAAAGAGAGAGAGAGTCTTATAACACTTACCAATTTCCATTTTGACCTCAAACCTGCCAGGCCTCATGAGGGCATCATCTATCAAGTCGGGCCTGTTGGTCATACCTGAACAGAAAAAGAAAAAATACATAATGGAGAGAATGATAAGAATTTGTTACATGCACACGCATCTGCACATGATGTATCTGCAGATGTGTACAATTATAGAAAGAAGAAACTGAACTTATATAGAGTAAAAGGTGTTCATAAATGCAATAGTATTAACAGACTAGAATAGTAGTATTTTATAAATGACATATCATAAAGGCGGTGGTATGAGGTAAATACATTTGGTGAATCACTATGCTCTGATGCTGCTTACCGATGACCAGGATGTTGTTAAGTTGCTCCACACCGTCGATCTTAGACAGGAGCTGGTTGACCACGGTGTCGTGCACCCCTGTGCTGCTGGCACCCGTACCTCTCTGCTTGCAGATGGCATCCAACTCATCGAAGATAATGATATGGAGGCCGCTGTTGGCTCCCAGCTGAAGACGGGTTGTGTTAAAAATGTTACATTTGGTGGCGTTCTTTTAAAAATCACACATATAGATGAGTTCAACTGAGCATGTCTCACCCTCTTCTGTTCCTCCTCGGCGTCGGCGAAAAGTTTACGGATGTTGGCCTCAGACTCTCCCACGTACTTGTTGAGGATCTCTGGACCGTTGACGATCTTTGGCTCGCGGGCATTGAGCATCTTGCCAATCTGTCTGGCCATCAATGTTTTACCACATCCTGGAGGTCCAAACAGCATGATGCCCTTCACGTGCTTACAACCTGGAACAGAGAATAGAGCGAAAGGATGACAAACAAGAAAGGAAGAAGTCGAGGGTATAACCAGAGAAAAGGAGATGTGAAAGGAGCACAATTTGATTGTGGTTGTGTATTATATTATATACTTTCATGTACTCAAAGCCAAAGGAAGAAGAAACCAGAATGATTAAATGATTCATAAAACCAAAGAAAAAAACCTGGTGTTATTGTCTGTGTGATGTGATAAGTGTATATGGCTGTGTGCGTACCTGAGAGAGAGAAAGAGATGCTGTTTCCTTGACTGTATGACTGTATATTACATTTTGCTACCTCAGGGACTACACAATATTTGATACATAGGAAAATACAGTTTTCACTATAATTACATCCACCTGGTGGTTGAAAAAAAAGTTAATTTACAGTAAATCCCAGAAGCTTAAAGGGGCCGTATAATAAAAAAAACTCACTTTTTCAGTGCTTGAGCATATGTATTAGGGTCTCTGATGTGCCTACTAACACACAAAACCCTGTCAGTTTAGTGTGGGCTTGCTTGTTCTGTACTATTGTGATTTAACAAACCATTCGGATTTGATGCCCCTGCTTATGTCACATGGGGCTTTATTGAAATTGTACCTCCCCCCCATCCACACCTCTGTTTGAGTCTCCAACCACTACATTTCCTGGGGTCCACCATGTTTTTCTCACAAGCTGGGACTTTAACTAAGCTGAAAAAAGATTTTGGGATTAAGTGGATTTGTCTTCAAACTCGCTTCTCAACCTAGCCAGAGGTACGATATCACCGGAGACACACCCCACCTCAGCTGCTGTCGTGAATAATACATTCATAGATCTTACATACAAGTGGGGATTTTTTTTTATATCATGACAAAGTTAAAGTTACACAGTATCTAGATATCTATGTGTGTAAACAATGACATCACTACTGTATTTATGCCTTTTGATGATGTTATTTAAAGTGTAGATGGAGAAGCTACAGTGTTATCGTAGCCTTGATCGATCTGAACTCCATTTAGAAGACAAGCACCTTAAAAGTTGTTTGCTTGGCATCTTGCACAGATCTCACAAAGCATAAACTAAGACATTTCCAAATCAGCATCACTATGTTTGTTATTCATGTTATTTTCGGCATCCATTTGATCCGTTTATCATATTGAAATAACAGCAAAATCTAAGTTTATTTTGGGTTCATTCAGGCTGAGCTTCAATAACATCACTACGCTGGGTGGGGACTATACTTTACTTGCTGGCTGATTGAGTCAAATAAACACAAATGATCCTGTGGTCAAAGTTGTGTAGTAAAAGTAATGTTAGGCATGTGGTGTGTTTGTTGAAGCCACGTTTCTCAGGGTTTACACTTGACAGCTACCACGGTAGCTGACAAAACCCTGCTGAACAAAGGGGGTGAGGTGGGTGGGACCGGCACTCAAACCAACCTTAAACCTCTGAACAGGGCTATTTAAACAGGATACTACAAGGACCAAGAACCACAGCAGCAAGGGGGCTGCTGTGGTAGTAGTATGTAGTATTTTGGCCAAAGCGTGTCAGACACATTTTATTAGGACCCCAAGAAACTTGTTGTTACCTTGTGAAAAAGGGGTATAATATGGCCCCTTTAAGTCACTGAATTGCAATTATATATTATATTCATTATAAAGAGAGTCAAATAGTCTCATATCAAATACAAGGATAGTGGAAGTACACTAAGGATGGGCGGAGTTTCTTACCCATCTGCTCCACAATGTCTGTAGGGAAGACTCGGGAAGCAAAGGCTCTGCGGAAAATGTCTGAGAATTCCTTGTCCAGACCTCCAATTCCCATCTTCTCAAAGTTCCAGTCTGGGTTGATGATTGTCTGTCGTGCCTCCTTGGTCTTTGCCTTACCTGTAAAGTACAACAAGGGAGCTACTTAGCCACAACAGCCATAGAAATACTGTGTATTTCAAAGCCAATGAGGAGAGAGTAAAAAAATATTTAAAAAAAGGTTCTGAGGTTAGGATATCTACGTCTTTTTTTCTGTTTGTAAAACATTTTTCTATCTAGAAAAAGGGAGTTAAATCTCTGTATACTCAGGTCAGAGAAAGAACATAGGAGAGTATTAAGAAACCTAAAAATACATTAAAAAACACAATATACCCAGAAGTTCTATAAGTCTGTCTTGGCCTTTGCCTTAAACAGAGGAGTTGAACATTATGCAGTTGTGAGGTAAAACAGTAATGTTTTCTTGCTGCCATCTTGTGGACAGAATTGATAACTGTAAGGGATGATCCACTGAGAAAAAATAGATCCGTAATTCCTTGCTATGTCACATGTAGTGGGTTATAAAGTCATTTCAAGGAGTGTTTCTGACCATATCAGACCAGTGACTTATTATTTTTCTCTTATGGCTGTTCCAGGTATGAGGTGTCATGATATTGTAAAGTTATAAGAAATATAATAATTATAAAAATAAGGAACGTACCAACTAGTGTGAGGGAAGAGCTCTCTGCTTTCTCAAAAACCACCTGGCTGTTGCCGATCATCAGCCCAACATCGATCTATCAAAGAAAACAAGAGTTACAATCAGCCTGCATTCCAAGTACAAAGGGGACATATTTACATTTAGACTACAGTACAAGCTAGCTAAAGTACAAGGTGGCCATGATGGCAGAATATAATATTAATTGTAAAATGCAAAATGTTTTATTAGTATATCCTTTTTTTGTTGGTTTGTTTTTACACATTTGGTAATCACTGTGGCTGCTCTGCACTCAATGACCCAGAGCTCACTCATTAATCAAATATTTTTGCATATACAAGGCCACTTTATTTCCTGGATTTGTTGACGGTGCAGGAATACTGTTTCATCGTGCATTTTCTGCTGAGAGGTACAGTATATAATTTCAGAATGTCAATATATAGTGGCCCCTAAGGACAAAACATGTACAGTCACAAAAATGCGAACATTGAGCAAATGCACTGCAAACGTACAAGAGTAAAAACAGAGACGTTATTACACTTCAAATACAACAAAGTTAACAAATTAAAAAATGACATGTTTTGTGTTTTGAAGTTTGTGTTGTCATTGTATTTCTGGTCAAGTTTGTGTTTTCACTGATGTATATGTTGGGGTAATTGCTGGTCTTAGAACACATGTGCTCACTGTTTGTGCTTTTGCTCTCATAGGCATTTTGTCCATTGGGGCCACCATATTAATGTACATAAATAAATATTTTTCATAAAAGCAATTAATTAAGGGGGTAGGACACTTTTGTTTTGACACTGGTTGTCAGTTGTGCATATATACTGTATAAGTATCAACATATTAATATTTATATTAATTATTCACAAGAAGCCATTAAGCACCAACAGTATACAGTACATATATACAGTTCACCTATGTATTCTACTGTAATATGCTAAATGCCACTGTCCCCTGATTAATTATGAGCAACGCCTGACTGCACCAGAAATCCAGTTGCCATCCGGACCATGACATTTTCTTAAAGCAATTAAATTTCAAGCTGACTCCCTATTACGTTTTTAATTAGAGTTTTATAATGGAGGGGGGGACTATATGCTAGTGCAGTTTACAGGATACAGAACCACACTGGGCACATGCTGAAGATCAGCTGCCTCTCTCTCTGCTTTTCTGTAAAACATAAGGCTTATAAACTGGAGGGAATGGAGCAGAGGAGTCACAAAATTCAATAGCAAATAACAAAATGCCACAGTGAGTCACACGGAGAATCCCATCAAAAGTGAAAGGGGCCACTAACAGTACGAGCTTCCAGGAGAAGCTTGACTAACATTCTTGTTCACTATTCTGGCTAACAGAGATCCTCATATAGAGGAGTTGAATAGACAAGATAGATAACCCATTTCCATAGATGGGAAAAAAAAAGTGAAATTTTGACTTCATTGGTTTTGATGATAAACTTCGATATCAACCATGTGCTCTGCATGTAATCAAGTACCTTCTGCTGTTTCTTTCCAGAGGCTGGTTCTCCTTGGAGGATGCTGGCATCCATTGCTTCGATATCCTTTACAACCAAACCAAACAGCTTGTCGCAAAAACTGAACACTAACTGTGAGACAGAGAGAAGCAAAAAGGTGATTAAAAAACCAACAGAGCACAAACAACAAAGCAAATGCATATGCAACTCCATTTCTCTGCGTTTGTGTGTGTGAGAGACAGCGAATAGATATTTTTTTAAGGCATTTGACTATATAAACCTGCTGGGTGACAGAGAAGGCCTGGTTGTTGAACTGTTGGATGAACTCTGCTGCCATCTTGTCTGAGTCGTAGGGAGAGGAGTCGGTACTCTTCTTCTGCAGGAAGTCAATTTCGATTGTCATGGCACCGATGCACTGCTTGGATTTGTCAAAGTTGTAGTTGGACACTGAGGGGACAGAAATGTATCTCTTAATATAAGTGTTTAGAAGTTCTTTATAGTGTATTTCCACAGTAACCATTGATATAAACAGAAACTCAACTAAAGTTAACACCACTGGTAGTAAATGTGATCGGTAATTTATGGTTCGCTAAGACATGCCCCCCTCTAGCAAGAGTGATGTTTTTGATTTTATGCCTTTCCAAAACCAAAAAACACATTTTTGTTGCTACATTCAATAACATGGCTGGCTATCTAGCTTATTACCTACCGATACCTTTCACTGTACTTCCCATGCCAAGAGTTAGCATATCATAACCCACAGAAACTACTTTGTGGGTTTCCAGGTGACATCAGGTAGCATCTTGGATGCTATCTGAGTTTAAGCTAACATTAAGTTTACACTCCATCAACCTCAGCCTATTCTACCTGAGTTATCGTTATGAACAATTATAGCTAGTAGCAATTAGCCAAACAGGATTAGGTGATTAAATAAACAAAAAAACTCTGTTCTAACTTCTGTTTTAGTCTAATCTTATCTAACATAGGCTAATACTAGGACCAATACTAGGACAGCAATACAAGAACAATGCTGTTTCTTTATTTCTATGTTCTATGTTAGCTAATGGGGATCGTAATGAACTAACAACTTCATAACTAAGTCTTCTACATGGATCATCAACTGGTGAGGATGCTGACTTTTTGCCTGCGTTTTTAGCCTCAGTCTTATGGCACAATATATTTGAGCATATTTGAGATAATTCTACTCGGTTCTTGTTTAAGAAGTCAGCCTATACAGAATGATTGGGTTAGCGTTTAGCATATTCAGCTAGCTATAGTTTCTCATTTCTAACAGATACTGAGGGCCATAATTGAGAAACCTTATTTTATCTACCTCTGTCTGAAATCAAGGGAACTATAATTTTAAAAATTGCTAAGAATTTCCAATAATGAGTAATAAATCAGCCACCATTATAAACGGCATATGTGCCCGGCAAAAATACAAGGCTTCACATGCATAACAACAGTAACAAAGAGGGGCAGGCTTTAGTGAACGCTCAATTACAGCTGTATTGTAATTACTGTACAGATGCAGCAGTCAAATGGGGGATATTATACCTTCAACCTCCTGGCCGATGGAGAGACCGGCCCATTTTCGCTACAAGAGAGATAAAGGAGAGAGAGAGATAAGGAACGCTAAGCATTGAGTCAATAACTAGTAATTAACAATGTGTGTGTGTGTGTGTGTGTGTGTGTGTGGGTGTATGTATGTGATTGTGAATGTGTACCTGCGGCAGGCTGAAGGCAATGCTTCCAGGTGCCACTGTGTGGTGGGTCTTGACTGTAAACGCAAACTTGTGGTTGGGTGTGGTCTTCACAGTCACATGTCTGTAGAGATAAGAGACTATTGAATGCATTCATTTAAAAGTTCATGTTACCTTGTTGGATCAATATGATAGAAGACTATGAAATGCTGCACATACTTAGCAGAAAATAAAAAAAGCATGCACAACAGAGTATCATCAGCAGTGCAGTGCCATCAGCAGCAGCAGTACCGCTTGATGGCACTGACAGATAATGAGCCTGCTGTTGCCATGGCAGTAAAAATGTGGTTTAAACGGTCAGGTGGCTTCCACTTTAAAAAAAAAAAAAAAAAAAAGGTGTGCTGTTTGCTTCTTTTGGACTGCATTACATTACATCACTGCAGTGGAGGGGTCTTCAATACCTTAACACCTAAACTTTACCAAATTCTTACAGGTCATTTTAGTGGGAAACGAATGTGAATGAATATAAAAATGTATATTAAACCCAAATGCTGCATGTTATGTAACACCATACATTTTATTTTTTGCATGTTTTTTTTTAATTTTTGCTTCATACTTACTACAATGGTTTGTTGTTATAAGCCTGCTGTTGCTTTTCAGATGTGTCATTCTTCCTGAAAACCTCCTGTTGTTTGTCAGCAGCTCAGTCCCATTATTACTTTTCAGTAGTGACTTTTCTCGCTTCAGCACACAAAGAGATAGATGCAGCAGGGACTCGATACTATCTGACTTGTTATAAAACTGATCATGCTGCAGTGTACTGGCTGGGGAAGCTTTAGTTTCATAGTGTCTCAAAACTTTCTGGCATTAAAAAAATAATAGAGCACTGGGAAACCTCTGCAAGGTGAAATCAACAAACAAACCTTTTGCTGTGTAGTTTAATGGCTGAATGTGCTAAGTCAGAATTTCTGTTTGACCCACATGGACCCTTGATTTACAGTTAAAGCTTGATGGACCTCCAAAACACTGACATAAGTGTCTAGAATATTAAACCCCATTTTTGGTACTTTCAATGGTCATTTTTACTACAATAGATATTTAAGGAGTTTACAATCTGTAATTGCCTCCTATTGTAGTTTGCTTTCATGGTTAAAGGTGGAATCTGCTTTTCCTAGACAGTACTCATATACCTTACAAACACACAAGGGACACACAGGAAATGATGACTCCAAATACACAAATTGGCAATAACAAACAACATATTTTAGTGTTTAGTCTGCAGGACTTGTTGTATTCAATGCCAGTTTTATTAAATTCTTCCTAACAGCGTCTTTCTACTAAAACCTGATGATACCTGGTGTTTAAAGCTGTAAACACGGTGTATGTTTATATCAAAATCCTGCTGCTTTCGTTATCATCCTTACAAATCTAGCAACATAATCATGATTATCCATCACCGCAAATCACGCCGTCTCATATTGGTTTATTGACTGTGACCTTCTGGATGAGTGATGGGTGGAAAGAAGTGGATGGATGGATGAGTGTGTGGATAGATGGGCAAATGACTGGATAGTTTGTGCCCATACTGATGGACGCAACCGACGAGCAGGGCGATACTCACTGTCCTGACTGCAGATCCTTCTCGCTCACCACGGCACAATTAGTCAGCGACAGCTCATCTGTCGGGCATCGCGCCGCTTGCATGGTCTGCGAAGAGGAAGACAGAAGAGGAAGAGGAGGAGGGGGTAGAAAAGATGTTGAGAGTTACTGAGAACTGATAAACATTACTTTGTTTATCACAAGAATGCTGACTGAGGATGGAAAACACCACATAAGGAAGAAACCCAAATTATGTATAAACCTATATTTTGTTTTTCTTCTTTTATAGAAGCTTCACATGATTTTAGGAGCATAATATATAAGATCTAGTTAGCAAAACGGATGAATCATACTGCAGGAAACAGTGATGAAGTTTTCACCTTAATTCTATAATTAGACGATGATGTGTTGCTGTATGTGTGGAAATGGTTCAAGCTAATTTACAGTAGATTTTTCATATTAACAACTAGAGTGGAAGAAGCTAGCACCCTTTCCATGAATCCCAAATAATGTCTTTGCATTGGCACCGAAATCAGTCAAAGAGAAGCTGAGAAGCTTCTTGAGAAATAGAACCAGCAAAGTATGAAGAGGATCCCAAACAAGAATCTATATAAAAAAGCATGAAAGAAGCCAAACTGGTCAGATTTATGTGTCTCAGGCTGGAGATAAAGGACATACAGCAGGGGAGGAGTCCAGACTATAATCTGTACAATGTGATTGACATTCAACAATGAGTCATTTGAGTCTATAATTCCTTTTCTTTCAAGAGTCTTCTTTTATTTTAAAAGTTATGGTAAGACAGGTTGTTAACATTCCTCAGGTTGTGTTAAACGCCCAGCGTTTTGTATCAAAATGGAAATTAGTCCAGCTGTGAGGTATGAATCATTCATTTCACTTCATCCACTTCTCCACTGTCACACTCGTGTAAGCCACAAAGACACGCCGACATGTTCTCATCTCGACACAAATTGAAAAGAACAACCGTTTTTATCTCTGCGGCAGAGAAGAAGCGTACAACACGTAAAAAATCAGCCTCAGATAGAGACATTCCTATGCACATCACTGCAGCCTGAGCACATGAGGTGGTAACCATGGCAACTGCATTAAGCAAGCCGGCAGCAGCCTGTGACGATAAATCAGGCTTTTACTGCTTGCTGATTTGTCACAAGCTTGAATGGCACTCCCCCTCTGAGGCAGCAAAGGTTGCTCTGCCACAAACTGTTTGAAGTCATTAGTTCCTGTGCAGCCTTACAGCAAATACACTGATGGGTTACCTGCTCTCTGGTTCTGTGTGTGCTATTTTTGATCTGTGTATTGCTTCAGCTGAGATGTTTAATTTAAAGCTGCGGTAAAACCAATACAGCAGTTTGTCCATATACATAAGTGACACTGACTCCCCTGAAGAGCTATTACTGTGTGTCACCTTGAAAAATATACCCCCCCGAGCTTCAGTGCGGACTTGGTGTGTCTGCACTGTTTTAAAAGCTTTGGACGAGGCTATAAATAAAAATACAGATTTAAAAAATGCAGGATTTGTGTAGAGGATGTTTTTGAAGGTGGAGGATGACTGTGTAAAAGTTACTGGTAATTTATACCTTTTAATTTTGGAACAGCAGATGCATGTGTACAACTCAGTCAGGTAAGACTCGTGTAACTTGCCATAATGGTACCAACTGTCCTTGTAATCACTGTGTTTTTGTGCAATATGTATAATCCATAACCAGCTGGCATTCAGACAAAGTTCCACTGCTGACAAATCAAAGCTGCAGCAATTTAACTTCAGCATCAGTGTGATGATCTGGTGCCAAAATAGCACAAAAATGCAGTGCTGTTAAAGTGATTAAATGCCCCCCCCAACCCATTACAAGAGTAGCTGTTTATTTCATGGGAGAAATTCCAAATCCAGATTATACAGACAACATCTAGTCTAAACTCCTCTCTAAATGTAGACCAAAATCCATTCGTAATCACTAGAGATTATTTGACAAAGGTACAAACAATCATGCAAATCATGACCTCACTGTTGACTAGAACATTGCTAATAAGGTGTTCATTTTGTTAAATGAGAACATGCTGTTTTCTATCGTTTGTAAAGCCACCAGAATGCATTTTAAAGTACATAATGTGCTGTACATAATATTGCAAAATGCCACACCAACTGCATCCTGAGGTATTAAGTAGAGAAAGAGATACAGGAGGATATAGGGACAGCAAGATGACAGATAAAGGTAGTAAGATTATGTAACATTTTGTACCCTCACTGTCTATTAATACTGTTATGCTGTATATAATGAAATGAGAATGCAGCAGATATAGGGAGGAACTGGGAGAGGTGAAAAACAAACTGGTGGAAAGAACTGCAGTGCTGGCATCCTGCCCACATCACCTGCTCCCCTGTCGTCTGGCCAGACAGAGGTGAAACAGAGCAAGACAAATGTGTCAAAAAAGCCTTAAAGGGGCTATTCACTCAAAATCTATTCTGCTTGCTAAAAAAAAAAAGCTCCGTAAAGATGAGTGAAAGTACAGATGTGCGATAATTTTTCATCATTGTACTTATATCAAACAGTGGATGTTGTATAGCAAGGCTGCCATACGACAAGCACCTTACGATCAAATATAACACCGTCACAACAAACTACACCCTCAAAAACTGAACATCTACAATTTATTTTTACTTAAATGTCAAACACATGTCCACTTAAATTATCTGTCATGACATTTGTCCATATTAGTTCTATAATATAATAATGACAACATGTCTATTATAATTTAGCAAAACAACTTGATAACACATGAATTCCAATGTTTTAGTCCTTTTAGCTCTGTTTTAGTAAGGGAAATATCTTTGTCAGCTGTGACCGAACAAAGCTGAGTGGAAGTGCACATTTAGATACCTGTGAGCTAATTCAGAATGTGGCGATACTGAATCACCATATGGAACTGTAGTTGTACTGTATATATCAAAGATGTGTATGTATAATGAAGTGTCAATCATACAAGGTCTAGTTAAGAGCTCCCCTGACTAGTTCAAGTGAAGCTACATCTTCAATATTCTAAATGTAAATAAAAACAATCATGAGCAGTTGAATCAGACCATTTACTGGGAAATGAAAAAAAGGTTCCCCTTGTTGAACAGTACAGGGTACAAATGGGATACATGATGCAAAAAATTCTGTGTTAATGGAGATGGCGAATGTTGCTTTCAGCAAGGACAGCAAATTGGCCAAAAAAAATCAATATGGATGATGCAGAGGGCAGTATAGAGCAAAAGCATCATGAACTGCTTGGAATACAAATACATGATTGCCATGGTGATCTGCACTCTCTGTCTTATCTTGAATCTAGGCTACCCTACAAAACATCTGGGTAACGTAGATAACCTAGAAAGTGAATATCAAGATGGTTTCATGGATTCATAGGTCAGGAATTCTGACCTATGAATGTCCATAAATATGGTTATTGAAAGTCAGTCTTTCAAATGTTTCTCTCTTACGTAGGTGATGGCAGCCCTTTCAACCAATCTGCACCAACAGAGCACCCTCATTTATATTTAAACATACAATGCCAAGCTTAAGACCTGGGATATGTTGGGGCTTTCATTTTAGGTGAGTTATTACAAGTCTTATATGTTCTCACATTTCCTGGTACAGAAACTGCCCTTTGGCAAAATAATCTTGACTTTAAGGTCCAATTACTATTTTTTTTCTGGGACTTACTACTGCATCTCAATGCAATCATAGGTGTCATCTTGTGGTTTGATTGTAGAGTCGGTGGACGGCTAAGGTAGGACCCATTCATATCACACACCCAAGGCCATCTACTATGCAATTGAAGTTCCACACTTAAGTCATGGGACTGAGCCAAATCCATTCACTGCTAAAAAAAAAAAAAAAAAGAAGCTCCACAAAAAGATAGTAAATGGAAAGCGAAAGTGAATGTGTCTACTGGCCCAAAGGTCAAGAAGGAACCTTCATGCTCAAGAGCTGTCTTTATATTTTCCTTATTTAATAGGCTCAAGTCCTTGACAATCCCTCTTAAATTACTCTGTTTCTGGCATGTAAGTATGTTAGAAGTCATGAGATAACATATGTAAAACATGATGATAACAAAAAAATCACAGAACCACAGCATGGATTTTATTGTAATGAATTCCAATAAGAAGATTTCATAGCATTAAAATGTCGATAGAAACTTTTCGAAACTCTCACTTCACGAATCGATTGGCCAGTTTTGTGAAGATGAAAAAGTAAGCATGGTCAACCTCAAATTATCTTTTTTCAATACTTACTCATAATTACTATTTTGTCACTTTTGGTTGCACATTATATGAGTGCAACACTTTGAGTGCATTCCAACGTCGTCAGACAACACGGGGTATGTGCTAGTTTTTTGCACGCATAACCCAACTATTTTTATGGTATCTCACTCTTTGGCTAGCCTGACGAACACGATTGTACCTTGTTCTTTGGTCTGAATTCCTAGCACAGTTTATTGATTGACTCTGATAGCTGACTCGCTATCATCGCCAATCATGTGGTTTGTCATAATCATTGAGTCAGCATAATCTGACAAAGAGTGAGAATTGTTAGGTGGATGGAAAAATGAAATGTATTGGACACCTGAAAGGTGGCTTATGCTACAAGACACTTTTTTATCACCTTTTGAATGAGCTAACCGTAACATCCAAAAACAGCATGATTAACAGTCTTTTGGAATCCCAGCCATTCATTTCACATTTAGGATCTTTCACATTAGCAAAACCTGGTTAATGTGCTATAATACCAATCTACCTCACTGGGTTAAATCTGACTACCTTCATTCTACCTGCTACTTGAATCAAAATGGAACAAATCCATTTTGTTCTGGGCTTCAGAGACTAAGCTCTCTGTGTGAGTTGCAGTACAAGAAGGGGAGCTGATTAATGGACGCTAACGAGATAGCATGAGCATGTCAGCAGGTGGTGTCAGCTTGACATTGCAGCTCAGTCACTGGGTTGCAATGGGGCCAGACATTCTAAGGGTTACCGCTATGGTTGCGTTGTCTCTTCAGGTGCTAGCCTGCTAGCCGGTGTGCAGGAGGGGGCTGAAAGCAGTGACGCACTTCCTCTATACAACCAAGTCTCCAGCCACAGACAATTAGCACGCTATCAGGCGGAAATAGCAAATATATTCCACAAGACGAGGTAGGTCGTTTTGATAGTTTAACAGGTGTGTATCCATACATACCTTGAAAAATATTACGACCTTGTGGACGCCAGCGAAGGCAAGCAGAGAGGAAGGACAGAAGACAGCATTGAGACGGATGGGGACTTAGAGCAGCTGAGGTGCGAAGCTGTGGTTGCTGAGGACAGGGTGCAAGCTGCATTCACATGTATGGTGTCACTCATGCATGCCACACACACACACACACACACACACACACACTCACACACATAGAAAGGTAACACCTGGGACGTGCTTGCAGGCCAGAGTCGGGGTGTTATATGTAATATTGAATGCATTTGCTGCTTGGACATGGATTCAAACCCATGTCCTTTCTCTCCAGCTGCCAAATTAACAGATTTTCTTGTCAAATTATACCCCAAATCTGGTAGCGGTGTCATGACATGAGCCATATGCAGAGTGCCATGCCAAACATACAGTGTTATGTTTATGATATATGGCCGTATTCTCTTCAACACAAGTAAAGACAAAGTGCCAGCTGTCTCACTGTGGTAAGAGACATGGATGCAGGAGAAAAGCATGGGATGATTTTGTTCTCCTGTAGGTGAATGTTAGTTGTTAATGGATGAAAGGAGAAATGTCATCAAGAGGGGAATTGTAAGATGCCCTGTGGTGATTAAAATGATGTTTCATTGAATCAGTCAATCATGGGTAATCATGGGCAAATCCATTATTTGAGGAATTGAATTGAATGCTCTTTTGGTTTAAAAAGGGCAGTGACTCACACTTGTATTAGTCCTGTTATTCTTGTGTCTACTGTTGCTCTGTTATTATGACTGTTAGGAGTGAATCAGTTTGCATTAGCCGGCATGCTCAAACAGACAAGACATCATAAATAGCGGGACAATGTCAGAAGAAAATACATGAACATGTTTTTAACAAGTCGTCAAGATAACAGCAGCTGTCTTTCATGGATTCTCAGTTCATACATCCTGGTTCAGTTTGTGAGCAGAGTGGTATCTATCTTTGCCTGGAAGAAGCTCCGAGCTACACCTGGAACAGCAAAAGCATACGACTTGCTCCTACACCAGCTGTATTTAGTATAACATTAAGGAGAGTACGATTGTAGCAGAAAAGGATGGAAACCACATTAATATTTCATGTTGTAGTTACTCTTTGCATTTGTGTATTGTGAGTGATTGTCATATTTGCTCCACAGTAAATCACACACACTCACTAATGACATCAGCCATAGGCAATGCTGTGTTCACAGGTTATGCATATAGTATGCATAACCTAATAGATGTAGATACATATCATTGTTTTGTTGCTGTGTTTAATTTGTGCCCCCAAGCAGTAGTGGATGAAGTATTCATATCCGTTACTTTCTTTTACTTGTCTAATCACTGATTTTGGTGAAATATTGGATCATTTGAACATTCATAGAAATGAAACCATGTGAGAAGTTTAGAGGGAAAAGTCGCTATTTGGTGGAGCTGTTAACAACTCATAGACATCTGAACTAGTGAAGTAGAAAGTACAATATTTCCCTCTGAAATTTAGTGGAGTTGAAGTATAAAGCAACATCAAATGGTTAAAATGAAATACAGTACTTAAATGCGCTTGCCCTCTAGTGGTCAAGAATAACATAATGCAGTTTTAACAAATTAAATGTAAGTAAGCAGAGTGAAATCTGAAATCTACAGAAGCCATTAGTTTATTAGATTTTCAAACCATTAAACCTTCAATAGGCTTCCAGGCGACCATAAGTCAAAGGCTAACACTGCATCTTGAGACGAGTGCACTTATTACAAACCAGTGGTGGCTGTTGACAAAAATGTTTGCTGTAGGCCTTTCTGTGATATGATTTCAGTTCAAGGTGTCACCCTCATTTACTCAGTCATTGCCACCATTTCAGCACACGTCACTATCTTCAGCAAAATAATCTCTGGTGGCTCGATTTAATAAGGACATGTTAATATTCAGACGCTTTTTTTCAAATCCAATAATCATTTTGTCTTCCTCTCATGAGCCTGAAAGAGCCCCTCTGCTGTATGGGCCCCTGTTTCTTCAATATATTATTCAAGATGTATTTCCTCTCTTTTGGCAGTGATCTGCAGGGAGTGGCCGTATAATGAAGCGGTCACTCCCTGTCTCCTCTGTCTCACTCTAAACATTCCCCTATTTCAAGCATTCTATTAAATTATTAATCCTTCCCGTGCCTCATGGGGGTGTATGTCTGCTGAGTTTGACTAGACAAAGAATCCCGCAGACGTCCCCTGGTTTATTCTCTTATGGAAAAGTCTGACCATCCCTTTTGAGCATCTTTTTTTAAACAAAGCATTCTCTAAAAGGTAGATTGAATGTTTAAAGAAATGTTGGTTATTACAATCCATGATTTCAATTTTCAACCTTTACTAATACTCTTATGTCTGACCTCTCACTGAGATTAAAGCTGTTTGTTTTATATGAATGATGGGTCACATGTCTAGTTGTAATGTAAAAAGGGGTCGTGCACTGTCATGATCCAAAATAAATCTACAACCAACTCTACAACTGAAGCTATTTAGCATGTAGTATCAGCTCATTGTTTTGGTTTTATGGCTTCCAACTTAACTGTTTCAAGAAGTCCTCCAAAGCATGAAATAAGCAACAAAATAAGTTAGGGTTAAGGTTTGTAACTGTCCTTTAGAATGACACACGTGTCTCAAATCACATACCTCTGTCAGTACCCTTCTAGTGTCATCTCAACTGAAACATGGCAGTTGCGTACTTACTGGAAATGACAATTAGCTAGTTAGCAATCTAACGTTAGCATTCACGTAATCATTTGCAGTACCAAATCATTACAGAATGCTAAATTAACCCATTAAACCTACTGATGGCTTATATGTGACAACAATATATTGGTCCCTTATGTATGTATAACTTTTATATAACATTCATATAATGCAGTGATGTTCACCGTAGTTACAATGTCCTCAGCCGCAATCTCCAGTTAGAAAAGTGGTCCCTCCCCTTCTGCTACGTAGCCAAGATGGCTACCGTTGAGGATGAGAAGTGTCCATAGTTCCACACTCAACTTTTTGACCGTTTTGAGTGCATCATCCTCATCCTCATAGTGCACTGTATTTTCCCATGCTACATAAATATTAAGTGTAAGTACAAGATTTGAGACACAGCAATAGAACTTTTTTCTGATCTGACATTTCTGTCTACCAAACTGTTATAAATCACTGTTTTAAAATGTGATTATGCTACAGTTAAGGTTGTTTTAGAAAACTCATGATTTGGGTTAAAATAAGTACTTGGTTAAATTTGGGGAAACTTTGTGGTTTGAGTAAAATTAGTACCATACCATATGGTAACTGTTAGGGGAGGTTTGTGCTCATCGTTAAAAGGAACCAGTGTTGACTATCAGTAGGAAACAGGAAATGAACAGTGACCAGCCATTCTGTTGACCCATCCATCAAAACTGACCTCTACCTGTCAGGAGCCATTATTACAGATGTTGCTAAAGTGTTTTTCTTGCATAATCATTAACTATTTAACAATTCTGCTGTTGGTAGGATAGTCTCTACTGTTCATTAACCCCACTTCAAGACACAGCAGGCAAACAGACAAAGTTATCAACTAACTGTTGGACATAGTGAAGCATTTAGAACCATATATTTGTTTCAGGAGTTGATTAAGGGTTAAACAGAGATACAAGTAGAGTGAATATTGGCTTGAGTTCATCAGGTAACCATAAATGCAATTTAAAGTTAATTATAATGCTCTGTATGTGCTGGATGTGTAAACAGACATTACTGAAAGATGTGATTTGTATCTTCCCCAAATGGCAGAAAACAAGAGATGAATATTTTTAATATTAATACAGCAAAAATGAACATTAAGAAGTATTTTTTCTTAATTTTCATAGTCAACTTTTTAGAAAAACACAAAAATATTCATAAAGAATTAAGGTGGGATAAATTGATGCTGTTATAATATGTGTTAGTTGAACTTTGCTAAACAATCTTTCATCAGATTCATTCATGGCCGGATTTGATCACCAGGGCCATGATGGGAAAAATTGCAATCATAATGCACACACTTTTCAATATGATGAAACAACTATGATACATTTAAAAAAAGAAAAACTAGTGATGATATGCAGTCATTCAACCTTAATTACTTAAGGGAATGCATCACAGTCTCTGTGCTCAGCTTGGCTTTCGAGATGTTGCCACAGAATATCAGAAAAATCAATGTCAAACTAATTTGTTGCATTTACTTCACTGCAATTAAATTTGAAACCATTGTCTGACTTCTCCCTTCAAGGGAATGATATATGAGCCAATGCGCATAACTGTATTAGCACTATGTGCAAGCCTCGAGTTATGTTTTGGAATTTACACAATAACATGTATAAACATGACAACACTACAAATATTGATACTATTATTCACCAGTGCATGTTTTATATGAAAGCCAAGTTACAATAAATGATAGAAAACAAGTAAAATCAACTTTGAAGACGTGTTGGCACTTTAGGCGAACACAAATTCAATATTTGCCATCAATCCTCTCTGACCACATTATTAAATTAATGAGCTGCCTATAAGAGCCAACTCTCTTTCCCTTTTAGATAAATCACAGTAAGTGATTTCCTGACAGTCTTCAGTTGAAGAATGTATTAAATCAAGAAAGTTTCAGGGTGCACAGTGCTGTCATTTCTCACAGGTAGTGATGTTGCTTCCACATCAGATTAAATAAAAATGTTATAACTGAGTGTCTGTTATCCAGCAGCATTTCATCAGAGATCCCCAAAAAAATTGTATTACAACATAATAAAAAAACAGGTTTAAAAAATTGACAGAGGTTATAAAGCAGAAATATAATCTATGATAGATTACACATTAATGCGGGATGGGGGCTGATCACACTGGGTATGAACTAGATCCATTTCAGAAAGCTGCTTCTATAAATATAGAAACTACTGTCAATCAATGTACACACACTCACACACAAATAGAGACCATATTATACTCTGTTTGCCATCATTCCTAGAAATCTTATCTAATGCGACACAGATGCGGAGGGGGGGTTAACATGGGCTCAAGTCTACTTTAAAGGAGCTCACCAAGATTTTGAGAAATTTGGTATAAATGTTCCTATTGCAAAATTGTCAGTGATGTGGATGGCAAGCTCAAGCAGCTAGAGTTGAGAGCTATTCCAAGTGTCTGAATCAGCGGATACACTTCAAAACCTGACTAATTTCAATAGGAAAAGGACACCTGCTGTTTTTGCTGACCTACATGACATACAGACATGCTCTGCTGCAAGACAACAGCAAACTGAAAAATAACTCGCAAAACTGCAAATTTAAACGTTTCAGAATCTAACAATCCAAAAAGGTACAAACACCTGTATGCCAGAAAGTTTCCTTCTTGGGATAATGACAATTATCCACCCATCACTTTGACTTTTAAGGCACAAAATAACTTCTAAAGTTGATCTTCTCATAAATTCAGTCATGTTGGTTTCTTTTCTATCCCACATGTTTGTGGGATAGAATCCACCCCCCTGCTCCTGCTATGACAACTAATAGTATTAATAATGACTCCACTCCAGTAATTACTGCAATGTAGCAGATAGCGATGTTATTTTTACAGTTATAAAAATGTTTCCAATAAAAAAAGTAGTTTTTAGTGTTATGTGTGTGTATAGACAAACAAACCAGACATTTAATTTAATTAATGAGCTTAAGAGCTGGTATTTTATTAACATTGGACAGAGCCAGGCTAGCTGTTTCCAGTCTGTATGCTAAACTACGTTAGCTAACTGTAGCCTTAAGGTGGTATTGATCTTCTCATGTTGAATAACCATATTGAACCATATTTTATTGTACATAAAACTTACAAAAATATTCATATTATTTTACATGTGCCATATCCTTTTATATATTGGTATTAAAACCATATTATTTTATCCTGCACTCCGTTAGCCTGGATAAGAGAACAGACAAAAACAAACTCTGAGGTTAGCTCCCAGAAACAGTGTGGGTTTCTCATTGTTTGTCCTGTGTGTGTCCTTTTATCGACCGTGTGCCTCAGTGTGCGTGTGTGTGTGTGTGTGTGTGTGTGTGTGTGTGTGTGTGTGTGTGTGAGAGTGCAAGTGTGTCTATCCGTGTGTTGTTGTGTTGGCTGCCCCACAGCAGAGTAGCTCTCTAAATATAGCTACAGCTCAGAGCTCACAGAGGAAGGCCCTGCACCCAGACGACAAGGGATTAACCAATTACTCTCTCACTCTCTTTCACACACACACACACACACATATACACACACATATGCATTCCTTGACACACACCCACTCGCATGCTAAACACTCAAGATGTACTGTATGTACTCAAGATGGAACATGTCTGTACAAATCCAATAACACTCAAAGATAAATGAAAAAAGGCTGTTAGACACTGTCTCTGTTTGCTTGTATATATGTGTATGACTTTATCAAGAAAAACATGTCTGTAAATTGTGTTTCTCAAGCTAATTTAGTAGATGGCCTGTCACTCAAATGAGACAAATTAATTCTACTACACAGTGTGTTATAATTTATAGCAAATCTTTTGTTATTTTGCTGTCAAAACTGCAACTGATGATTGTTACAATATTCCAGTGAAGTTCTTATTAAAGTCCTGTCCGTGACTGTATAAACGAGTAACAGACTACATGGCTCATTTGCTGTGCTGTGCGAAAGACAAAACTAAAAAGGGAGGGAATGACAGAAAGATGGAGAAGCAGAGAACGTGTGTTGTATATAGATGTGGATGTAAAATAGGTTGCAGGTAAATGTTAAGCGTTTGATCAACGGTGAGCATGCCTGCTGTTTGGAGGTAGGGATGTTCTGGTCAAACGCAGAACCCGACAGAGGCAGTCTAACAGCCTCAAACCTCAACGATGCAGTCTGCTGCGCCTGAAATTGGGCGTTGGTGCTAAAGTAGAGGTGAGAGCTCTTGAGGAATAGCTGTTGAGCGAAAGAGTGATGAACTACAGGGAAATTACATGGGGAAAAAAACTGCTCACGTTTTCGAGCAGTAGAGAGAAAGAGACCGTGGAGAATAAGAAACACACTTCTGGAGAACTGCCATCTTTTGTAGCCCACTCACTTGTTCCATCACATAAGTAGGTGTTTGTTTTTTCCCTACTGCGTAGGATCAAAAGCCCCTTGGGTATATTAATTTTTCACACGATCAAATCAATCTGGTTGTCCTTGAAATACATTGTTCCATTCCATTCAGTCATAATTTTACAATGTCAAATAATGAAGTAAATGTATGTAGAATTTATCTCTGTGTGTGAAAAACACTGGCTTCAGACAGCTCTGAACATTCAGTTTCCAACCTTGTTTTCTACTTTCAGCTTTTTTTTCGACTGATCCACTGAACAAAGAACTCTAAATATCTCCAGATTTTGTTGTGTGGACTGGTTTTTAGTGCCATTAACGAAGCTCTGCTAATTCCACGAGAAAGACTTTTCATTTCCTGTGTGTCTTGTTACTGGGTCATTTAAAAGCTTTTAATATGAAGCAGTAAAGCAGGAAATGTTGGATTTACATCAGTGGTAGCTTAACACAAATTGAGTTTGATGATGCTGGTGGCTTGTTCACAATATGAAGCATCAAGCACTGTTTTTTCCCTTCAACACAGTGAACCAGTTGGTGTCCACACTACACTCGAGGTCAAATTATCATTCTTCTCATACAAAAGAGATAAATCAGGTAGTATGGTAAGTACTGGGTAATTATGGAAGTGCCCACAATATTCTTAAACATTTGTTATGTTAACATGCTTCACTTTTGAGTGGCTGCTCTGTAATCTATGGCTTTATGAATGCCAGATGGCTGGTTGGACTGCGTAGTGGACTTAAGGTCAGCAGTTCAATCTCCAACCACGACCAAAGTGTGTCCAAGTGTCTCACTGACCTTGCTTCTCCCTGACCTTAAACTGACTCCCAAAGAGGAGGAACACTCACTGTGTTTACTTCAGGGCACAAGGCAAAAACAGAAAATCTCTATGTGAATCCTGAGGTCAATTTACCACTTTAGAGAGCCGATCAATAATCCATGAAAGTCTCACCAAACTGCACAGACCTCTGTTTAAGATGGAGGGACTGATCACTGACATGCATCTCAGTCTTGAGGGTACTGTTACCACAGTACCCAGATTGTCCTACATAATCACTGTATATCTGACAGCAATTAATTTTTAATTATTAACCAATTGTTCATTTAAAGGACCAGTTTGTAGGCATCAAGCACAATGGACATGACCATTATGAAACATAATATTCATAATCATGTTTTAATTACTGTATAATCTGCTGAAAATAAAAATCCTTTTGTGTTTGTCACTTTAGAATGAGGTCTTTATATCTATATAGGTAGCGGGTCCTCTTTGATGGAGTCCGCCATGTTGCACTCCCATGTTCCTACAGTAGCCCAGAACAGACAAACTAAACACTGGCTGTAGAGAGGTCCTTTAGCATTTTTTGCAGGCCACCATAGGTTCTCCTACACACTTGGAGGGGGTGGGTTGGAAAGAAACCTCACTGCTAGATGACACTAAATCTTACACACTCTGCTAACCCTTCCCATGAGCAGCAATTATCCAATCATAGCTTAGCTAAGCTAACATAACTGCCAGTGGCCTGTCGAGTTTTGGATTCCTCCACATTTTAACAGTGTACACAGGGTTGTAGTAAGAGTTACTCAGCATTAAAAGAGTTTGTATGGTGGTAATAGCACAGTAAACTTGTATGGAATAGATTAAACAGTGTCTTTATCTGCTCTTCTGTAAGAGGGAATTGTTAGCATGTCCAGCAATCTAGCATACTACCTACATTACTAACATAAACATTACTTCCTAGGCTAAGGAGCATTTAATTATTTTGTGGGGTTACATGTTAAAGTTATTCAAATAAATGTTGAAATCAAAAAAGCACCATTCATAACAAGAAATCCCTCCCCACTTGGTAGAAGCTATCTTACATTCACATTGGTAAAGCCTTTTCTCTTAAGGTACAACTTGCTGTTTGAAAATGCAAACAGCCAAACAGTAATAAAGATAAAACTAATAGGAATATGAATCTTTAGCTCTCACATCATGAAAAACAACAAAGCTATAATACTGGCTGCAATAAGTTAGCCATAACAGTAAATTCATAAAGCTCGACAATCGTCAGCTAGAAAGAAGGAGCCTGCTTTTGACGACCTGTGTCTAAAATCAAGGACCCATGGTTTGAAAAATTGCTAAGAATATAATGATAAATATGCTACTGTTAAAACTGCAAACTGAATTTGTGTCATGGGAACTTCACACGCGTAGCAACACGTGTTTAGTAATGTATTCTCTATTATTAAGTGGAATAACATTGTAGAATTTCAGAGGCTGTAGACAATATTTGATCAGAAATGACTAAAGCAACTGATGAAATTCATCATCAAAACCGTAATTATAAACACTATGTTTGATCGGATGCACAATGACAGGCTAGCAGCTGTATACACTGTATCTGTATCTTCCCACTCTGGTGGAACATCAATTACAGCTGCAAGAACAAAGCAAAAAAACAGCCCAGCCTGGAAACAGCATCTTATTTTGGTATCAGTGATAACATCTTGTTCTACCTTCCCCCTCTACAGGCAAATGAGCACATATAGGATCAGTTACAGGAAGTATGTACCAGTGGTTTGCCAACATACAGACTAAGTTGCGTATACACCTACTTTTGATAGTATAATTACAAAGGGCCATGAACTATTCATGAAGACATTCAACAATGAGGCAGACTGTTGAAATGCCTGAATGAAATCACCTGCATTGGAAGCAAGATTTGCCTACCTTCTTAAAGGGTAGGCATAGGCTGTGATGGACAATGACATCATCACCACCCAGTTATTTTAAAGGTAAAAACTTAGTCTGATGAAGTGCAGTGGTGCTGGAAACATTGGTTTGATGCAATTAATAAGATGAAATTGGAACCTCCTGTGTGCAATCTGTTTATTCTGTTTAATTCAAAGATTTTAAAAAATGATGGTTTCTCAACAGAATTTACACAATTCTGTAAATCGCTGTTGCCAAAATAAACTAAACTGTGACATTTGGATCACACATTCATGGCCCAAAGATGAATTGTAAGAGTGCCATCATCCATTCGTTTATGGACAGCCATGTCCAAACTATTCCATAAAGGGCTGTGTGCCTAGAGGTTTTGTTCCAACCAATCAAGAGCACACGATTCGACCAATCAACTGTAATAAGACTGAGATTAGTCGATTAAATGAGTCAAGTCTGGTGTGATCCTGCTTGGTTGGAATGAAAACCTGCAACCACATAAACCTTTATGGAATAGTTTGGACAATCCTTGTTTATGGCCAAATAAATCCAAAACCAATGGCATGCCCATCACCCGCAGCTGCACTTAGTACTAATTAGCAAATGTTAGCATGCTGACACCAAACATGCAGCACAGTGACCATGGTACATTATACCTGCTAAAGACAACAAATGAGTTAATAAATAAAATGTCAAATGTTTAGTCTTTTTCTCTGACATAAGGAACGACAGGAAACGTAGAGAGTTAACGCGCTAGCTTACCGCCTCCAGACCAACTGTCTACTCAACACGTGTCTGAAAAAAAATCTCCAACTCCACTCTGCTTGCAGACATGAGTTTCAGGCTAGTCTACTCCTCCTACACAACCCTACCAACCCTCTACCGTCATCATAATAACATTGTCGTAACTGCCTCATTTGACCTTTTATGACAAGACTCTTTATTTTCAAAGTGATGTTAAGGCTGTCATTGTGTCAGTCTGTGGAAATGTTTCTGCTGTCCTTTCTTTCATTATTTATACTGAAATACACAGCAAAACAGAAGAGGAACAACTAAACTAAAACAAATCGAAACTAAAGATAAAAAAACAAAACAACAGCAATAACAACACAAACAAACAAACAAACAAACAAAAAAGCATAATTTTGGCTCAGATTTATCATGGTATACATATGTTTTGTGGAAGTGTGTGTGTGTGTGTGTGTGTGTTCTTCCAAGTATTTCTGTAATAATGATAATGATAAGGATAAAAGATAACAATAATAACAACGAGCATCATCATCTTGACAGTTAAGAGCTAATTGACAAATGATCCAGTCTTGATGTTGGTACTGATGTTGGTGACTAGAACAACAGTTATTTGTTGTGTGTGTTAATGAAGTATTGATATAGGGGGGAAGTGGAGAGGAGGATGGAGGTTGCAGTGTGCCCAGCAACAGTACATGGTCTGCTGGGCAAGACAGGGTGAGGGTGTATGACTGTCTGTACGTGTGTGTGTGTGTGTGTGTGTGTTTGTGTGTGTGTGTGTGTGTGTGTGTGTGTGTGTGTGTGTGTGTGTGTGTGTGTGTGTTTGTGTGTTTATGTATGTGTGAGTGTCAGCAGCGGGGGAGGGTAAAAAAAAACACCAGGGGACAGTTTTGACTCATGCTGGATGACCAAGAGGGGAATGTACAATCGCATCTCATCTTTCCACAAACACACACACACACACACACACACACACACACACACACACACACACACACACACACACACACACACAAAGCTGTATTCTCACTTGGGGATACATGCTAAAAATAATGCAGAATCTAGTTTGAGCTTATACCAATATGGCAGACAGGTTGCGTTTTCATATTCTTTTATATTAACAGTACATGTAAAACAGATTAATAATTTCTCCCATTGCTACCATGCATGACCAATAAATAAGGATGGCGAAGAGGAACACTGTGAAACCAATCCTGCAGTTGTCAGTTTAATTTAAAGCCACTGCGAACATGCAAATAGCTCTCACTATCTAATGAAAGAGAGAAGACTGAACAGTCATGTGTCAAATTTAACGTATATACAATTGAATCCCTGCAATACTCATGTTTGTCCTTCCTACAGACACTACTTCTGCCAGCTTTCTTACTTACCAATATTACATAATATCATAAACCAAATGCTTTAATTGATATTCTCATTAAAGATGCTTGACTTGGCCACTAACCAAAGAAAAGGTTAGTGGTTTTAGTCCAATTAATAATACTGACATTTACATTGCATTTCCATTTGTTTTACTACCATTAGTAATGAAAACACAAAGCTTGATTGATATATTGTAAATGTAATGATTTCACGGAACGTTCTCCTTACAGGCTGCTCTATCTAAGGCTGGGGATTGACATGTTTTCAATATGACAGAAAAAGAGGATGTGAAAGTCATTGCAACATGTCTCCAATGGGATTATTACATTTACGGCTGCAACTAATGACTTGATTTTCATGATTGATTCATTTGCAGTTTATTGTCTTTATTAATCACGTACTTGCTCTGCTTTATAAAATGACAGAAGTGCATTTATACATTTTAAATTATAATATCTGAAGGAAAAAATTACTATAAACTGACTCAAAGCATTACATCAGTGGTAATAAAATGATCTTCAAATGACAATAATATTGTTTATCACGATTATTTCTAAGACAATATATCATCCAACAGGCCTACTGGTGTCAAATATCAAAGAACATTATTTTATGGTTATAATAGTGTTTTTATGGAATTGATATGTACTGTACCAACTCAGAAGTTAAATACTGTAGTCACATTCAATGTAACATCCACTTATATATTTCATTATACATCTCACACTGATAGAAATGATCTGTCACCACCTTGTCACAGCCCTGTAACTTTTCTTTTTATATGAGAGCAGCAGCATTGATATTTTCTTCCCTAGAGAATTAATGCATGCATTCCTCAATTAAGAAAAAGGTGACAAATGAAAATGCACAGTCATTCAAAGCAGCATTGGCTGAGCTACCTCTCCTAGCCTCGTGGTGGTGGTGGGGGTTCTGCCTCACCCACAAATCAGCCAGTGGTCAGAGGCAGCTTTTCGACTGTGCCTGTCTGCCTGATACTGCAGTGAAAAGAAAGTCGATGCTTCAAGATTTCTACATTTTTGCTTTTTTTAGTCAAGGCTCTTTGGATAAAAGCATCCAACTAATGGTGTATTAACCCCTGAGAGAGTCACTGCTGTTGTTCTGCATATTCAGGCACAAACTAGTGAATCAATGTTGATTTGATCTGTGATCAGATTTGCATGCATGCTCTGAGGTTATGAATAAGGTACTCTCTCATGAATGAATACTTTATGAATGATTTATTTTATTATGTTCACTTACAATTCAATGAAACAAACATGCTGTGCCACGCTACAGCTGTTAGCACCTTGCATCATGACTGCGCTCATTTTATGTCACCTTCTTATTCATTTTTTTAAAAAGCCCTCAATAACCAATACATGTAAGCTGATTTTAAAAGGTACAGCAAGTGTTAGTGAAGTTAGTGACAGCTAGATTTCACCAATGTTGGGGCTCCTTTGAGATACATGAGATGATTTACAGGATGAGTAATTAACAAAATAATGGTTCCACTACACAAAATGATCTACCTTTTTATTTTCTTGTAAAAGACCTCAAATGTAAGTATCTGAAATATGTAACGTGTGACAAGGGGTTGCAACAACTACACTATTGGGTCAATATAGAGAAATATAATTGTGGTGGTCCAGAATAATGTCTCACAAGAACAAGCAGCCAATTTCAAATCAGCAGCATTTCAAAATAAAGTTAGGATCCTTTTGAGATGCTATGAACGTGGTGAAAAAGGTGCTAAATTTACTGCAAACCTGCCTCCACCATCCACCATTAGTATAAAGGCACATGCTGCAGCAAAGGCAAAGACAATGGCTGGGCTGCCCTACCTTGATCCATGACATTTGTTTTGTGCTCTATTTTAAATCAGAGGGTGCACTTTCATCACTTTCAAGATGGTGCAACGATAACCACATATACAGATTTTGGGGGGGGGGGGGGGTAGTAGCTTCTATTGAGGGCAACACTGCATAATAAAGGATGCAGTGTTGAGGGAAATCATTCTAGCTGTATAGCACGTTAATTTAAAGGCCGTGAGACTCAGCAGTGGCCCTTAACTCTATATCCTGTTGCCTCTCCTAAGTCCCTCTAGTATATAGGGCTTGTGGTGAGAATAGTAGCCACATACAGGGCAGGTTGAAACTGGTTACCTGACATCATCCTCTCTGCACACACCAGTCATATATATATATAAATAAATAACTGCATATGTACACAATCCACCAGTCAGCCACCACAGCTCTGCCGCTCCACACCTCAAACAGCGCTACCTGACGCAAAAAAAAAAAACACTGCAGATTGAAGACTGGTTGTTTTGAACCAATAATCGCCAAATGCATGCTGTTGTGCTTGATGCAAGGGCTGCTGCTTCTTGCACGCCACTGTGCTGCTTTCCACGCAAAACATGATTCCTATAGCTCGTGAAAGCTTTTCAGTGGCGGCTTTCTATTATACGCATAGGCGCTCGGCTCAAGGGCAAGCAGCAGCGCCCAGGATTAAACCAGAGACACTGTCAAACTGAGTGGGGGGGTCTGCTACTGGAGAGATTATGCAATGCTGGCGGAAATGTTTCTTCCAGGGCACATAACAGGGTTACAGCACTGCCACATCATTTGAAATAACCACCAAATACTGCAGCCGCGGTGACATTCAGACGATAACGGTGTCAAGACTGCTTAGAAATTGAAGTGCGTCCCCGACCGTTTTTGCGCATTTTTTAGAGCATTTATTTCCCTTTTATTTTGCCACAGAGGGTAATGTTTGATTATTTTAAGAATAAATAAATAAACGGATATCTTACCCGGGTCGTCATCTTCACGGTTGCGGGTAGATCAGCGACGCAAGCTCGGGTCAATGATTCATAGGACAGCGGGGACAGTAAGCGGAAAGGCTCGGCAGCAGATGGGTTTATAAGCCGCAGAGCTCCTCTCTCTGATTGGCTGGTTTTAACGGAAGCGTGCCGAGAAAAGGTGTCATCACTACGTCTTGCGAGACTCACGTGGCGGATTGATAAAAACGGAAAACGTACATTAGACATGTGTCATTGTTGCAGTGTTGTTTTACATCGATTGATTCATTTTTGTGTAAAGTCCATTGAGACTGTAGGGATTCAGGTTTATGTCGATACGTCAGAGCTGGATGAATTGATTAAAATGATGGATCCACTTATCATATTCACCTGTACTGACTGCAGCCGTGTCATTTCCGCCCTATGGCTCAATAAAACATCATCTTTTATTTTGGTAAATAAAGTGGAAGCAGCCTCGACGTTGTTCAGCACCATGGACAGCGCCCCCATTGTAAACACTGTGTCCCACTGCAGTATTACAGTCATTACAGTCCAGATGAGACAAGAAGAACAGCAAGCCATAATAACCCAAATGGAATATAAAACATCAAACATGTCAAATAAAAAAAACAAAGAAAATAAAACCAAAAACCAAAATATATATAAAATAATATTCAGTTGCAGCACCACCCACCCGGGCTGACCTTGAAGCTAATGTAGCCTTGGAGAACATCCCATTTATGAGTCAGTATGACACAGTATATTCACTATACATTCAGTCTTTCAGACACTTCACTTCTTTTTGAGCCAATTTTAATGATTGGATACACTTATTAGGTTTTGGGATCAGTCCATATCCTAATGGTTGCTGTGTCAGCAGCTTAACAATACAAACTATATATGAGAGAGAAACGAGAGAGAAAATAGCAATTACAATTTCCATTATTTTGCAGTGGTTTAGTAGTGCCCCAGCTGCCAGAATATTACTGCTTTTTAAAGTTTTAACTTTTGAAAGAGTTTTTTTTTTTTTTTTTTTTTTTACAGTGTAGCATACCCTATATAACTATATAGGCTCTATTAATGTTAATAAATCACATTTTGCTTATAAGTTATGAGCATTTAATAAGAATACATTTTGTGTTTCCTCCTTCTGTGAAAAAATGTATTTAGAAGTTAATCTGAATAATAAGAAGCTTCAGCTAATATGAATCTTCAGTCGTCCAACTGTGTCTAATCAAGTATTCTATGTTTCAACATTACAGTGTTTTTAGTGCCAAAGTCCCTCTTTTTGTTACTATACTTACTTCCACCACGGCTCAACAGGGAAACACAAAGAGGGAATTTGATGCTAAAAAGACTGTAAATGTGTCAGGTATCCACTTGATATGACTAATTCATATAAGCCTCATATAAGCTTCACATTTACTTTTAAATAACTGTGTGGACAAACTGTGGATATTGGCCCACATCACTTAAGTTTATTCAATAAGTCTTCAAAACAGTGTAAATAGAATATGCCTAACTGGAAGACCCTGTGATCTACTGATGAGAGACAGGGAACCCTAGGCTTTTAATTGCATAATCTATTGTCAAAATCAAAAGTAGCTACTATGTTAAAATAAACAGACATCTGTCATGTCAAGTATTGCCTTTATTTGCACCAGAAACACATGTTTACATTGCTAAAGCAAGTGTGAAATAAAAGCAAAATTAATTTTGGTTTTACTCTGATAGTTGTTTTTATTCAATAAATGCAGCTGCAGTTGCACCAATCTGCTGCTGGGTGTCACTGACCAGCTGCTCTGTAGGGGGCATTCACAGGCGCTGTTGGAGTGTCTGAATCCAAAGAACTGAAAGAAAAGAAGAGACAAAAATGACAAAACAACTAAAATAAAACCATAAACCTTGATCATCTGTACACAAGCGTGTTGTGTTAATGATCTGTGATAATAGACATCACTGTCTTCAGGTAATTTAGCCAGAAACAGCTCATTCTCTCATTGAGAAAAAGCCAGTGCAACAAACTGATAATTTTTAATACATTAGCAACACAAATTCATTGCTCGTCTAGTATGACTTAAAACATCCATTCAATTTGGTCATTATAGTCTATTCAGACTACGGACAGTTTTAGCTTCTCTGTGATTCAGCAAAATTTTACTACGTGCTCTTTACTTATTTAATACTTTTACAACCAGTAATCAGTGTTTTTACTACAATCATCTAGTGAAACACCACAGAGAACATCAAACTACTTGTAAATCATATCATTAGTATGCTGAACTGAGCAGAATCCCTTCATAATTAATCTTTAACAGCAAATTAGCTGACTAATGCTTTACATTAGCATTAAGTTGGATTCATTTCACACCCTGCTAATGTTAAAATGCTAACAGTAGCTACAAACAGCTTTATAAAATACAAATGATAAAGTTGAACAGTATTACTTGAACAGTAATACTTAAACATTTTACTCTTTGTGTGGTTTTCTTGTATTTTTATTCAACATATTTTTGAAATAGAAACTACAGCACTGTTATAGTAGGCCTGTTTGTTTTTATAATTTAGTGGCAGAAAAGGAAGTGACGAGCATCTAAATTAAGGAGAAGCCCCTCATGCCAGGGACCCTTCGCTCTTCCCATTGGCTTATAGACCTGGATTGCTATACCTGAGGTCCATAGTTGGACTATCTTGGCCCTGACAAGTTGTACCTTTAGCACCATGAAGAACACCACAGACAGAGACTGCAATGCTCTTTCAGCACCTTGGAAGGCAAAAGAGAAAACAAACCAACATACAATCATGTCGTCTCCCTGCTGCACATAGTATTAAAATTTTAGCACCCAGCATGTATTATATCCACCCTCGACTACTGTCTTTGTGCGTCACAACAACAGTATCAAGACTACACCCACTTGGGTCCTAGAGAGTCACGCAAGCAATAATTGCATGGCCAATTATGGTGCTTCCTTCTGGATAGGAGCTCTCAAAATTCCCCAAATACCACTTGGTCCTCAAAAACAAATCCATTCTACAGCAGCCTCACCTGCAGCAACTGTAGATCACTTTAACTACTCACTGCTGCCTGGCTGTAGTCAGGCATAGAACTGTCTCTAAAGGGTCGTAACTTGAGAAAGGTGATAAATCTGGGACAGTCTACACATAAAACGCTCAGAGTTTGCAGATTTTTACTTTGGCAGCACATTGTAGTATCTATCTATCTATCATCAATCTATCAATCTATCAATCTATCTATCTATCTATCTATCTATCTATCTATCTATCTATCTATCTATCTATCTATCTATCATCAATCAATCAATCAATCTATCTATCTATCTATCTATCTATCTATCTATCTATCTATCTATCTATCTATCTATCTATCTATCTATCTATCTCCCTCTCTATCATCAATCTATCTATCTATCTATCTATCTATCTATCTATCTATCTATCTATCTATCTATCTATCTATCTATCTATCTATCTATCTATCTATCTATCTATCTATCTATCTATCTACCCAACCACCCATCCATCCATCCATCCATCCATCCATCCATCCATCCATCTATCCATCTGTAAAATGACATGACCCAAAAATAAGCAAAGACACCCATGCTTGTAAAGATTTTTATATAAAGTACCTGTAACAGTTGATCAAATGATTCTTATTTCTCACATACATATTCATACATCCACATAGTAACAGACTGCAGCATCAGTACTCTAGTAACACTAGTAGCCTTGACGTTTGTTCAACAAAGATTCTTGTATACACAATATGATTCACAAATGAAAAGGAAGGAAAACCGTAATAACGTCGTCATCATTATCATAAGCTTCATATGTTACACAATAGTTTTTGTCTTGTACGTGTCGCAAGATAAAATATGGCACATAGTTATGAGTTGATCAATAATGAGAGCATGTATGGGAGAAGTGGGAGGGGCATCAACTCATACATTTCTCTCTAATTTGAGAAAAAGGTTCATTCACAGGGCGAGTTTCCTTTCCTTCTCTCGCTTCTCTTCGTTTCCGATATTTTATTGTCCCTGAACAGCTTAGTGGGACCGGAGCAGGTGGAAGCAAAAATTGTGAATAAATACATCATCACTCATCTTGTCTGTCACCTGACATCCACATGGTACTGACTCATCAAAATGTCATACTCAATACTGAGTGTGTAGGGGAGTGTGTGTGTATTCTCCACGCAGGATAGTGTGTCAAATTTAAATTCAATAGAAAAGATAGAATTGACCATTCGCTAAACCCTCCCCCCGAACAGCTTGTCTGATAACTTCGGTTGAACTGATTATAAAGCGTAAGGTAAAAATGATCACCCAATTAGACTTTTTTAACCAACTTCATTCAAATTTAGTACCACGTTACACTTTTTTGGAGAATATGGTCAATAGGCCTCATTTAAATAAAACTATACCTCATTTTTAGTTAACACCTGTTCTCCCTCAAAAAATCGACCTGAGGACAACAGGAGGGTTAACCTGTGTGTTTACCTACTCTAACATAAACTGCAAATGTTAGCATGTCCATCTAACTAGTTTACTACCAACAGTAATAACTCAAGGAGCTCATTGATCAGTTTGTGGTGTTACAAGTTCCGTAAAGACAAAAAGGACCATTCCTGACTCACACATCCACTGTGAAGTATGTCTTCAGTGGAAGGCAGCCTAAGGCCTAAAAAACAGAGTTTAAGCTAACATTAGCACTCTAAATTGGATTCGGGGAGGTTGACACTCCAGCAAGACCAGCATTGAGTTTGCCAAACACTATAGTTAGACCTCATCCTAAAAGCCTCTTTTTTTGACAGAGATCAAGGACCCACTTTTTTAGCAAATGGTCAATTAAACCTTAATCATTACTATTCCTCTAAATGTGTGTGGTATTCAATTCTTAGCTTTGTAGGAAATGTGTACTGTATTGTAGATGACTGTAACCTTTCACCTCACCTAGCTTATCTTCTCAGTTTGAACTTGTCCACCAAACCTACTCCTTACAATTTGGATAATCGAGGTCAACAAATTAAGAGAAAAAAATCAACAGTTGTCTTGGAATCACCATTCAGAGAAATGCTACTTGTCAGCCGTTCAACCCATCAGAAACAGCTAGGAGGAAGGACATGTAAACAAGCTGGTTTTCCATGGATTCATTCTTCATGTGCATATTTGTCTCATGAGGTCTGGCTCTGGATCAAGGCTACATTTTTTTTTGTTATACAGCATGGTACCTACTGCAGCCCAGTCAGTTATCATCTGAACACAAAAACACAATTACAGTTAAAACATCACCTGCATCGTGGAGACACCCGGTCTGGAAACAGACGTAGCATTCTTTTATGTTAATAAGGTTTTAAATGGTTTTTATGTGAAAAGGGAACATCATTTTTGTGTTTTTAATCATATCAGAGAACAGGTCAAATTTTTTCCCCCAGAAATGATAAAGTCACTAACAGAATGCTGAATGCTCCCAGCTTTGGTTGAGCCCAATTTTGGCTTACATCTTGCAAAGTGACACATAAAACTGTATTAAAATCACAAGCGTTTCCATTTTGACACCACATCCTTGCTTTATATCAACAAACTCCTTCTTTTCTGCTTTACATCTTTGATACATGATGCAGAGACATTGTGAAAAAGCATATTCATGAAATTCCTTTATAGTCTGTCTTGTTCAGCAGTCCCAGACTTTCAATTGGCTCATGTTCTGTGTTTTTGTTGTATGAAATAATGAGTCTTTAGAATGATATGGCACAAGATATCTGCCCTGTTTGAGAGAGCAGAGCTTTTCCAAAGTCGAGGACAGTTTATTGGCTACGGTTAGACTTAGTGATGTGACATCAACAAGGCAAGGAATCTCTCCAGAGGGGGAACACGGGGAGCATCTGTATCTCCTTTCATCAGAAAAAGTGTCATTCTGGCACAGGTTACTCCTTACAACAGTACTTAAAGGGGCACTCCACCAATTTTACGTTTAGTTTACTGGCCACGAGGAGTACTACTTGTGAGGACAGTTGTTTAATGTTTAATGTTGCCTTGAAGGAAGTCTTAATAAAACAATAATTTTATGAAGACTTTTATTAGCTCCATCTCTGACATAACTACTTTCTAAATGGGAAATTGTTTATTCTGGGAGGGGTCTTTTGGGCCACCTCAGCACCATGGAACCAAGAACAGTGGAAATCCCCTAAAACAAATGAAGGAGCAATGCCTGTATTGATGTATATGCAGCATAGGCAGGGACATAACTACCCTTTCACACATGTCCGTCCTTGGAGAACCCTTGTGCCAAGTCTCCATGATGTCACATCAAGAAGTCTAGCTTTCAGCAGATCGGCGTGGCGACCGCTCAGTCTCTTCTGTAACGTGTGGTGCGGTGTGCCCAACACAAAGCAGCATGCTAGGAAACCTATAGAAGCACACATGCATGTCAAACAACTCAGTGAATAAGTAAGCCATCAGGTCAGCGACCATAGAGTCTCTAAATATGGGGACGACTGGACTTGACCACACCAGACAGAACAGGACCGGTTCAAATCAGACTGGAGGGAACAGAGAGAGAGAGAGAAAATCTTTGTTGTTTTAGTTTGTTCGGGTTGCTGCGGAGAGTGATGAACAGGCTGAAGGGGGGGGAGGGGAGGAGGAGGAGGAGGGGGGTAGGGAGGGGGCGCACACTTCAAACAGTGTAGTCCGTCGAGCCTTGTTGGCGACGGCGGCATCAAAGCGTTCAGTTTTGGAAGGAAAGTCACGTCAACTTTTGAACACTTGTAGCGTCTGATCCTGCTCCCGCCCGCGCACACCTGGGATATCATCACATTTTCTTTCATTCTGTCGTGTGGTGTAACCATTGGTTGGGAACGATCACATGATCTGTCCACCACAACCTAGCTCCATCAATCATTCACACAGTATGATGCACACAACATGAGTGCAGTATTTGAAAACAGAAAACTCTCTATCGTCTTTTTCTTTCATGCATACTTTTCTTTCTTTCTTTCTTTCTTTCTTTCTTTCTTTCTTTCTTTCTTTCTTTCTTTCTTTCTTTCTTTCTTTCTTTCTTTCAATAAAACATTTTCCTGCGGTCATTCAGGACAGCACCAATATGGACTGCAGGAGAAAGTGCAAGGGAACAGGAAGGAATGATATAAATTCCCATGTAAAATATGCCCTGGAGGGGTCAGTATTGCATTTTCCCATGGTTTTGTAAATGTAAACAGCTTACAGTAGGGCTTGTTTAACGATTATTAATCTGCGCCCACTGGATTAGTATTTCATACTCTTAAAATTGATCACAGATTTGACTCGATAAACCCAAATGTTCCCTTTAAAATACAGTACTTTATGTGATGGATGAATTAACCCACCACAGCACAATTACATCAAATAGGGATGTAAATTTGTCAGTCAGACTAGTTGTGTTGTGGTTGAGTCGATCTCATCCATACAGTGATTTGATCATATTCAGAGTTTCAACAGTGGGCCTCACAGCCAGAGTTGGAGAGTGCAATAAGCTCGGGCAGGACAATAGGAATAAGGTAAAGTGGAGTTGGCAATAAGCAGGTGGTCATGTGCAAGGACATATGAAGTGACCTCATGCAACGTGGTTCTAGTTTTTCAATACTCTGACATTTCTCTATAGCGAAAATGCCCAGATACTATCACACAATATCTCCTTTGTATCAATATCCTGTAGCTTTATATTTATAATATTCACCCCTAATTATGTTACTCTGTGTTGTCTGGCGTTTCTAACCTCTATCAATCTTTTCAAAAGACAGAAAAACACTTGCTACTTCACCAGGAATATCAGATTTCATTTCTTATCTCACTGAAACAAGGTAGAGGTCAGACCGATGCGTGTCTCTTAGCCTGAGGCAAAAGATAAAAATGATACATATGTCTTCCTCACAGCCTGTTAATGTCAAATCAGTAACCCTGCTGGCATTTGATAAAACCGCTTTGCTTGTCTCTGTTGTCAGTAACATTGTTCTTGAAAAACGAATGATCATATCTTTGCCTTAAAGCTTGTTATTGTCACATTCTGAGCCAAGCAACTGGGACGTTGGATACCAACAAGTAGCCTATCAGTCCTGAGAATCTAATCAGATCCAATTGGGTCAAACAATGTATCGGATAGTGCAGCCAGCACCACAGCAACCGTGATTTTATCTGCTTTGTGGTGGTAAAACTGCCCTGTTGGCCAATTGCTGCGTTCAGACGAGACACTCCAGACCAATTAATCCTTCTGTCTGAAAGCCTGCAAGCATTTAGGTGCCTCATTACCCAACTCAAATGGTATAAATGCCATCTCTGAAGCTCTTTGTTCTGGGTTACAAACAGGAAATTTGGTTAATCATAGACCAGTAGAGACGCCAGACAACAGCACTGCTCCAAGGTAGCGCTATCATTCTCAACATTAGTCCACCTGTCCTCAGCCGATTAAACCCATCAATCTTCCCACCCATCTATCCTTCCTTCCCCCCTCCCAGGTCCCTCTTATCGATCGAGACCTATAAAGAGTTTGGTCTTCTCCTCCTCTTTCTTGCTCTCATTCTTCAGGTCAGCAAACACCTGGGTGAAGTAGTGCGGGTCGGTGTTGATCTGGAGCATCTTGCCGCTCATGCGGTTGATGATCTCCAGGCAGCGGTCCCAGAAGGCTTCCTTCTCCGCCTCGACCAGGAAGGGCTTCAGCGGGTAGGAGATCTCATTGCCCATGTAGGAGTAGGAGAGGTAGAGGCAGGTGAGCAGCGAGGCCTGCAGCTCACGCTCAGAGGCCACCTCAGAGGAGACCACGTCGCGGCACAGCATGTAGAGGAAGACCACGTTGGCCGGAGTGATAAAGCCCTGATCCTGCCAGCCCTGTAGGAGGAGAGAGCGGTCTACGCTGCGGAGCCACAGCACCGGATCCGTTGGGGATAGACGCTTCAGTCTGTAACACCGACGGCACAGGAACTCGCCCAGGCTGCGCATCAGTTCGCTGGTGGAGGCCTGGGTTGAGGAAAGGGCATGAAGGGGTCAACAAAGAAGAGGGAGAAAGAAAGAGATAAAAGAGAAGGTAAGAAAGAGGATCGGGGAAGAGACGAAGCAATGAAAATGACCAGCTAGAGATGACAGAATGCAGAATTTAATGACAATTTATCTCTCTATCCAATAAGAAAACGTGAGGGGTTACCTGGACAATGACACGTTTTGGCGTGCCAGCTGCAATAGATGGCTGGATACCGGAGCCTGTGAGGGAATTCTTTTTGGCAGCAACAGTAGCTACGTTAACCAGGGTCTTGGAGATGGGCAGGTGGGAGGAGGTAGTGGTGGTGGTGGCCGAAGGGTCCTGGTTGGATGAGTAAGATGAAAGGTTTGCACAGGACTGAGACTTCTTCAGCTTTAGGCTGTTGGAGGCTGAATTGGTGGTGGCAACGGCATGGCCATCCGGCGAGCTCCCTTTCCCACCATCCCCACTGTCCGACTGCAGCTTCTTGGAGCCCTTCCTTTTCGCAGATGCAGCCACAATGCGCTTCCATGGCAGCACACTGATGATAGAGGGGCGTTTGAGGGATTTTGCAGTGGCGGCGGAAGCATCCTTGGCGTTCTTGCTGTTCTGGACTGCTGTGTAGTGGCCTACTGTGGCTGGGCCATCCTCAAATAGCGCTGCCTTACGGTAACTAGGGGACAGTGACAGCACAGTACCCATGGTGCCTGGAGAGGTTAGCAGAGGGACACAGGAAGGGTGGAGTGGGGAGCAGTGTGGGAAAGGCTCTTTGATTGGTCAAGACAAAGAGCTTTGAGAGGACCAAAGTGTGTCACTTCTGGATGACGTTGAACCTGTGAGCAAAGAACAAGAAGGAGTAGCAATATTCTCCATTATATGTTGTAAACAATGCAGAATTAACTAAATAATAACAAACACATTATTTACATCCAAATACAGTGTGGATTTAATGGCCTAGCCCATTCCAATGTTTTTACTGTTGCCATGACAACTGTATAAAACCCCCATTCCCTTAGGAAAAGCGGACCTTGAACAACAATTGTTGATGAGTTACAGTTGTCAAGGTCAAAAATTAACTGTTAAACTGTTTTTTTTCTTGTTTTTGTAAATAATGAACAAGGAGAAAACTTATCAAAGTCCACTTACTAGCTTTTTCTCAGCTTTCAAGTTCATCTCATAGTCTACCTGAACAGATGGAGTTTGCTCAGTTGTCATGGAGATATATGCCACAATAACTACTTCCACATTACCGTCACTGTCCTCCAGGTTCCTTGACAACTAAGCAAACTCCTTTTCCTCAATGAATACCATGAGATGTGGCTGAAAGGTCCAGAAAAACTAGAAAGTAGACCTCCATTTAAGATTTTCTTTGTGTGTTTTTTTTAGTCAGGGTCAAGAATAACCTCAAGATTTCCTAAGGTAACTGATTGATATAATTTACATTTACATTTACCTCTGATTAAATATTAATTGACAGAACATTTTTCTAGCTGGGAACTTAACCAGAAATTCTATACGTACATAATTTGATGGCATTCCTTCACAGTAGGCTAATAATGTGTGTAGTAATGTGGGTCCATTGGACACATAAAAGAGTCTCCTGGTTTATTTTCCTGTCACAGAAAATGAGTGTCCCTGGATATAAAGGAACCCCAGCAACCATGAACCAAATTTCCATTCGGTTTTAGTCCTAATTTTTGTAATTAAATCATGTCTGTACTTCTCTCGACATAAAGCATAGCATACATGATGCATCTTCTCTCATCATACCGCAGGCCTGGCCGCTCCAGCGTTCATCAGTATTATATAAGGAGCAAGATAAGGCCACAGAGGCATGAGAAAGAAATGTGCGCAAGCATCCATCTTAGCTTCAAAATGGAAGCCTTGAAAACAGCCCCCCACCACCACCACCCCTCCAACACAAGGCATCTTCAGAAACAACAACTGATGCTCTCATACATACACAACCATAATATAATAAATATGATCCTATCTTTAATGGTTGTTTGAGCCATTTTTGCGCAACATAGACCATCTAAATATGGAAAACAAGAGCTTCACTCTCTCTCACACACACACACCTGTACATTAACTGTTGATGTGTGTTTATTGTTGACTGTTGAGCATGTACAGTAGGATTAGGCGATTTGGGCCTGCTCTCTATGCTGTTTTCATTTCATCATTTGCAAAGCTGTTGACACATAAAACAAAAAAACAAGTCCTACCTTTGAATTACTCGGCTCTTCTTGAGAAATCCATGTATCACACCTTGACCCTCCTTTGCTGCTGGGCAAATGTGGTCAAAATGTGACTGCTTCCCACCCCTTTTTTGCTCGGTTTCCACACACCGCGGCCGCCAACGCAAGCTGCCCGGGTTCCAGGGAGTGAAAAACGGCTGCCGATGTAAACCCCCAGCGTTACAGGCCGACAGGTTTGACTCGTCCCGATGGACTTCTGCCTTTAAAAAAAATATCTCAAATCATTTATAAAAAGTCCCTCGCTCTTCGATGGGAAAGCAGGTGCGAGATGTGTTTCACTCCTTGGCTCACTGCGAGTTGATGGAAGGTGTCTCCCATTGAGAACCGAAAATCTATACGGTCACGGTTATTAATGTCCCGCTATGATGCTCACAGCTTGGACAAACCTGCCTCTAACATAAATGAAACATATCGGTTAAAAGAAAAAAGATACCGAATTCAACACAAAGGAGGAAAATTCCAAAAGAGAGAGATAGAGAGAGGAAAAAATGGCCACTATGAGTTCCAAAAATAGAGAGCAGCTTAGTCCCTATGCAAACCTGCGAGAGAGAGAGAGAGAGAGAGAGAGAGAGAGAGAGAGAGAGAGAGAGAGAGAGAGAGAGAGAGAGAGAGAGAGAGAGGGAGACCCGTTGCTTTGATGCGGGCATCTGCAGTTATTCGGGTTGGATGTGGGAGCGAAAGGACGCCTTCTGATTGGCTGCTGTCGGGATGCTGCTGCTGCTGCCGGCCGTCGCTGTCGCATCCGCGCCGCTGAAACCATTGGCCGCCGACAGACTCCAGCCTATCGGAGACAGAGTTCGCTGTCCGAGGTGCTGAACAAGCCGACCAGATGTGTCAAAGCTGCTGCTGCTGTGGAGGAGGAGGAGGAGGAGGAGGAGGAGGAGGAGGAGGAGGAAGCTGGCTGCTGAAAACCAGCACAGAGGATTTTGTGAATCAGTCTGAGTAGGCCAAACCCCTGTGGGTGTTAAATCCGTCTGCAGACAAAATGTGTTGAGCTGCTGTCCTATTGTTACAGCTGTGTTTTACCATATTGTCATTCATGATCTGTGTACAAAGTGAAGAATAACCAAGGTTACAAGGTTACTACATATTTTCAGTTTGTAGTCGAAGGACCCAATTGCAATCTCGTAAGTCATAAGTGCATCAAGAGGAATATTTATATGCATTAACTTATTCAACAGACTAAAAAATAGTTATTTCTCTCTTTCTGAAATGCATTATTTGTATTTTGTTGCTTGGTTGATTGCTGGGTTAGGGTCATTTTTAACACCACAAGCTAATCAAATTTAACATGTTCTACCCAATTTGGTGTCTTGTCTAAATAACTCTCTAAATCTGTAGAGATGAACCAATCATAAATATTGGGGGGGTTGGGGAAGAATCGGAGAACATAAAGTAACATAATTTCACCAGTCAATAAATTTATAGACATTAATCTTAACTGGGCAAATGTACAAAGTCTGGATTGCTTTAGAAAACTTACAATCCATCTATGCTTTGGGGTTTAAAGGCAATCAGATATCTACTAATCCAATCAAAGGCCCTTTGAATGTCAGCCAAAGATGCAATAGTGATTTGCCTTTGTCATCACAGAATAGTTGATGTAAAATGTTCATGAACAATATATTATATCATTTCTATATTCAAACTTCCTAAATAGCCTGTTGTTTAGTGTTTCAGAATACATGTTTTACTGTAGGCTGCACAAAGAAGACAGATGGCCCTATAATTACGGGGTATTTGGTTCTGTTAAGATTGTCAAGATTCAAGATTCAAGACATATTTATGATTATCATTTTACAACACAAGGCTGTATAACAAAATGCAGTTTGTAGTCTGTTTATGCTACTCACAAAAACAGAAATTATATGAATGGATTCATAACTCATAAGTCATAAAAATAAAACTATCGTTATGTTGGAATGTGGATGATGAATTGAGGATTCTCACAGCTGCTCTGTAGTCTGGTGGATATTCAAAATGTGTGAAGACGAGGACAGTGGAGATGGCATCCTCTGTGGCTCTATCCAGACTGGCTGGAATGTTGTCTTTGATGTGAGGGAGAACCAGTTTTTCAAAGCACTTCATCAGAGTGGGGTGAGTGCCACAGTGCAGTAATAATTTACACTTTACAGACTTTTTAAGTACAGGAATGATGGTAGCTGTCTTGAAGCAGGGGGGAACACTCTTCAGTGACAGTAATATGTTAAAAATGTCAGTATTAACATGAATTGGAACAGGATTTTAATACACAAACAAGGGGTGTTATCAGGCCCAGCAGCTTTACTCATATTCACTCTCTGCAAGATTATTCTCACATCCGCTGTAGATACAGGTCCCCTGGAGGCAGAGTAGACTTTACAGCTGATTCTTTGTTGGGGAGTTAAGCTCATCTGGCAACACATCTGGCACTGTGGCCTCACACATTATGGGAGTACTCCTGCTTTTGTACCCTGTGATGGATTGCCTGCCACATATCTTTAGTGTTGTTGGTGTTGAAGTCTCTTCAGTCTCTGCTGCTTCGCCTCCTTGATGCCAGCTTTCAGTCCTGTTGTTCTTCATCACCTGACTGGGGGATGATCACATCACATCATCTGCATATTTGCGTGTATGAAGTCAATGTTCGTGTATATTCCTCTAGATAGATGTTGTTCTCCTAGGTGGCAGCATCTCTGAACATGTGCCAGTCTGTGCACACTCCTGCAGAGCTGCTGTAGCTTCATCTGTCCACAATTTAAAAGTTTTCACTGATAGTTTGACCCTTTTTTATCAGCTAAAAGTAAGTAGGGAGGAGATACAGGGAAATATGGTCTGATAGATCAATATGGGTGTAAGGAACGGCTTTGTAGCTGCCAGGAATGTTCATATAAGTACTACTTCCCCTGGTGGGCATGTGGACAGTTCTGAGGCATGTTGCTACTATAAAAATACCATTCAAGTGGAGACAGTGTTCATTTGGTAGACATGCAACTCATACATTCAAATGGTGCTTGAATGGTGATATTAGTTAACAGCAGGTATTTCAATCTTCCTTATAATTAACCACAGACACATAAAACTCTGTGTCTCTCTCAATCAGTACATGCACGTCAGACTAGTCTGGGCTAGTCTGGTCTAGAACTGGTGGAGTAACCCAGGTATTTAACCTCTGTGGAGGTGTTCACAAAAGCCACTTGAGTGGTCGTTAGTGCCCCAAGGTGTGGCTTAGGTGATGCTCCCTACGACGGTCGTTGGAGTCATGTGAGGCCACTCCTGAGTGACAGTCGTTAGAGTCGTTGGACGGCAAGTAGTTATACTACTAGTCCAGTTGCTCTCGATTCATTTTCCCAGAGATACCTATGACCTGGATGAATGAGAATATTCACAGACATAAAACTCTGTGAGTCTCTCTACATTGTCTCTCCAGATGAAACTCATTGTACTACCCAGTGTGTCATCCAGCCTCCAGAGGACCACCTGCTATCTAATGGCACTAACCCCATAAGCACGACTCCATAAAATCACTATGTAGGCTGCTAGAGCCAGAAGGTGAATTTATCTGAATGGCTTTCTTCCCAAATAGAGCTCTACCCACGGTAAAAGGAGGGCACTGAGTTGGAGGACTGCAGGGATTTGTAAAGCCTCTTAAAGAGGATGCCGCATCTGAATGTGGAAAAGAGGAATAATAGCTCTGAGATCTGCATGATTTATCACAGTCAGTCACCTGCTTGTTGGCTGTATGCTGTATGTTTATTGATTTTCAATTTTTTCCAGTGATGCATCCAACGAAACAAAGAGCAAAATGAAACTGCACAGCACAGAAAAGGCATATAACACCTCTGATCTCTGTTTAAAATCTTTAACAAAGAGAACCAAGATGTGGGTGCATTTGTACTGCAGAATTTTCACACTTAATTGTAAGAGGTTGGACATCATGTTTGAGCTTATAATAATAATAATTTTGTTTTGCTTGCTGAAAAGACATCTGGTCTGTTTGAGACTGAGCGGAGATTGTTTATGGGCTGATTACTGTATTACTGGAATATAGTTCCATGTTGTGTGACACAGACTGGATTGGCAAAGCAGACAACTGAGTCCCTGCCCTTGGCTTTATGAGTGGGAATTTGATTTATTTGATTACCTTGTGCAGTACCTGTTCAAAACAGAATGGGCCAACTTTCTCAAGAGCCACATACATAAGCCTATGTATCAATTGACACACGCATAAATTCAAACACTAAGATATCAATAAATTAAATGGTTTTGTACCAGACAGAAAACTTCACCTGTGAGACTTAACTGAGTTTGAAATGTAGAAGCAGTTTACGGCTGTTGTGCTGCCAATCAAATGTATCTGCGCTACTATTGGATTTTTTTACTGCCTCCGCCTCTGCTCTTTTCTCCTGTGTGCGCTTTTGCTTCTTTCGTGGGTAGCTTAACTGAGTGGGGAGCGTGCCTTAGTTTTACTCAGCAAGTCAGAGCCCAAAATACCCGCCCTGCTGCGATGTGCATGTGTTTATATCAAACATCAACCACTACACTGGGACACAGAGCTGAGCAAGACTATTCACTTGTTTATTCATATGAAACGTGCCACATGTCCAAATGCACCATATTTGACACTGCAAGCCCTTTGGTCCCCAGCAATGCACCTGTCAAGTGTGAAGTCCTTCAGATGAATGAATTTTGGGATATCCGAAGGACATACATACATACATACATACATACATACATACATACATACATACATACATACATACATACAGACAGACAGACAGACAGACAGACAGACAGACAGACAGACAGACAGACAGACAGACAGACAGACAGACAAGAACCACAGTGTCTGTTCAAAACGCCATTCAAAATTCTGCCATTGCAACCCAAAAATTAGATCTTATTACATGAGGTTATTTCTTAAAATGTGTGCAATGATTCTACAATGAGTACATTTCTCCTTTACAACCAGATTACAGAACACTTCGGAGCAGTTACACAGAAGTAACAAAGAAATCGTTGGTTCTGGAAACCACCAAAAAAGTGTTGAGATAATTGTTCATAGCTGCTCACTAATTATAGAGCCGAACCTCTGCATCCATCTACAGTCTCTGACAGTAACCTGCAGTGGTTGCTTCCAAACCTGAAGTTTATGGCAGACAGCTGCAGCATCAAACCCTGCCTTCATCTGAAGCCTCTGAAAATAACCTTTAGCTGCCGCCCCCACCTGCAGGTTCAGGTCTCCACATCCAGTCACTTCCAGCAACTTGCAGCCACCTCCAACTGCATTTTCTGGGTGACACCTGAGGGCTGAAACTCCACCTCCACATACAGCCTCTGTCAGCAACTGGCATGTTCTAGTAGACAGCTGTAACCCAAACCTGACAGTAACCTGCAGCTCTACCTGCAGGTTCTGGTAGATGGCTCTGACTCGAACCTCTGCCTCCATCTACAGCCTCTGCCAGCAACTTGTAGCTGCCACCTAAACATGCAGGTTATGGCAGATTTCAGTGATCCACACCTCTATCTCCACCTACAGCCTTCATGCAGCCACCTAGCCAGTAAAGAGACAGTGGCAGAGTGAAACTCTCCCACTAAGTAAAGCTTCTGCAAGTAACCTGTAGCCACTATCTCAACCTGCAGGTTCTGGTCTTTTCCTCAAAACTTGCCTGGTCAGAATGAGCTAATTTCTCAATTCCTAGAGAGAACAGTGCCTGTCGCCTAAATCGTCCCCATGTGAAGAACAAACATACAGACAGACAGAAAGAGATTTCTTGCTTCATAATTAGAATGCAGTTATCTGGGAAGATGCACCATCTAGGCAAAATGTTAAGTGAAAAGGTAAAAGCCTTGAGGCATTATGTGTCATTTAACTAACCTTGACGTCCTAAGATTTACTATAATCTCTAATCATTAAATGTATAAATAAAGTAAACATTGTATGCCCTTGTTTTCCTCATCTCTCGTAGCAACAGTGACAAACCAAAAAGAACAAAAAATAATTATACTTTTTTAAATTAACAAAAACATATTCAGAATTTCTAAAGCAATTTTCTTTCTGGCGTTGAAACTGCTTTCAAAGCTTCATCTAGTAAAATAAAATGTTGATAAAAATGAATACGTTTTTAGAGAATTTAGATATTGGTGGGACTTAGACTCATTTTCTGAATTCCTCTGCTTATCCATTTTTGCAGCGTTGAACTACAATACCCATCATGCAATCCGCGCCAGCGCACATGAACTTCCGGGGAACAGGGTTAAAAGCAAGCTGAATTGTTATGTTTTTGCGGTCTTCTCCAACTTGAGCTGGTTTCATTCAACAAGTCTCTGAGTGTGTATATATTATGTATCTTTATACTTGCTAGTAGCATTAGCACTACTAATGGACGCTCTGCACAGACACCGTTCACTTTATAAAGGGACGACTCCACCATGGAAAGAAAAATACCGAAAGGTGCCAAATGAAACGTTAACTCATCAGTTAGCTACTTAGCATGTCAGGACGCCGCTCATTGCTTTTTATTGTGGTTTTAATGTCACTGTTCTTGTTTCTCTCCTGTCTTCCACAGCGATGCGTCAGCAGGCTGAAAAACAGCCGATCCAAGCTGCTGGAGAGGTACCGAGAGATGGGAGAGAGCACGCAGCGCTGCGGCTCCGGGGCCTCCATTATAGTCCAGGAGGTGATGGAGGAGGAATGGACCGCGCTGCAGTCAGAACACCGGTCACTGCCTTCACTGTGGGGGCCAGAAGGCATGGCAGAGGTCGGCCTCTCTTCCCGTCTGTCCGTGGCTCTCGCTCCCAAACTCTCCATATCTTTTTCTTCTCTTCCTTGCTCTCCTTACTTCCTCCTCTCAGTCTCTTTCTGTCTTTCTCTGCCTCTCTTCATGTGTTACTGTCACCCAGGAAGTCAGGTGTCTGGTCCCTGATAGAGCCACCTTTACCTTCAAATTGTATTATACATATAAGAAAAACTTATAAATACTCAAAATAAATATCTTTGCATGTGAAACCAGCAAAAAGATCTACACTGTAATGTTGAGCTGCCTTTTAAAGAGCTTAACTGTCTGGTTTTTTTTTTTTTTTAGAAGACCTACAACAATGAACATTTGAGTGTGTTGAGTGATAAAGTGGAGGTCTGCTTTCGTTTAAACAGATGTTCAGTGTCATGAAGGAGTATGATGAGCTGGCCGTGCTCGAGGAAATCCAACAAGAGCTAATGTCTCAAGGTAACACATATCTCTGAGATTGCATATTTAAAACAAATGTCTACTGAAATAAATAGAAATGCCTATTATATCACACTTCCATATATGACATAGAGTGGTAGTTTCAGAAAGACATACCTGCTCATATGTGTATGTTTTTTTTTCCCTTCAGAAATGTCTATAATTGAAGAGTACGAGAAAAACCTGCTGTTTGAGCAGCAGTACATATCGTCTGTTGTGGAAGGGATGGAAGAGATGCATATCATTTGCCCCATATGTCACATGTGAGTCAACAAATGACTGTTAGAACATATGACATTGATATCTACTTACTGGTAACATGTTTTAAAACCAGTTTCAGTCATTTCCTTATGTTCCTCAAGTTGTAGAGGCCAATATATGAAATTCTTCTTGTGTCTCTTGCAGGAACAATTTGAATATCAACAGCTATTTCATCTCCTGCCCCTGTGGACTGTACATTAACACTAAGGTTTGTTAGTTAAAATGAGAGCTTTTATTTAAAAATCATAGGCATCATATAAACCTCAGCCAAAGTTATGAGAAGGTTGTGTTTTCTTCTTCAGTTTCTTCATTATCAAAGTGATCTAGTGATAGTTGTCTGAGCATAATGAGTCCAGAATAGCTTATTCGACTTAGTGTTATAATGTTCCAAAACTTGGAGCAGGATTATCACCCAAACAGGAGTAAGACAAACATGCTTTTTATATTCTTATATCTCTGAAACACTGACACTCTTCTCCATAAATTCATACAATTTAAAATGTTTTCATGAAAATTGTCCTGGAACATGTTTTGTCCAACTATTATGAAAATGTATGGATTTTTTTTAAACAAAGTATGGCATGCCAGGTTAAGACATGTCATTATTCTATCAAAAGCCTTTAAGTAAAGGAAGAGAAGACCAAGCGTGAAAGTTTAGGGTTTAACTGAGTGAGGGTTTTGGCAGAAATGGTGTAATACATATGACTTGTGTTTTAGAATCAGAACATCACACCCGACGTCCTGCGGCATCTTCTAGAGTCCAGGGTGTCGGAGCACATGGAGGACTGTCTCCACAACCCCGTTTTCTCTGTAGCTGCCAACACAGACAGCTCTCCCAACCTGATGATAAGCTGCCAGGTACAGACGGGTCACTGTAAAGTATTTTAAAGAAAAAAAATGTGTTTCAGGTGTTGGAAACCTGAAATGCAGAAGTTCCTGTCACAGAGGATTTGTTTTCAGCGTAAAATGAATCTGTATGCTGCACAGTAATAATAGCATCAGTTGTGACATCTGCAAAGTTCAGCTGTTGTCTAATATGTGTTATTAGTCTTGACGCATCTCTTCTTGTTTGTTGTTGTTTACTCTGCTTTCAGGTTTGTGACTACCTGTCCGTCATCCTATGACACAGATGCTATGACAGACCTGACTCGAGCTTGGATTTTAAGTTTCTTTTATGTGTTGTTCATATGTTCTATCAATAAAGATATTTTTATATATTTAATGTGTAAATGTTGTGTTTTTCTTGTACAGTTTGTTGCCTGCTCCTTAAATTCCATCATATAGACACACACATCAAAGATCAAGTTACTTAAATGGAACTTGATGGCTTTTTTTCTTGAAGTCTTCCCAAATGAGTCATTGACAGTAAGAAATAAGTAAAGGAGCTTTGAAATGCAATAAAATAAAAGAATAAAACATGCACAATAAAAGCAAAAATACAGGTGCTAAATGCAAATCATTGCACATACTAAATTCTTTCACTTATGTGTATTTCATTCCTCCTTCCCTCTTTTCTGAGCAGGCCTTGCTTTCATAACAGAAACAGCTGAAACTCAACATTAGTTGACACTTGCGACTGCTTTAGGGCTAATGTGTGAGGATCTGAAGCTGCAGATTGGAGTTTCACCTCTGTCCACCTTTTCCAAAGTATATCCTAATCATAGTAACCGCCTTGATGTACATATTCAATCAATATGGCTTGATATGAATGAATGCCATACATGTTTCATGCACCTTGGGTGAAATAAGGGATGCACTTCAACTTCACACAACTTAAGTTTGTCTGTGGGATAAAATTGTGTCACCAGCACATATTTAGAGGTACTTTTGCTTCATTTCATACTCGTGGCATTCATATATCACCATACACAAACCTGATTATAAAGTACAGCATAATAGGATCAACACAATGCTGAAGAACACATTGATAAGGAAAGCTCATCTGTAAAAATACTGCCTTGCAAGTTTTACACTAATTATATCAATGAAACATTGCTTCTGGCTTCTAATAGAATAAACAAACATACCATGTAACATTGTTATTGAACCAGGCAGTGAAGATTTAGTCGTTGTGATTAGTAACTTCCCTTTAAATAATAAAAATGTTTCAGTTTTAGAACTTCTTGCAGTACTCAGCACCGCCTGTTGGGGGCAGCAAAGTCCCGACGCTGTGAACGACCTGACCGGAAAACAAGCAGGCGGAGCCGGCGGAACGGAGTGGAGCGAGGCAGGCAGAGGAAAGATGGCAGCCGCGGCAGTGGCTGAGTTTCAGAGAGCACAGTCTCTTCTTGGGACAGACCGGAATGCCTCTATCGATATTTTACATTCAATAGGTAAGTAGAGTGGACACTGTGCGAACACTATAAAAGACACTAACGTTGCGCTCAGACGCTGCAGCACCCCAGTCAAACGTGGAGCGGTTGAGTTAGCCCGTTAGCTGCTAAGCTAAGTTAGCAGCTAAGCTAAGTTAGCTAACCCAGCAGTGGCCGTGTCTTTTTTCTCCGTGCTTGCACAGTGAGTCAGCAGCACTGGGCTAGCCTGGCTAGCAGAGCATACCGGCTCGCTTATCAGAGAAGCTAACATTAGGCTACTCCGGCTCATTCATTTTGACAGCAACTTGTGTGACAGGCGGCCGGTTAACGTTAGCAAAGACAGCGAGCGTTGTTAGCAACTATTCCTCGCCTTGTCAGATAATGACAGGCCGGCAGTGACATAAACGTGAAACTCACATACTTTGTCACAGCGCCTTGCTAATGCTTATGCACCGTGTGAAGCTGCCTGTAGACTATTAAACATTAGCTCTCTAGCTGTCATCCTTTTTTATTGTTTAATTTGACAGCTCCAACATGTCACAGCCTGGCTAGCCGCTTGCTCACTTGCCATCATATCAGCTTGTCCGTGATACACCTTGACCTCATGAGACACAGCGTTTTCACTTGTTTTGTATATCGCGGTGATTCATGTCAATACGGGTCAGATTACATCATCGTTATATATATATATATATATATATATATATATATATGTGTGTGTGTGTGTTGTAGTGAAGCGGGACATCCAGGAGAGTGATGAGGAGGCGGTGCGTGTTAAAGAGCAGAGCATCCTGGAGCTGGGTGGGCTCCTGGCCAAGACGGGACAAGCTGCAGGTAACTGAGCAATGATGTCTCTAAACACTTCTCTTTTTTTTTTGAGTTTGCATTCACATAAGAAAGATTGAATGATTCAACAGGGAGCACAAGTTTCAGTCAAGTCATGTGGGTGAAACTTCTGACTCAGGGTCCATTTTTTTGGAACTGTTCATTCACTTACTCACATCTAAGAATGGAGTTGGGTTTCGCTAGTAAGAGTTTATTTATGAAATAAGTTCAACGAAGCATCTCTTTCATTTTTGAGGTCACTTGATCCAGTCAGGCTGTTTTAACTGTGCGTACTCAGCAACTTTAAGCATCTCTCGGTGTCTGACACATCTAAATATTTACTGTTAAACTCAGCCTCCCTTCCTGCCCAAATGGCTCAGACTGCCACTGTTTGCACGCAACACATTTCACTTAAGCTCAATGTGTCAGTCAAACAAGTGGATAAAGGAATCCACTCGTTTTCCCTGCTGAGCCTCATTAGAGAGGGAGTTCTGCTTGACTTGATAACATGATGGCTTTAACATCTTGTTGGTTTGACACATGCACATGAGAGTAGAAATAGTGAAGGTTAGGTAAGTTTTTATTTTTCCGATCATTTACAAAATAAATTCACAAGAATTTCCATGAATAATTTCTTATACAGATGTTCATGCAAACAAAACAAAAAGAAGAGAAATAGATATAGATAGGATATATAAACAAAACAATTAATATGTCATCATTCTTTCTTCATCCCTATCTGTTTCTCTTACAAATTATTTATTCTTTCTCTTTTATTCTCTTTCATTTTCTTTGACCGAAAAAAAGGTGTAGACTGAAGCCTAAGCTTATTTTGTCAACTCTTTTTAAAAACATGAATTCAGTTTCTTCAAACAAAACTTACGTAAGTAGCATTGACTTTTAAACATGACAAAGTAAAATAAATTAACAATTTATTTATTTTATTTTTTCAAAGGTTTTCATAACAAACTAAAAGCATAAATATCAGATACCTGATTTCAACAATTCACAAATCCCCATATTCACTTCTTACATAACTTTCTAATGTTTTGGTTTTAAATAATTTCTTAAATGTACCCATATGCATGCTGTATTTGCGCAAAATGCTCTAAAATGAATTATTAATAAAAATGCCTTGTAGTAATGTTACTGAAACCAGCAAGTTAAGACTGGAATGTTGTGTTTAAAAGACTTTTTTCCTGCAAACAGTCACATTTGTGAGTTGCAGGCATTGATCCGACTATAACCCGACCGATATATTGGTCAGCTGATATTGACGTATCACAGATGTATCAGTATCGGTAATGTAATGTTCCCTCAACTGTGGTTATCAAACACTTGTGATAAAGATGTTATTGAGGAATGCTATTTTACAGTATAAAATGACATCAGTGCACTGAAACAGTAAAAACACAGCTGGGAATTTAATCATTATAATTAACTATGAATTAAAAAAAACACAGATAACCACAACATACATATATTAAACTTGAATTAAGAAAAATGATTAAATATACATAAAATACTGCCAATATACTTTTTTCAAATAAAAACATCGACACATATCAGACAGCATATTGATTAATACCAATATATCTGTGATAGGCCAATATCGGCTGACTGATATATCGGTCGGGCTCTAAATATATACATACATGTTTTTTTTGGTTATATTTGTTTTTGTTATTTATTTAGTTAGTTATTTATAATGATTAAATTCCCAGTGAGGTTTTACTGTTTTGGTGCACTGACGTCATTTTATCAAAAATGCTGTAGTTGTATAAAACAGTAGAAAAAGAAGAAAGAATGACCTGTGTATAATTAACTGGTGTGATACAGGCCTGAGCTGTGTGGAAATCAATCCCGATTTGCTTTATAGTGCACTATTGTCCAAACTCTGAGTGTGAAATATATGCTCTGTATATTGATATCAAAAATTTTACACAGTAAAGCAGAAAAAAGTACACCACTTTTTGCTTAACAAGCATTTTATATATGTAAATATTACAGCAGTGCAGCTGTCAGTGATGAATGAGGCTAAATGATGATGATTCAGAATTGTCCAGAATCTCAGATTAAAGCTCACTGTAGAGTAAACTGTTGAGTTTCTGTCACATAGATGAGAGTGAATGAGTGAAGGCTGCCTGCTGAGCTGCAGGCCTTCCTACCTTCTGCTGAATCACCAGATATCCACCTGTAATGTTCCACACTGAAATATGAAAGTGATGTATTGATTTAAAGATGTTTTTATTTAGTAAAAACTGTAGAAATGTCAGTGTGTTCTTTTCAGCCTGTGTTTAATAAAAAGAGAACATTTTTGCATCCATCAGCCACTCTGGCAGATTTTTCTAAGCCGCTACCAAAAACTCCCAGCCGCTTTCCATTTATACTCCTGCGCCGCTTTGTTCTCTTCCTCCCACTCTCCTCTCAGAGCTTGGGGGTCTGCTGAAATATGTGCGGCCCTTCCTCAACTCCATCTCCAAGGCGAAAGCAGCCCGGCTGGTCCGCTCCCTGCTGGACTTGTTCCTGGACATGGAGGCCGCCACGGGTCAGGAGGTGGAGCTCTGCCTGGAGTGCATAGAGTGGGCCAAGGCGGAGAAGAGGACCTTCCTCAGACAGGCACTAGAGGTGAGACTTAGATGTCAACATGTGAGCGTCAAAATCTTCCAATTCTAACTATATGCATAACAAACTCTGCACCATTAGTTTGTGTATGAATATCATGCTGCTGCTTCAAAATGTCATCTAACCTGCAGAATGTGCTGTTGTTAAATAAGCAGATCAGTGTGACTTACCAGGCAGACTAATTGATGTACATTTGTTGTTTATGGGCAGACTGCTAAAAAATAACTAGTAGACTTTTTGACCCTGACCTGCTTGTTTTTGTCCTCCGTCCTCAGGCTCGTCTCATCTCACTGTATTTCGACACAAAGTGCTTCCAGGAGGCACTGCAACTTGGTGAGTGTTCAGTCGCTCTTTTTGAGCGGCTTAACAGTTGAACATTTGCAAAGCAGTTTTGCTACACCCATCAAGCTTTGCATTCTCCCGTAGCAGAGATGCAGTTGCACTTCATCCAGCCAATGGCCATTGATTTTGTTAGCTGAGACACTGACAGCTGCTGGAAGATTTTAGAATAAGTAAATCTAGGGATGCTCGATATTGACTTTTCTGCCGATATCCGATATTCCGATATTGTCCAATTCTTAATTTCCGATACCGATATCACACGATACCGATATATGCAGGCTTTTTACACCAAAACTATTAGGTAACAACATAACATATCTCCTATTGTTGAATTAACACATTATGCCTCATTTTATTGTGATGCCCCACTGGATGCATGCATAAATGCAACATGGCTTTCCAAATGTAAATACTGTCTGTGCAAAATAAGAGCATAACTTCAACTTAAGTTATGGAAAAAAGTGCCAATATGGCACTGCCATATTTATTATGCTGCTTTGCAGTCATTGCAAATTGCAAATTTACTATCCGTAGGACACACTTGGTCCAAACCACAGACATGAGCCCCGTTTCTGGAGGCGGGACCTTTATAGGAACGTCCTCTCACTCGGTCCTCTCAGCTGTTGTGTTTCCAGCTGCAGCTTTGTTCTCGCAAGCGCTGCATTTATAGTCACACAAACACACACGCGCTGTCACTGTAGTGCGCGCTCTTGCTCGTTCACTCCAGATTCCGGGAGAATACGTCTAATTTCCGGGCGGGCGGCGGCACATCGCCGGTTTTCACTACATTTTGTATACTACATTTTCTTATGCTATAGTTTTAATGCAAAACTTTGTATGCCAAATTTTTAAATGCAACATTTTAACGCTAAATTTCTCAACCATAAATTTCGCACGCTAAAGTCTTAACACTAAATTTGTCATGCTAACTTTTTAATGCAAAATTATTTACGCTGAATTTTTACAATACATTTTTTAAAATTAATTTTTCGTGCTACTTAAAAAAAAGAAAACATACTTTTACCGCAAAGCTTTTAGTTGATCTGTTTTTTTTCTTTTTCATTTTAGACTTTTTATTTAGTTTCATTTTTTAATTTAAATTAAAATTTTTAGCTTTTATCTCTTATTTGATTTAATGTTTTTTTTCTTTTTAACCTATGTTGAATTTAACTTGCTCTTATTTTATTGCTTCAAATGTAAAACACGTGGAGCTTTGTTTTATGTATGAAAGGTGCTATATAAATAAAGTTATTATTATTAAGATATGATTTCATTAAATTCTTTCCTCCAGAATCCCAGTTGCTGCAGGAGCTGAAGAAGATGGATGACAAGGCTCTGCTGGTGGAGGTTCAACTGCTGGAGAGTAAGACGTACCACGCGCTCAGCAACCTGCCCAAGGCCCGCGCTGCCCTCACCTCCGCCAGGACAACCGCCAACGCCATCTACTGCCCGCCCAAACTACAAGCAGCTTTAGACATGCAGTCAGGTACAAAGCCGGACCAACATGCACACACAAAGCAGACAGAATGAACTCTTGCAGAGGCAGACGTCAATATTTTATCCAGAACTATACATGAGTCACATAGAAAAAAAACTGTAGGGGCTATTTTCTGTCCACAATGCAGTTTTAACGTATGTGTGTGTTTCCAGGGATCATTCACGCAGCAGAGGAGAAAGACTGGAAGACGGCGTACTCCTACTTCTACGAGGCCTTCGAGGGCTACGACTCCATCGACAGCCCCCGAGCCATCACGGTGCTCAAATACATGCTGCTCTGCAAAATCATGCTCAAAGCGTGAGTGCCGTTCTACTCAGAAACACGAACGTCAGCAAAAAAACGCCCGCTCAGCACTCAACCACTGCACACACAGACCTCTGCACACTTCTTTAACGCCCTATTATTATAATGAATTATTTTACTTCCACAGCCATGAGTCAGAGAATAATGCTTTTTGCTAGTTGTTGAAGTTGTTTAGTGTAAACAGTGTAAAAGTTGCCAAAACGCAGTAATGGCACCTGCTGTTGTTCTCAATCAGGCTGAATTAGGCTACATATGCTTGAGTTTGATCTGCACTGCTAATATAGATTACTAGTAATCTATAGGATTATTAGTAATTTAGATTATAAAGAGTTTTTCTGTGGGGGAGGACTCAGAATGTTGCTGCTGGGTCTGATGATGATTTTCTATTGTTTGTGTTTCAGACCAGAGGATGTTCAGGCCCTCACCAGTGGCAAGCTCGCTCTGCGGTACGCAGGGAGACAGGTACAACTCTTTTTTCCTACAATTTTAATTTTATGTCTGATTTCAACTCGAGAAACCATTTTTGTACCACCCAGCCCCCCACCCTCCACCTTCTAACCCCTGACATCATGACCCAAGGCAGCATACATAACAAAATAAACAACAGGGAAAAAAAGAAAAATTCCCACTTTATCCTTATCATATATATAAATATACGGAGCCCGTAAAGGGACATGGTGAAAATATAATAAAACTTTGTTTTCCCGTGAGCACCAGAAACATTTCTGGTGAGCTCGAGATACTTTTCTCGTGCTCACGAGAAACCGAAGGTAGCCTAATTAAGGATAGTTGTGCCTCCTGTGCATAAGCCTCCAGGCTGCTCAAAGAATGGCAGCAGAAGTGGATTTATTCTCTTTCCTCCAAATGCTAAATATACCTGAAAGTGTCATCAACAAACTAAAAGATGATAAGGTGAAGATAAATGTTAACTTTAGTCACATAAGTAAGCAATAGCCTAATGTCCTAATTCTCCTTGCATTTTATGTACATCCACCTATATCCACAGAGCTGGCCAGATGTTTGTAACGGTTCATGAATGAAATTAACTACGCGATCCAAGGAGGTGTATCCCTTGCGCCGAAACAGACTACAAGACTTCAAAATTAGTTTTAAATGTCTGCACGAATGCATAATGTCTCCTCTTTCAGACATCATGCGTGTATGCAATACTTTCTGGTGAGCACAAGATACTTTTCTCGTGCTCATGACAAAAAAGTATCTCGTGCTCACCAGAAAGTATCTCGTGCTCACGGGAAACCATCTCGTGCTCACGGGAAACCAAAGTTTTATTTTATTTTCACCATCTCCCTTTACGGGCTCCGTATAAATATACAAATAATCAAATAAATAAAAAAATGATCACAATAAAACATTAAACAGGTTTATGTCAGAGTAAAATTAACTACGACAAACTAGCTCTACATTACACATGACATGCATGGTAACAGTAACTAAGGAGGGCGGATTTAGCAAACAGTCCATTTACATTTGATTATATCAATCATCAATCAATCAATCAATCTTTATTTGTATAGCGCCAAATCACAACAAAGTTATCTCAAGGCACTTTACACATAGAGCAGGTTCTAAACCGTACTCTTCAAGTTTTAATTTTAAAGAGACCCAACATTCCCACATGAGCAAGCATTTAGCGACAATGGCAAGAGGATATTATATTATATTATTTGAATGGTCTATACTGGATCGCCTGCATGTATTTATTGATTGTTTTTCTATACAGCATTCTTCTGTCTCTCCGTAGAAGATTTTCGTCCTCTGTATCAATTCTAACCTTTTACTCATCTTCTTTTTCTTATTTCTTTCTTTACAGACAGACTCTCTGAAATGTGTGGCACTAGCCAGCAAGAACCGGTCGCTCGCAGACTTTGAAAAGGTTTGTGTGCGCAGTTTGATGCCGTGGACAAACTTGATCATGTTACAACATTCTGAATGAAACAGCCGTGATCGGAGAATAAAATATGGTCTTCTCCGCCCCTCCTCCTAAGGCACTAACAGAGTACAAAGCAGAGCTGAGGGATGACCCCATCATCAGCACCCATCTGACCAGTCTGTACGACAACCTGCTGGAGCAGAACCTCATCAGAGTCATTGAGCCTTTCTCCAGGGTTCAGGTAATCCCGTCGATGTCAATCACAAATAGATCCTCATCTTCAGTATGGAGACTTCATACAGTGTTAATAAAGAACAGTAAGCTTTGAACACTGACCAAATTCTATCAAAATCAATACAATTCAGACTCTTTGGAGGCACTCACACCTAACTGGTTTGATTGGATTCAGACAGATAAATCTAACTCATGCATGAAAGCAACCAAAGTGTAGTTTACTTTTGCTTTAAGGCAGCGATTCCCAAACTTTTTAGGTGATGCACCCTTCACTACTACTACTACTCCTGACCAATCCACCTTCATAAAAAGTGCAACACAGCCTATTTATATCAGTAAAGAGAACTCCACATGCACAGCCACTATTTATTTTAAGTGAAAAGTCCAAATCAAAACTGCACGAGCATCCAACGGGTGTGATAAATACACACAGGTCACATGACCGACCATCACAATTAAAGTGAGCGTTTCACAAAGGAAACAACAAAAATAGCAACGTGTGGTTCGCTCCTAATAAAGTCACAATTAAGTCAGTTCAGTGTGCGGTGGCTAATTGAGACTTTAGACACACACAGAGAGAGAAAGAGATTTATTCTAGTTGCAATAATAATAATACTAATGACCATATACATACGTAACGCATATATTAATGCAACAGGTAGATCTGCATCTTTGCACAAAGCTCTGATGTTTGGTGCAGATGAAAACAGGTAACGTCTCAATTCCCTGTCAGCAGGATTTAGTCTTTGCTGATATTTATTCTTCACTGGTGCCACAGCAGAGACACCTGCCTCACGCTGATAAGTTGTTGCAAAATGCATCAAAATCCTCCAGGCCCGCTGTTCCAGGACTGTGTACGCTGTCAATGCCTCAGTCTAAAAATCCACATGTGGCTTCAGTTCAGCTGTAGGATGGGGAGGGAAGAGAATCCATGTCTGAGATGTGACCATAGGTGGGATGTAGACTTTTCACATGTTAACCAAACCGCACTGTTTGCCTCCAAGAACATGTGAAGCGTAGGGAAACACTTTATCAGAGCTTCTATCTCATCTTGTGTGTTGAACAAAGCAGCTCTGACTCCCTGCAGACTTCAGTTCACTTCATTCACAACAGAAAAGACGAGCTGCTGCAGAAAGTCCTCAACATGCAGATTAGACCAGCTAGTTACATAAAGACAGGAGCTGAAGAGTTTTGATTCAAGACGTTTGAGTTGTCACATGCAGAGTAAAAACATTGAGGTTCAGACAATGGAATGAAAGTCTTACTTTGTTGCTCTCCCTTACACACAAAAAACACATACACTCAACAAACACATGAAAAGATGCACACAACATATAAAAATTTAAAAAGATTTTTTTTTTAAAAACAAAAAAAAACAGACTCATCAATCAAAATCAAATTAAGCTAGATAAAAATAACTTGAGTTAACTCTGTGCCTTTGTGCAAATAGATCGCATCAGTCATTTATTCATTTATTTATTTATTTATTTATTAAAATGTACATTTTTTAATTTTTAGATTAAGAAGGGGTGTGCACACTACACTTTGGGAATCCCTGCTTTAAAATATAGTTATGTTCATTTAGCCTGTATTTCATTTAGGAAATGGTACCTGCTTTAGTAGAAAAAAGCATGTTTCAACAAAATCAATAATCTGGCATTGTATTAAACATAAATTCTACAATATACTTATAAATATTAAGTAGACCAAGAATAGTAAGAATAGTTCTTAAAATGTGTCTAATCATGCTTGTCTCTTTTCTCTAACAGATGGCACACATTTCCTCCCTCATCAAACTCTCTAAGGTAAGATTTTGTACATTTATGTTGGTTTCATTACACAAAAGATGCCAATTTAAAAAAAAAAAAAAAAAAAAAAAATAACAACCTGTCCTCAGCTGTTTAGACTGAAGTCCTCATAATGTGCTTGTGTTTGTCTTGCAGGGAGACGTAGAGAGGAAATTATCACAGATGATTCTGGACGAGAAGTTTCATGGTATGTGTCTGCGGTTTGTCTGCACACACCAGATAAAAAGAGATAAAAATGAGTTTCAGCTTATAACCACACTGTGTTTTGTTGTTTCCTGCAGTTAAAATCAGATTTACACTGTATTGAGTTTTCTAATTTTCTCGGAAGTCAACAGATGTTTTGTTAAATGTGTCTCTCTCTCTTTCTCTCCCTCTCTGCTTCCTCTCCTCTTATCTTCCCTACTTCCCTCCCTCCCCCACTCCCCTAACCGACAGGTATTTTGGACCAAGGTGAAGGCGTGCTGATCGTCTTCGAAGAGCCGGTGGTGGACAAGACGTACGAGGCGGCCCTGGAAACCATTCAGAACATGAGCAAAGTGGTGGACTCGCTCTACAACAAAGCCAAGAAGCTCACATAAGGTGTGTGTGTGTGTGGTAAATCAATAAATGACAGGGTGGAGTTTATGACAGGATTATTACACACAATTACCTTTTGTTTCTGTTTACAGCTGCAACAATTAAACTGTTATTCTCTTCCTTTATTACATCAACACAACCACTGACGTTAATCTCAGAGCTGAAACCATTTACAGATTATCAATCAATTGTAAAGACATTGATCGGTAACAATTAGGATAATCCATGCTATTGATTTAATGTATTTCAATCAATCACTCAGACTTATTTTCGTATAGCACTTTTTATGCATAATACTTTACATAGTAAAAAAAAAAAAAAAATCAGAATACCCAAATAAAATAAAGAACAAAAATATAAACCCGCAGATTTTTTCACTGTTTCTTTGAGCATTTTATAGATTTTGTATACTGTGTGTCACATTGGGAAAAGTCCAGATAAAAGAAATGTCTATGTGGAGTTTTTACATCTCTCAAATCCAACCGGGTCAGTTTTGACCCAGGAGGACAAAAGTTGCCCGGTCTGAGGGTTAATTCTTTTCACTCTGCTTTTCGTCTCCAGAAAGAGCGAGAGCGTCGGTCCTCCTGTTCTGGAGCGACGGAGGGCCAGTCAGACCTCCAACTATCGCTCACTTTCAACCTCGGGAGGGAAGAGGGGGGGAGGAGAGGACGAGGAGATCACACGCATACAAAAAGACAACACCTTAACAACCCAGCGAAATAAACCAGCCGACCAACCTGCAGAAGACGACCCCACAACACGGAACAACTACGACTGACGGGGACGGACAAACGAACCAACAAAACCACCGCTCTCCTTCTCCTCAGTCCTCTCCCTCCATCCTTCTGCTCTCCCTCCCCTCCTGTCACTATCTCCTCCTTCCAATCTGACTTGGGGTGGATCTGACACAAAGTGCTCCTCCCTATGGACAAATCCAGGCACTGCGTCCCCCCCCCCTTCTTCCTCTCTTCTCTTCTATCCACCACTGGTTTCTACTGTATGTAAAATTGGGACAAGCCTTCCCTTTTCCTTCCCCTCCTCTTTTTTTTTTTCTTCTCCTCCCCTTCCTCTGTTTCTCTCTGCGCTGGCCATCAGGGAATCTTGTAAAATAACAATAAAGAAAACATATACAGTACTTATACATACATGTATTATTAAAAAAAAGAAGAAAGAAAAAGAGGGTAACCAAGGGGTGAAAGACGGATTCTACCTGTTCTGTTCAAATTTGCCAACTAGCCCTGACACTTAAAAAAAAAAAATGTTTGAATTTCCCTCGTTTTTCTGCGGTTGTGAAGAAAGAACAGAGGCTCGGTTAGCTGCCGGAAGAATGGTTTAGGAGGGGAAAAAAAGCCCCCTGTCTTTTTTTTCCTTCTCTTTCACATTCATTCATTCACTCAAGGCATTCTGGGATTTGTGGACCATTACAGGGAATTTTGCTCTTCTGTCCACGCGGGACCACGCCACAAGAAGAAGAAGAAAGATGGAGGAGACGACATCGTGTCCGACGTCTCCTACACCTTCCCACCCTCCCCTTCCCACCTCGCACTCCCACTTCCTGTTTGTATATAACATTTGCCAAGCGCCCTCTGTTCATTCCAAGGCCTGATGTAATTACACTGTCCCACCTCCACCTCCCCCCATCCCTCCTTTTTTTATAATACATAAGAACAGAGAGCTTGGTCAGTCACACACAAAGTGCTTTTGATGCTCTTGTCTGAACACGACCAGAGAGAGAGAGAAGAGAGAGAACTCTGCATTCTGAGATGTGATTGGCGGTTGTGCGGGGGTGGGGGGGGTTTGATGGAGAAAATCAAGCTGTATATTTCTGGGAACTTAATTTTGCAAGGACTTTGAGGGTTTACCATATGTGACATATAGAAAGACAAATGCTAATAAAAAAAATGAAACCTGCAAGTTTGTTTGATTTTAGGATCCCTGATATGGAAAATGTGTTCAGATGATTTTTCCTTTCTGCTTTTATTTGTGCCCCATTTAAGCTTTCATTACTTTAGTGAATCTAGTAGCAGTTTGCTTTAAAGGCTTAAAAAAGCTCTGAACATCTATTTAAAGTGAGTGACACCTGAGGAGAGCAGTAACCAGTTATATTTACTATGTTACAGATACTAAGGAGAAAATTCTACTTGTTTAATTAGTTTTAACTAGGACTGGGTATCGGTACTTGACACCTTTTAAGATATCAACCGAAATCAATGAACACCAAGTAGTATCGAAACATCATCCATCAAATAATACCTGCAATCGATCCTTTTTGCACCCAAAGCTAGAAAATGCAATGCAAGCATTCTTCGGTTTAATGCAAAATGCGATTGGCCCACTGCCACAACAGCTACAACCTATCTGGTGGTGAAGTCTGAATTTGAGTTAGCGAGCTTACCAGTTCAGCAGCCAAAATGCTACCTAAACGCAATAAAGAGTGGCTACACTACACGCCTGTTACACTGGATAAAAGCAAGTGCACAAAATGTGTAATGGGTATCAAATGAAGTACTCAATTGGTATCATTATCACTTTATGGATCCTTGGATTGGTAGTAGTACCATCATTTTTATACCATATCCAGCCCTAGTTTTAATGATTTGTTTTGAGGAAAAATATACATGTATAGCTATATAGTTGCATTTGTATACACTCCTGACTTTCATTAAGGGACTGCCGGAAAATTACTGTCGGAAATGTCCAAGGAGAAAATGGGGCAATGGTCTTTTCACTTTTCTTTTTCTCATCCCTTTCGCTGTGTCCGAAATCATTCATTACTTCCTACATTATAGACACTTAATATTTCAAATCAAGATTTCAGACACTAATCGTCCTCCTTTTGTCATCACCATCTTTTGTAGTGGTGTTAGTTTTCACATCTTTAAAATGTGGACCAGTTCTTTTGAAACATAAGATTCAGTCCCCTCCATCCTACCCTGATCATTTTCATACAGTTCCTCTTTATTTGGTGCATTTATGTTGTGCAGACTACAGGCCTGCTGTGGTGTGTTATCTCCTATCAGGTTGAAACTGCAGTGTGAGATTGTCTGTTTGTTTCCCTCTTCTCTTTCTAACATCCTGCAGCTCAGACTGTAGTGAATTCCAGCTGTGAACACAGATCTGCAGTCAGTACATGAAACACTATGCTCACACTGGCAGACAGCAGCAAATCTGCCTTTTAACACTGTATACATACAGTACATCATGTATTCAAACTACTTATACTAGTACTATTTTCTCTCCTCATGTAAATATCTGAGTTGTACTGTATTTTATTGCATGCTCACATGACTGACAGATGTTTTTCCTCAGCTAAAGATAGCTGTATTGAGGCAATTAGTGTTAAAACGTCACATACTTATCTGCTGTAGCCTATAGAAGTGATCTAATTGATAGGATATTAGCTGTTTTCTTTAAAATGTCAGTTATACTATTGACCTCATTCTCATTTGGATATGATTGTTTTAACAGTCATGCTATTATCATTCCCTTTAAAATATATATTTACAGATTTTGCTTTATTATATGAGCTATGAGGTTATACACTTAATATGTATTATGGGAGCTACATTTTTTATGAGTTGATTTGCTTTATTTTTGTACATCTAAGTAGATCTCATTAATTTGAAGAGGCTGGTCTGTTCCAATGCAGGTTTATCTGATTCAACCACTTCTATGAGCCAACAGGATGACCCATCATGTCTTCATGTGACCAGAGAGAACTGGATTTGTATGTTAATAATGGGAACTGAGACTGATGAGACTATCTATAGATCTGCTAAATTATCTCAAAATATTGGGACACTGTATCAAGTTTCTACTTTTATATTCAAGTATTTTTTGACACACTTTTAGCATACAATTGGGTGTAATACTCACATGGAAGTGTTATGATCACACTCAAGAGATTTAAATATTCTAATCAGGAGACATTTAATCCCAAACTGAATACAGGTGTGTTCACCTCTTAAACTTCACTGTACCTGATTAAGAACACCTATGGCTGAAATGATGTTGACCATGTCCACTTAAAATTAGAGAAGTATGGGAAACGGCTACGTTTTATTTAAAATGTATTTTACCCATAAACTTTTTTTTTCTCCTCAAGTTTAGTTTGTGGCTGCCCTGATCAAAACAACCCTTTCTTATTTGATTCAGATGTGTTTTTACAATTAGGTTTAAATGAGTGTGTTTAATGCACCTGTTGGTTTGATATAAACGAGTCAAAAGCTCCTGATGTTGCCACTATTTCCTCAATATCTCCATTTTCATTTAAGGCATTCGAGCGGGTCAACAGTGACACCCGGTGGCGAGAGTGTGGTACTGACCTGAATTCAACACCAGCATATCAGGGAAGTTTTTCAAGCACTAAATTGTTTTTTAAATATCAGTTTATATTAGTAGTTCGGTTTGTGACAAGTTTTCTCTCATTTTTTTTCTTTTTATTGTTTTCAAAGTGAGGGTTTAGTGGTACACATGTGCTTAAATGTTTATTGCAGGTTGTTTCTCTCCCCTGAGGCATGGGAGAAGCCCGGGGCCCATGTCAACACATGTAAAGAGGTAAAAGCCTTTTCTAAAATAAGCCTTGATTAACTGTAGATAGCTCCCAGCATGTGTGCTTGGCTCTGGATCTGCATATGAATAAAAGCAGATCCTTAAAGCTAATACATAAACACTCCTTATCACAACTCCATTACGCGCAGTTTGATGGGTAAATCTTTATCTTCTCTGCTGACAATCACTCGTGTTTGTCGTTTAGTCTTCGACACACATCGAGGTGAATGTGAGTTAAAAGTCAGAGGACTTTACAGGCTTTGCCAACTGTTTATGCGTTCTGGTGCAAGCCTGTGAGGAGAGGCTTACTGGAGGTTTCTGTGGGGAGAAGAAGGGAGCCAGACAGGCGACAGTCAGTGCTTTCTTGGCCTCGGGGCAGAGGCAGGGAGCGAGCATGCGAGCCAATGAGAAGGAGACATCCACTCCCTCTGTCCTGCCCGGCTCGGCTCAGCTCGGCGCGCCCTGTAATTAGGAGCTCTAGTTGGGTTGGGCGCCGCCACGGTGGACAGCCTGGCTGCTGCGTCAAGGGAGTTTGGGAACGCCAGCTCCAGACTGTGAGTGTCTCTGAACACTCCCGGTTTAGACTTCAGAGCAAACATCAAAGACGCCTCAACATGAACGGGCAACCATCACCTGTCTTCGAGGAGAAGAAACCTTCCCTCCCCGTGGTTGGGAGCTCCATCTCGGCCACCAAGGATTCCCCGACCCTTCCCGAGTCCTCATCCACAGACATGGGTTTCTACAGCGGCCAGAGCGCGCTCCACGGCTCGCAGGATTTCTACGCGGCGCAGCAGCAGTACTCAGCTCAGCACATGAACCCGTACGCGTACCACCACTACAACCTGAACGGGATGGGTCCCGGCGGTGCCTACCCGGTCGGCAAAGCAGAATACCCGTACCCACATGCAACTTACAGAGAGCACGGTGCATTCAGCAGGGAGATGCAGGCAACGCTGCAAGACAGTGGTAAGTACCCAAAAAAGTTCCAACACTTTGCAAATAACATCTTATTTCTTACGTTAATTTTATATCAATTTAGAGTGGAAACAATTTTGAGATCAAAATACAACTTCAACCCAACACATCATCACCATCTTCTTCAACAATGAGAAAAGCCACAGTAACCACCTGAAGCTGATGTATGGCAAGTGCTCACGTCTAGCCATATAAAGCCAGTAATTGCAGTTTTATGCACGCACGAGTTCTTTTTCTTTGTTGGACGTGGTCAAAGTTTTCCACTGCCTCTTAAACTCCACTAAACTACCACCTAAACTTTAAAAACTACATCTCATAGCCACATATGTTTGAAACATTTAACCGATGCTCCATTATTCTAAATCTCCATCAATTATGATCAAATAATAATGTTGTCATGTTAGAGGGCTGACATCTATATTTTCAATACTTAAGGTGAAACACTATATTTGTTCAGGAATAGCAGCATTCGGGGTTAATAACCTGTTAAATTCCCAACTGTAAAGCCTTAAAGAAATTTGAAATTCTAGGCTGATGAGGCTCTTACAGAGAGGTTAGATTTGCACTCTCCTCCTTAACAGTGTTCCATGTTCATCCATGTTCATCAACTTGTTCATCAGTGCTGTGTTACAAGTCGCCAGAAGAAATAATAATCTAGTGACCTTCAGTTTTAGAGCAGAGCAGTAGTGGGGGGTGGTGGGTGGGGGTGACCTGTGGGCTCGCCTGGTCATCCTCTCATCCTCTGTCTTTGAACTTCTTTGAGAATCTATTTTGATAGGAAAATGGAGGGTAGCCATGGCCCCGTTCCAGTCATTGCCATTTCAACTTCACAACTTCACCGATATCAGGAATAAGGAACTGATTCAATTAACAGACAATACATTTCGGTACACTGAATGGTTAACCTAACCAGTCTGTTTCCAGATGAACTAGATAAACAAGTTGTACAATCATTTATTTGTATACATGATATAAATAATAGATAAAGACTTCCCTCAGGACTGTCATAGGAAACTTGATGCCATAAGGTCATAAACTCAATACACAGACCTCACAGTAATATCACAACAACTTCAACAACATAAACATAATTATAGCTCTTCATGTCCACTTTCAGGCTTTTGAACGTCACTGCGTTCCACAGCTTTTTTCTCCCTGCTTCTGTCTTCTGAGCTTGGAAGGTGCGAACTACAGAGGGAAAACAAACCCGACAGACTGGTGTACTGTTTTTGACATTCCAGTTGGGAGTTGACTCTTGGAAATGGCCCCGGGGGACTTTGGCCCACAGCCACGCACAATCAGGTGTCACGACATGTCAATCAACCTTGGCCTTTGAATCGTCCTTATCACGCAAAGCCCCACCCCGACAAATAAACGAAATAAACAAACGTATCAATACGTGAATCATTTCTTTCATGAATACATATAGATGAATAATTGGTGATAAACATGAACCACATGATAAGACCAATGTTTGTGCCAAGGAAGACACTTAATGTGAATGTGAATAAACAAATTAAATCATAAATATTGAGGTACAGAAACAGGGCCGTAACCAGGATTGTACAAATACTGAGTATCCCCACCCCCCTAATATAAATTTCCCCACTGTCGGACTAATAAAGGAATATCTTATCATTAAAAAAAATCTGAACCTGACACTAACCAGAAGGTATTTATACTTTTTTAAAAATAACTTTTTGTATATTTGTATAAAGATGTAGAAATGTAGATGTTTTTAAATACAGAAAACATGTATCTATATATATTTTTAAATGTCTAAAGGTCTAAATTATGTTTAAAACTTACCCCCACATTAAAAGCCTGGAGACTAAATCCTTAATTTCTGTTTTTCTTTTGGTAAAAAAAAAAGTCGTCCAATTTGAACATACTGAGTCTAAAAATAGTAGAATGTGTCTTTTAAAATACTCACCATGTGTATATTCTTAATTGTAGAATGCTAACCCCCCACCACGGTGAAAAAAAAACCAAATTCCGAGAAAAATAGCAAACATAGAATCATGGAAGTGTCCGCAATGGTAATACAAAGTCATAATTATAACTTAACATTACATAACCTGAGTCTCTGTCAATATATGAATTAGTATATGTTAGTTTGTAATAGATATAATAATTATTGACAATATATTTAACCATTTTAAAATCCTTATCATAGATTATGATTCATTAAAATATCTTAAGTTAAATGTGTTCAAATTAAAACATATTACATACAATTTGTAATTAAGTGTAAATGTAAACATATATTTAATATTGTAATTCACTGTATTCTATTTACTACACATAAACCGTATGGTGAATAGTTTTTTTATAATGTGTTATTTCCCACTTTAAGGTACTAAATAATATAGAGTATGTGTTGATCAAGTGTAAACAAGTATACTGTATTTTAGTGAGGTTGGTTGTATATATAACAAAGACAAAAAAAGAAATTGGATACAAGAATAACATCACTAACAGGGAGCGATGTATACAAGCAGGCCTCCAGGCTACATGAAAAGCACCTATAAATCTCTGTCTCCCTCCCCGGCTGTGGGAGACACTCAGACCAAAATTATAAGCTCGGAGTGCTGGCGGAATTTCTTTGAAATTTCGGGGTTGTAGCGGCCGTGGCTATTTTTGCTACAACCTCTGCTGCACAGTCTGCCTTGCGCAGACCTAATACAAGTTTGTTCCATTGTTTGGAGAAAATAGATGTGCTAGGGTGAAAAAGACGTGTGTGTATATGTGTGTGTGTGTGTGTGTGTGTGTGTGTGTGTGTGTGTGTGTTGCATTTTATGAGATCAGAGAAGAAGAAGGTGACATTACCACCACATGCCAAGATGTGACTGTAAACACCCAAAAGGTCTCTATAGGATATTGCAGGAATATTACATTTGTACTGTTTTCTCCTGTAGTGAAAGAGGAACCAGACGTGGAGGTGCGGATGGTCAACGGGAAGCCCAAGAAGATCCGCAAACCGCGGACCATTTACTCCAGCTACCAGCTGGCAGTCCTGCAGAGGAGATTCCAGTCGGCCCAGTACCTGGCTCTGCCAGAGCGGGCCGAGCTGGCTGCACAGCTGGGGCTCACACAGACACAGGTAAGGCTACCAGAAACATCAGTTAGTGCAGTAAATAAAAGATAATGTAGAAGTTTTCTGAAAAAAATGTAAGTGAGGTATTGAATGGGAGTTACAGTTTAAGTTGAAACGCTGAAAGCAGTTGAAGTGTCGGTTAAAGTTGAAGCACTAAAGGGGTTGGAAGTGTCTTTTGAAGCCATGTAGGCAGTTGAAATATCAGTTTGTATGTAGACATTGAAAGTAGTTGCAGTGTCAGTTAAAGTTGAAGCGCTGAAAGGGTTTGAAGTGTCTCAAAATGTCAGTTTGTATGTAGACACAAAGTAGTTGAAATGTGAAGAATGAAAACAGTTGAACTGTCATTTAAAGAGTTAAAGCATGATAGCAAATTAACCGTAAATGTTGAAAGCAACTGAGGTAGTTTAGGTGTAAATTGTTGGAAGTGTGAGCTGATATGTAAGGGTTGAAAGTGGTTCAGTAGAAGTCAGTTAAAAAAAGAAAAAATGAGTAGATGTATCAGTTGATGTGTAGAGGATAAGGAGCGTTTGTAGAGCCAAAAGTAGTTAAAGTTTGTAGATTGTAAACAGTTGAAATTTGAGCTGATACATTGAAACGTAGGGATTGAAAGTAGTTCAAATATCAGTTAAAGTTTTTGAGATGTCAGTTAAAAAAGTAAAAATGTGTAGAAGGTAAGAGCAGACATTCCCGTTGAGTTTGTAAAGCCAAAAGTAATCAAACGTAGTGGACCTATTTACGATATGTCACTGTAGGTTTAAACATTCCACGCAAGACACACAAATCCAAAAAAAGTGGAAAGAGCATGATACTTCAACTACAGTAGTATCACTGACAAAGAACTGAAGCTTCTTGGTGAAAATATGAATACGTATGAAGAGGTTGAAGAAGAGCTGAAAAGGTCTACAAATGTTCAAAGTTTGGACATTATGAGAAACACAGTATCAATAAAATATAATCTCAATGATCTATGAGGATAACAGAATAGTAGAATATACTTTGTAAGGTACATTGCAATACTGTACTAGGCTAGCCTAAAGAATAGAACACAACAGTAGACACATACAGTAGAATAGAAATGTGCTAAATAATAATACATTTGCCAGAATCTCAGACAGTAATCAGAGGCAGTTGCTCAGAGTTGTTACTGTGGTGTCAGGTCTGGTTTACGCAGTCATTCTCTGCCCTAATGATTTACTAACACATGAATTATCTTCGCTCGAGTGATAAAAGGCAAAACTTGTGGTGCGGGTTGTGTTGTCAGCGCTGCTGTAAATCATTGTTCAGTATTATGCTTGTGTTACATACACGAGCTCTAAGAAAACAGAGGCGCAAGCTCAGCCCCACTTGAAAGGTGACTGTCATGTCATTTGGTTTGATGCCCTCATAGATGTTGTTTCTACAAATAACTGCATTGTTAGCTCACATAATACAATATTACAAGTAAAAGACTTCCACGTGGCCCCTGACAGCTCTTACGTAGTTGGCTGTCTTGTGCTATATGGCAGTTAAATATTACATATAGCTGCCTCATATATCATTAGTAAAATGTCTTGCTTTCTTTACTACATATATTTTGACAGAATTATTATTTTTTGGAGACAAATGTTAGAAAGTAGTAGCAAGTGGTTGCATTTGAGGAATAACAGAACTGAAGGTAAAATGGATAAATATTGTACCTCCTAGTTATCAAAGGTACCAAGTCACCAAAGCAAACCAACAGACTATGAATACATCAACAGATTTGTTGGCAGAACACAACACGAAATATCAACACCTCGTAAAAAGAAACATTAAATACTACGACCTCATAAAACTGATATGGCAGATGTGTTATTAAACAGTTGCTTATTTACATATCAAGCAGACCCAGAACAACGTTACCATACATTTGGAATCGTGTGTCTGGTGCCATGATTAATGTCAGTTCAATATTTACTTCCCTTTTAGCTCTGCTTTGGTCTCCGTTATCTACTGAGAGTAGCCGCTAAATGCTACACTGTGTTCACCAAGTAGTCGCTAACTTTGTGTATCTGCTGTTTGGTGCTGAGAAGGTGGTGTACAGTGGGTTCATTAGCTAAAACAAGATTTATATGAGTAGAATGTATGCAAAAGAAACTAAGACAATTATCTAAAAGCGGCTAAATACAAGCTAAAGCTGCTAAAAAGGAGAACACTGCAGTTCCCCTCAGCTCTGTTAGGGTCTTTCAGCTCCTTGTTTTGGTTTTATGGAATGCAACATCACTATTTTAGTGTCATAATGGAGGATTTAGCTGCTAAAGAGCCAGATATTTCCCCGACTGAGTAGATGAAGACCAAACCAGAGCTAAAACGAGTGACTATTGTACAACATATTTTATGTGGACAGAAACATGATTCCATATAACTGAACTACTGGATGTTCACGTTCATCATAACAACTTAATGTGACATCAGTTAAGTGTGTTAAGTGAACACAGCTCCTAAATGACCAAAAAAGATCAATTTATATATTTTCCGATTATTTCATTTCTTTAAGTTGCCTCAACATTTAATGCCCTTCCTTTCAGGTCAAAATTTGGTTCCAGAACCGTCGCTCCAAGTTTAAGAAGCTCTACAAAAATGGAGAGTTTCCACTGGGGGAAATTCCTCTCGAGCACAGCCCAGATGCCAGCGATTCTATGGCTTGCAACTCTCCTTCATCCCCAGCTGTGTGGGAAAACAACAACAACAACAGCAACAGTAACACCACCACCACCAACAACAACAGCAGCAACAGCACTAATGCAAACAGCAGCAGCAGCAGCATCAAGAATAATGCAATGCTGGATCCTACCAGCAGGGGGCAGGATCCATATCCGCCTCCAGTTGATTCCTCGCCCGTCTACATGGGGGAGTACACGCACCAGAACTGGTACCAGCAGCAGGGTGCGCATTTAGGTCTGGCACAGTCGGGCCCGACGCACCACACACCATCAGCAGCGCCGCCAGCCACACAGAGCATGGGAGCCGTTTACTGACTCTGAAACACTGCAGCACAGTTTGACTGGAGCCCTGCACTTAAAAACACCGCAGGGATTGTTCGGAGCACTATTGTGACCAGAAACACCTGACGGTGATCATCAGACACAAGTCATGACTATAAAACCTGACACACATGCTGTAAAGCAGGCTGTTCTACAGTAAATGTGGATTGAAAACAAGTGCTGTCCTCAGCTACCCTGTTCTCCACAACTATGAAGTTTATGAACTTCTAACATAGAAGTTATAGTGGAGAATAGAGCCACTGATGTGAGTTTTCCAAGGCCAAGGCCAATACTGACATTTTTGTTTGACATCACTGATAACTGATAATATTTTTTTTTGTAATATTTAATATTTTAAACAAGACGTATTTATGCCAAAAAAACTTCCATGGATTCAATCTTTCCCTCGCGATTCTTGTCACGGTTGGAAAGGTCTCTGACGCAGCAGTAAAACACTAAAACTGAGTACTACTGAATATCTCCTTTAGCTTTTAGGCAAATCAGAGCCCACCACACCAGCACGGCAAACTTTAAGTGACTGTTTGGTGTAACTGTGGTCAGATGCCGTGTTCAAAGTGGACAACAGCAAAATGCTTGATGACCTGTTATAATACATCGATATCAGCAGAGGAGACCAACCCTGGAGAGACACTGAAATCAACCATTAGAGGGTGTTTCCAATAGCATCTATTTCTTTAAATAGCACAAATGAAAAAATACAACCCTTTAATCACTGAATTTAAACATGTTTCACTTGGAATATGTTGTGAGAACATCATGGGCATTCAATGGACTCTTTGTTTCCGTGGCTGTACTGCATCTCACCTGCCGTTCATAAAGTGCTGTCCAAAGCATGCTTGCATCCATATATTATGTTTTGTCTAGAGGCTTTTATTTAACTGGGGCTGCCGGTAAGGAGCTCAGGCTGGTGCTGGTGTTCGTGGTGTGGAGGTGAGGCTGGGATTAAAGGTTTACACACAATAGTGGACAAGAACGTCACTGCAAATTTTGAGTTGGGCTTTTAATTTCACGTTGTTGAGATTTGGCTAAGACTCGTGATTTTTAAAATATTATTAATTAAACTAGCAATTATTTTCATGACTGCTTAGTACACACAATGTTAGATCTTGTTTAACAGTCTAAAACCTGAAAATATTCTATTTTTAGCTAAAAGACAGAAAACCAGCAAATCTTTGCATTTGAGAAGAATGTTTGGCATTTTTGCTTTAAAAAAATGACAGCAATTCCTGTTACATGCTAATCAAGATCATTATTAGAGCTGTGAAATGGAATCAAACTCAATTTCAGATGTGAGAGCAGCTTTTTTGGTTGACCTGCAAAAAATGCCCCTCCCACCTGACCCTGAGCTGATCTTCTCCAGTCACTAAAGACTCATGAAGCCAAATTTTTCTAGACCACAGGGAGCATTGCATGCCACATAAGCGATGTGTTGCTGATGTGTATTTGAAGACTGCATAATTTGTCAGTGTTGCCATGGCTGCATGTCAAAATATCATCATAACGCCGGCATCAGCAGCAGTTTGGTTAAGCCAGTTTTGGCACGGAGAACAACAACACAGTGGAAAGAAAACAAAAGAGCCAACTGATTTTTGGAAGATAATTTTGGTTAAAAACTCTATTATTCCAGATATTAGTGTCTCACTTCCAAAAAATTGAAGGACATGTTAGAGACGCACAAAAAAAGGAATGACCAATATCTTATCAGCAGAGGCTAAAATATCCTGACTTTTAGTCTCCACAGAATAAGTCGGACTCAGCCGTGTCTTTCATTAGATCCTCCTTGCCTGGTTAATGCCTACATCTTTCTCTCTTTTATGAATTTGGGGTCTGTACTATGACATCTTCAGGGGTTATTTTCTCAAACTTTACGAAGCTCACCCTGTAAAATCGTAGCCCTTTAATTGCTGCACATAAACAGTGCAAAGTTCTAGTATGCAAAAAATAACTATCAAGTGCAAAAGTGAAAAAAGTTGGTGCTGAAACATTTGAAAAAGAAGTTTGTATATATTTTATGAACACGTGCCGCACTCAGGTCTTTTATTTATAGTGTCAACTGTAGAGCAAAAGAGGCACATCAATCTGTGCATTAGGAGCATTTTAAATAAAGTTTCTATATTTTAATCATCTACGAGTGTATTATTTTATGTATTTACGTGTGAACGCAGTATAGTAAACAGCACACAGACACAGACACAGACACACACACACACACACACACACACACACACACACACACACACACACACACACACACACACACACACAAAAAGGTGTTGGAAGTGCTGACAGTGCTTTCCTGGTGCGCCTGTGAGAGTGAGTCAGAGAACAGATACAGGTTGCACCCATCTATATATTATAGAAACACACACACACACACACACACACACACACACACACACATACACACAGACAGACAGAGTGCGTGTAAAGGAGGTTGTGGGAGGTGACAGTGCAGCAGACACTCTGGAGTCTCTGGATACTAATAACACACCACTGACACAGAGAGAGACGGTTGTACGCTGCTTTCATGTGGCACACAGTCAGAGGGGAGGAGTGTGTGTGCATGTATGTGTGTGTGTGTGTGTGTGTGCGTGTGCGTGCGTGTGTGTGTGTGTGTGTGTGCGTGTGTATGACAAACAAGCTGCTCTCCAGGCTCTCAACTAACCAAACCCACAGGTTAGCCAACAAAAAGAGGGCGTGATGAGGAAGAAGACACAGAGAAAACGTTCAAACAATGTTCCAGTGCCAAACTAGGACCATAAAATATGAATATACTTAGAATGTTTTCTTTGCAATCTCATGTCAGATGTTTGGTCATTAAAATGAAATTGTTCAGCAGTTTGGGAAATACCCTCTGTTGCTTTCTTTCCGAGAGAAGATTGATATCAATCTCATGTCTATACGTCAAAGGAATACTTTGACATTTCGGGAAATATGCTTATTCGCTGTCTTGTCATGAGCTAGATGAGAGGATTGATACTGCCGTCATGTTTGTACAGTAATTATGAAGCTAGAGACAGACGCCAGTTAGCTTAGCTTAGCTTGGCACAAAGACTGGAAAGAGGGGGGGACACCATGGAAGGAGAGCTGGGTACAGGAACGGCGTCGGGGCTTTGAGGCAAATTTGACATAGTGGCCAAACCATGTAATTACAATGTCAATTCATGCACACTGACCTAAAACGACTTTTTCCCATGGACTTGAGAAAAAGACGTCTGTAAATACACTTTGTTGAGGATCACAACCTCCGCACTCTCCGAAATCTAGAGATTTAATTGGATTTATCCCCATTCAGGTTAGCTGGAGGGCAACATCGTCACAGCTAGTATGTTTTCATCCTGGTTACTTCTTTACAGCAGGAAGTGGCTTTGTTGGCTTGATGGGCCACTGAGCAACGTTTATAGGAATAAACAGGGCCCCGCCTCCAATGCGGTATCCAGTTTTCTTCATACATCCATCTGAGAAAAAGCTAGCCTGACTCTGTCCAAATGTAGCAATCATAATCGCTAACTAACATGTTTTATCTTGTTTGTTTAAAGGGTAACTACACACTGAAATTCTGCTATAGCACAAGCTGAGGCTACAGTTAGCCAGTGTTCAGGTCTTTATACTTTAGCTAAGCAACAGCTAATACACGGAATAAAGCCCCGGGTGTGTATGATGTACGGTAGTTACCCTTTAATCTGTACAAAAACCAAAGAGTAAATGGCTGTGGTTACAATATGTGCCAGACTGTTTCTTGGTCTGGTTCAGCAACTTCCTGGAGTCTTCTAGTTCCAGAAAGGTTGCCAGAAAACCAGCACACTCCAGGAAGTTACTGGGCCCAACCAAGAAATAGTCTGGCACATAACTCCTATAAAACCTTGATGTTTTTATGTTTTGTTTTTTAGATATACTGTATTTGTTCATACAAACGCACACGTTTCCCTTTCCTACGGTGGCCTTGAAAGCTCAACATACTTCAACTTAACAGAACTGGTTTAAACGATGTGTTGTCCACCATGTTGGAAGCCAGTTTAAATATGTATATTTTTAGACACTCTGGTCTGATAGGCATCCATGGTGCCTTACGCAGCTTTTAACATTAAAAATAGCAGAAATGTTTATGTCAGGAATATCAAATGGTGGCCAGAAAGATACTTTCTCACCTACACACAGCTGGCCAATCACTGTGTTAAGTAGGTGTGAATGTCATATTGTACACACCTCCCCTGATCCAACGTCAGAAAGGTGTTTGGGGAGGGGATTCCCAAAGCTATCCAACAAGCCCATTTGAGTATACACATCCAAAAACACAGAAAACATATAAATTAACAAAATCTTCATCAATTTGACAACATTAAGGGGAAAAATCATAGTGAGAAAACATTAAAAATTTTCACAAACCAATAGAACTGTGTTACGAAATATAGGTTTGTCTGGGGCCCCGCCTTTAAGCAATGCATAATACAATATAATCTTGTATTAACCATATTAAATAAAAGCTGAAGCACATTATGATATCAAGTGTTTTTGTATTAATTTGTGTTTTCTCAGTTTAGAAAAATATGTTGCATGTGTTTTCTTAAGTTACAGTGCATTGACAGTTCACGACCACCATACTAGTCTAGTGAGTAAAGTATATGACTTATAGTAGGTAAGGGACATCCACATTATCATATCATGTTTAACTGAACCCACAAACGTGCAGGGTGTGGACCCGAACCACAGATCTTGCAGGACAGCTTCCGTGTTTGTTTAGGCTCTTACCTTCCTGTGCTGAGCCTTCAGCTTCCAGGTGTCAGAGAAGAATGTGTCTGAACACTACAAGGAGACAGACAGAGAGGGCCAACAGGGGCTTGTAGCGACCTGTGACTGGTGCACCATAGAAAAACGGTTTTCACCAACCCTCAGCCACTGAGGGTTCTGGCTACCAGATTATGGTTTTAACCAACAACCACTATCTTATATATCTGAAGATTACAGCTACGTGACATGCCAGGTTTAGATTTTGTGCTCATGGTTAAGATTTCAGTGAATCTATGTTGGGTCTGCAGTAGACTAGTGGACTGTCCAAAGTGTTTCCGCTCTTTGTACTCATGCATGTGGAGTAAATAAACTGATTATTTATATCACAACGAGAAGCTGGATGAAACGTTTGAAAGGTGAGCTGCGGTGACACTCTTACATCTCTGTTCTTTGGTATTCACGGGCGGGAAAAGGCTGGAGAGGGTGAGACGAGGTGATGACATCAGCTGCCGCCGAGCTTGAGCGGAGAGGAAAACTCAGCAGCGGAAGGAAAGTTTATAACAGTGTCCTGAAAGATATGGAGCTGACGTGACTTTCCTTTCCCTGCCTCGGGCCATGATCTGCACACCAGGGTTGGACTGATACGTGTTCTTGGAAGCCGATACTAAAGCTGATACCTGTTTAGATTTATTTTTACAGTAAGCACATTTTCCATTTAGCTAAAACCTTTTGTATTTTCAGTATAAAAGAATTATACATTCATTGTTAAATTGCAAACTGGAATTGTTGGTAGCTAATACTGCATGATTTCCATGGTGGAAATGTACCTCTGGAATTGGATTGAGATGCATTCTAGCCAGATGTGGAAAGGGTATATATGCATATGTAATGTTTACCTCTCCCAAGTGTAACTATGCCACTGAAATAAGTGAATCTATCAGTGTCAATAAAGCAGATCCAGAGATAAAACACATAAAACCATACAGAGGACACACCATGGATGAAATCAATGAGAGCCTGTGTAAACAATAAATATTTTATTTCATTCATAATTATCAATACACAAGTTGAAAAAGTGAGAAACATGCCTATGGAAGCCCAGCATAATAGTATCAATCAAAACTCAATAAAACTTTATTTATATAGCACCTTTCATACAGGTTGATGTAGTTCAATGTGCTTTACACTTGATTGACAAGCTGATAATAACACAGAACAAGTGTAGACCAAGAACAACATAAAGAAAAGGAACAACAACGATGAAGGAACAAATACAAAGAAATGATGTTATGATCATTATGTCCAACAGTGGGTATCATACCATATAATACCATTCTCTAGCATTGACCTAACATACCATAAAACTGCCTGAATTGTTGTCTCACCTAAGCAAACAGAGATAGCCTTGACCAAGCCTTAAATCAACATTGTATCTGTATTTATTGGTGGGCCCCACTGCCTTGATAGCATGTTTAATCTGAATGTCATGATCTGCTCATGGTCCCTGCTTATCTAGCTCCACTAGTCTTACCAGTTGCAACGAGTTGTATCAGATATGTTTCCACAGCATTCTCTGACCCACTGCAACCTTGAATTCTACCCTTACCCAAGAACAGAGCAGATAGAGAGTGGCTGGACCACATGGCTGGATAGGCCGCTTCATCTGAATGCCATGGCCTGTTCTGTTGTCCAGTGTCTTTCCTGTTTATCTGACAATGTGTTTGTATTAGTTATAACAATTTAGCAGCTTAGTTTATGAATGGTTGTTGGCCATCTAGCTATAGTGCATAAATTCTTCTTCTTGTTGTGTTTTTGGCAGTTACCAAACAGATTCAAGGTGCATTACCACCACCTTCTGGACTGGAGTAGTACCCAATGCCACACAACCGTCAGGTCCTTTGATCCAGACCCTGGACTGGAGTAGTGCCCAACACCCCGCAACTGTCGGGTCCTTTGATCCAGATTCAAAACTTTCTTTGTTTTATTAATTATTATTTCAAATATTGAATGAATTTTCAGCATATAAATCAGCAACCAAGCCATTCTCACAGGTTCACTTTTCATGCATACAAATATTAACAACATGACTGATATCAGCCGAATATATCGGTCGAACTGATGCATAGTGCATTACACAAACCCCCACATGTGCATGCACACACGCAAACACACATATATACACACACACACACACACACACACACACACACGCAGGCCAACGTCTGCAGTATGTCAGTTGCACTTAAAACCAAGAGTGTATGTCTTTCTGCACCACATGGGTCAAGTTTAACAAGCAAATATAAAGTGACCCCTGCTGTTTAAGACTTGTTTTAATTAATGTGTTTTTTTCCCCGTGTCTCTGTCTTCTTTCAGAATATGTCTCATTCTACAAATCTCCCTCTCCGGCTGCTTTCTACTCTCTGGGGGGGTTACATGCTGTCATCTGCCCAGTAGCAAGTTGTGAAGTCTTCAGTTTTATAGTTTTTACATTTTTGTCCTCACGCAAGCTCCGGAATTTTGTTTCTTATGTGTCTTCCACTTGCTTAGTGTTGCTTTTTTGACAACAACAGTAATATTATCAGCAGTCTACAGTGAAACGTTGTATTTCTGACGTCTCCTCTCAACTTGATCTGTAAGTTTCTATATTAGAAAGCTTGGATGATTGAAGATACACTGCTGCTTATAACAAACAATATTTATGAACATCAAGAACGTGAACAGTTCTTTAGTTCTTCTTTAGATAACAAGGTAAATGTGCCATTGTCTCATGATTTTGTCAATTGGATATGTAGCCAGAGATCTACCAGGTAGACTAACTAATAAGAAGGCCACACAATTTAGAAAAAAGGAGATGATGGAGCAGCTGTTGGCCGAGATAACTCATGTTATTTTGCAGGAGCCTGGCAGTGATTGCGCGAGACAGAATCAAGGTAACCACAGTGAATCTGGTGTGCATAAAGCTAATTTGAGATTGTTTCCGTTGGCCTGATTACGCTTTAAGTGCCAGTAACAGCTGCGATAAACATGGTTGATTGTCACACCCATTGATAATATACAAAATTATCAGTTTTCCCCCCAATCCCACACTGTATCCGTGTGTGTGTGTGTATATATGCAGTGGCTACAAAAACTTGCTGCCACATCCGCTTCACATTTCTGCACAAGTATCATGACCCTGATCAAGATAATCTGCAGATCTCTAATTGTTTGTTTTAATTAACAATATGAGCACTATTTTACTTCACATTTTACTTCACATTCAAACGCACTCATGATCAACAGTATCTATTTGTGTTGAAAGAACAATCTTTATTTTCTTAATAGAGTTTAATGGAATAAAATACAATCTTGGCCGCTCTCGACTTCCGTATCAGACCCTGTATGCAAAGGTCTGTCAGTCAACTTAATGAAGGGTTCAGTCTTGTGTTTTGTGTTTTTGAGATACTCTTTTATTTACTTTTGGATTACAGACTGAAAGATTTACTGGACACCGTAACCGTTCCTCCTCTTCATGCTGACTGTAAAGAGATGTCCTCTTAGCGCCACAACAATATAAGAAAGAGTGGAAATCTACAGTCCTCACTTTGTACAAAAACGTGTAGTAAATGTAAGTAAATGTGATATGCTGCTTGGTGTGTGTGGGTAGGTGGGTGGGTGGCCCTCTGCTTTATCTTTCTCTTTTTTCCCCCGGGTTCTCTTCCCTGTTTTCAGCAGATTGCTGTGTGTTGCCATGTTCCCTCAGCTCCCGACAGGCTTCCATCACTTCATTAGGACAGTACGACGTGTCTGAAGTCTGTGAAGCAAACTCTTCCATAAAACTCTATGGTGTGAACTCCGCCAGAGGCAACAGGATGCTGCTCACAGTAGCCGATTAAATAAGTCGGGGCCTTCTAAAAAATTCCAGTGCGTGGCCTTTATGAAAGGGATGTTTGATCCTCGGAAGAAAAGAAAACAAGTTAAAAAAAATAAAAAAAAAGATTATGAGGGCTGTGAGAGACAGAAGAACTTGTAACTTATAAAACAAAGAATCCAAAAAGAAAAATATGATGAGTCCGTGAATTATAATTTTTCCCAACCTGCACTGTGATTCCCCAGTAAATGAAGGCTAAAATAAATTACATCGTTTAATATCAAAGGTGCGTGGATTTCATGGTATAATGCTCAGGTTCCCCAACATGTGTTTCCCTTTAAAGAAGACAGCAGTCAGCTGTCAACACCAGGTTTAAGAGGAAGAAAGTTTCTCACGAGGCTGACTGTTACACGCAAATCTTTTCCCGACAATCACGCCAGTTCATTTAATAAACCAATAATGCAACATTGTTATAATCATATTTAAGAACCACATGTAGGTTAATGAGATTTATAGAAAATTCATTCTGTAATTAATTGTAATCCTAATTATATGTATTTTTTTATACATTCATATATACATGCTAATACATATACATTATTCCAATAAATACTTATTGATTGTCATTTCTCCAGTTGCACCTGATCAGACTTAGCATTGTATTTTCTGATTGATATTTTACTATTTAGTCAATAAAATGTATAAAAGGTGCTCGCATCTTGTATAAAACCGCACACGTCATAACTGTTCATCCTGACTAATAGAAGATCCTTTCAGAATGTGCTGTGTAAGTGATGGGGGATGAAATGCACAGTCCTTTTTTTTGAGAAAATAAATAAATAAATAAATAAATAAATAAAAGGGTATCTGAATCTTCCACGTGTACTGTACACGTGGAAGATGCTTGTGGATTCTTTCCCCTACCACTTACATTATAATGGATTCTGTAATGGTCGATATTAACATGAGGAATGATTACAAGAAGAAAAATATCTGTAAATATTAATTTGGGCACCTGAATATTGTTGTAAAAATTGCGATTCTTTCCTTTAACATTGTGTTTCACCTGATTGGACACCCGCTGAGTTAGCAGCAGGGTTCCAAAATAAAACATACTTGCTGTTGAGCAGCCTTAGTAATTACGAATAATACATCACCATTAAAATGACTTAGAAAAGTGAGAAATACATTTTTGCTGATGGGTTGCTTGCATACATTTTATACAAATCTCTACAACAAACAAATGTGAATAAAGTAATGTCATTTACATTACTGAAGTGCCCTGATTTTGTAGCAAAATGTTCAGGTTCCCCAACATGTGTTTCCCTTTTAAAAAGACAGCAGTCGACTGTCTTCACAAGATTGAAGAGAAAGAGGAAGACATTTTTCCATGTGCGTTCACGACAATTAAGCCACTTCAGTCACTTCAGGTACAAATGTGTTTCGGATCTTGAGGAGGCTGCACGGAGATGTTACTGATTTTGACTAACATGTTTATCCAAGACAGAGAGTTTGAGCCTATAGCTAATACACAGACCACCTACACAGTTCATTATTTTTAATTAAGCCCATCTTTTCATCTTTATTTTGCCAGCTGCACTGATTCCATCGATGTGTGTTACCAACCAAACTTTTGCTCTAAACCTTCAGCACCCCGGGATGATTATATGACAATGGCTCTGCTGTAATGTAGTGTGACACTACAGCACCTCTGGGTGTGGTAATGAATGAAGCACACATCATTTTTAACAGTGCAACAAAAGTTATTTTATCATCTTTTCAGACACCAACACGCACACATTGTCTCTGACACACACCTTATATTATCGTGGTGTTTTGTTCTCATATTAAACTGCATTAAAAGGTAATTTGCCAATGTTCTTTTGTTCCTTTAAGTCTATCGGACCTGAACATTAAATTACTCTAACTTAGTATTGGAATGTATTCTAACTTCTTTCCCTTTTTGCCAAAATTAAGAAAATGAACAGGAAAGTCCTGTTCTGTATGTTACATAATCCAAAAGATTCATATATTTTTTGTGGAAGGATTAGCCCTCAGTAATGCAGTTTGGTGTAATCCACTACTTCCTAGCTCTTTTTAAAGAGCCTGAAGCAGAAGGATATTCCCTTGACTGACAATTACAGATAATTACAGCGTCAGAGTGAAAGCTTTATTTAACAAGCTGTGTCCTAAATTACCTATAATTGACGTGGTCATTTTATAAAATCATTGACGATGTTTGACGACTCCTTTTGCTTTTCCAGATGTTTGAGGGGTGCGCGCCGAACATGATTTACAACTTTAGAGAAAATGCCTCCGGGGTGGTGAGGTACATTGACACCGAATATGTTATTTTTCTCCTGAATTTGATATTATCTGTTATAGAGGCTGTTGATGCAAAAACAAATGATTTCCACTGTTGGATGTAAGTTCAATAAACAACATCAAATAAGGTGGCAATGATCACTGGGTTTGATTTATTTCAAATAACAAAGCCTTTCTTTGACCCATAGACAATATATTATTGTCAAAATATTAAATTCAGTATTGTAAGAGGTTGTTGAAACAAATCCAGTCCACAGATCATGGCTTATACTGTATATAAAAATGTAAACTTCAGGAGTCAAAAAACTGAAGTTCATAATGTGTTTGGAGGGAAGCAGAGTAAAACAAAGTGTTGTGATGAAAGACTGACAGAGACCATCATTAAAATCCATTGGTGGATAAAAAAGAAAAAAAAGGAAATGTTGGTCACAATTAGAAATGTAAAACTTCTATTAATTAAATGGTATGTAGCAAGGCAAAGTCCCTGCAACTAACACTCCATTATTTTAACACCAAATGTCCAAACACATTAATATTCAATTTCTGGGGACATAAACAAACAACAAGTATCTGGAGTGACAGGCCCAATTATTTTAATTTAGTCAACCCGATAAATTTTAAGAACAGACAAATTCAGAGCAATAGTCATTAATGACCTAGTAACTTTTTTTTTTTTTTCTTTTTTTTTTTTTTTTACACATTACTGTCTTTCAAATACATTTCTGGTATTTCATTTTTGGTTTGAACTACTATAGATCTTTTATTAAAATTAGCTTTAAAAAAAAAACTACTAAAATTGGACTCATACAATAGAGTAGCCATGTCCATTCAGTGCCTATTTCCCATATACTTAAAAAAGGTTTTTATAAAGTACCATAAAATGGTTGTTTGTTCTTACACCTTATCAGAACCCATGTTAGTGCTGTATCTGTTTTATAATGGCTCTTCATAGGTCTATATGCTACATAGAACCTAGTGTTTCACACAATTCTGTCAGAATTTATAAAATACTCAAAATAGTCAGAATTCAAAGAACTTTTCTCTAGTTCTTTCATCTGATCTGTTTTTGAACTTAAGCAAACCAGAGCATCCTTTGAACCAGTAGGCCCTACAGCTCCATAAAGAAAAACTACAAAGAACCCGTGAAGAAACCTTTCTTTTTACATGTATACCTGCCCCACTGTAACCTATTGAAAAGACAAAAAAAAACAACCCTGAATTGTCCAGAATCAGAGATGCAGCGCTAGCATTAGCTTGGAGTTTCTAGCTTTATCAACAATTTCTTGGCAGGCAGAGCTGCTCTGGAGGCAGAAATAATTGCCAGTTAAATAACTTGAGCTGTCAACTATTTCACAAGTCTTTACTAGCTAACTGGCAATGTGAATTAGGAAGGTCAGCTAGGCTTTGTGGGGCGCAAAATGCTCAGTTCTCAGTGCTGCAGCCAATCAGATCTGAGCATTCAGTCCTCATAGTGCAACCATTGACCAATTCAAATCAAGCATTTAGCATTTTTCATATCTAGCTAATGACTTGGCAAATTAAATCGTTTCCAAGGCTAGAAATTAGCATCAGCTAACATCAGCTAACAGCTAGTTTGCAGTATTAAAGGGGTTATTTATGATGTTATAGGTGCATTGGTGCTAACATGTAGCCAGTTCTATGCCATTTCTATGGTTACAGTCCCGATGACCTATTTTCTGAATGCTAAAAGTAGAAATTCAAAGCAGTATTGGTTCATGTTCTTGGTAGCTGTCTGTACTTTATTGTATATTTGTTAAACTGAAATTCCTCAGATTAGCTCTGTCCTCTGCAGTTTAATTCTGCCAGTTACATCATTTTTGCCTCCAGAGCAGCTCAGACTCTAAACAACGTCCATGTCCCAAACAGCTCCAGTCAGCTTGGTGGTATAAATCCACAATTTGTCCTGGAAGTGCTGTGTCCTCATGTCTGTCACATCATCTGAGTCCTCGGCATGGACTCCTGCTGGTGTCCGGGGTACCAGTGTCCAAAATTGTTCATGTATCCTCCAGAGTGCACCGGCGCGCCTTTGGCAGCCATGCTGATGTCCCACAGGGAGCACGGAGAGGAGGAGGACGGCGGTGGGGGGGCCAGGTGGTCTCCCTCAGGTCCACAGGGTCCGTTCTTCATGATCTTCTTGTATTTGGATCGTTTGTTTTGGAACCAAATTTTCACCTGAAGTTCAAGGAGAGAGAAAGATACAAATTAAAAGTTGATTCACACAACATCATGCTTCCCCACTAAAAGATATGTATTCAACTCAACTTTATATGTTGATGTGTATTTTTAGATTGGTCTGTATATTGTTCTGTGATTGGTCTGTGTGTACCTGCCAAGGGACCACAGATGGAAATGAGATAAAAGCTAAATCTGGCATAAATCATCTCTTCTCATTTTGAGAATAATGTTTTTGTGCATGGTCCTTGTTTAATAAAGACCCAAAAAAAAAAAAAAAAAAAAGTATATTCCACGTTTCATACAAACATGGAGCCAAAAGTATTTCACAGCAGGATTACAACAATACAGACAAAAGAGCAAAACAGACTGCAGTATATATAAAATTTTGCAAGACTAAAAATTACAACAATAAAGCAATAAAATGTTTAAAATAGGTAAATAAAAGCCAATAAAATAAAAATAAAATACACACCAGGGATAAAAATAATGAACCCAATGATTACAACTTAAAAACTAAAGCTGAAGTTATAGCATTCCTCCAAATTAAAATTAAAAAGCCAGATTAAAAACATAGGTCTTTAATTTCCTTTAAAAAAATACAAAGTGGGAGCTTTCCATTCTAATATCCAGAGGCAGTATGCTCCATAAAATCTGAAGGCAGCCTCACCGCTACTTTTATAGGACACATAAGGAAAATTTAAAAGAAAAGCGGTGGAGGACCTTAATGATCTGGCTGGAACATAAAATGAAAGAAAATCTCTGATGTTGGGAGGAGTAAAGCTTTATAAACAAGTAAAATAAGATAAATAAAAAAAGAGGAACACAAACACCCAGAAACAATAAATCAGTCACTACAATAAAAATAAAATCATTTCTAAAAGATACAGGTAGCTAGTGCAGTGTCTTAAGCAGTCTTAAGACTCTAGCTGTAGCATTTTGAACCAGGTGTAGTTTTAGGTAATCCAGTAAAGAGGGAATTGCAATAGTCTAAACGGGTACTAATAAAAGCGTCAATGAACATTTCAGCCTCTCTCTGAGTTAAAAAAAGGTCTTTGGTTATATTTCTGAGATGGAAAAAGGATATCTTATCAAAATAAGATAATTAAAATGTTAGTCTAAAACCACTCCAAAGAGGGTGATTTATGTTTTAATCTGCTTGCTAAGACCACCAAGCACTGATTGCAGTTTTTCTCTTGTTGCTTGGGTCCTATTAAAAGTATTTCAGTTTTTTCTTCAATCTATTTTGAAGTTTTTCTCATTCATACATTCAAGTCAATAACAGCATGCAGTGCATTGGGGTCATTTGGCAATAAAGAGATGTACAATTGTGTATCGTCGGCATAAAAATGATAATTGATGTGGTGATGGTTAATAATGTTTCCAAGTGGGAGCAAATGTAATGAAAACAAAATTGGGTTGAGTCTCTGATACATCACCATCCAGACAGACAAAAAACTGTCCATAAATAAGACTGAAACCAAGCAAAAACAAAATCAGACAATCGTGGTCGGTTGTATCATATACTGCACTGAGGTCTAAGAAAAGAAGTAAAGCCACGTTGTTTGAATTCACAATAAATCTGAAGTAATTTACAACTTTCAGTAGGGCTGGCTCCATGCTGCGGTTTACTCGATAACCAGATTGTTGAGTAGAGTTTCTAAAATGCCATTGTTGGTAAGATGAACAAGTAGTGAATTAAAACTATTCTCTCTCAAAGTTTACCAAGGAGAGGTAGAAATGGGTCTGTAATTCAGCTCTGAGTAATCTAGATTGAATTTCTTGAGGAGAGGTTTTACGATTGAAGTCTTGAAAGCTGTGGCAAAGATGCCTAAATTAAGAGAGGAGTTAATTATACTTGCTGTTACTTGGGAGAGGCTTTGGAAACAGGATTTAAACAGCATGGTTTGCACGGTAAGGCACAAGTGGAAGAGTTCATCCTGCTAATAACTTCGCAGATGGCATCTTCTGACACTGAATCAATGGATGACATAATAGATGGAAGCCCGTGGGCAGGGAGATCCCAAGTAGTTAGAGTGTCATATACTATATACTTTAATGCCTTTGTGAACCAGGAGTAAGTCTTAGAAGACTCACAATCTAAAAATAGAGCATAACCACATCTGGCAAAACATCTGTGACTCTCTTTGGAAATTAAATGATTTTAAGTGTCATCATCATTTCATTAATTCCCATTCCTGGTAACATAGTGTAGTCTGGCAGCATCTGACTTTGTTCAAACCATTGACTGGGACATCTTAACTTCACCTATACTGCTAGACCCCTTAACATGGGTTTGACTCATGTTACTGTATCGGTCTGAATGTGGTACACCAACTTCAAGATGGTTTCACATTAAGTTTTAAGGATAATGAGAAGGTCTGACCATGAAAACAGTGATTTATCAAAACAATCTTAACCCAACGTCCACTTAATTGCTTTTTTCTGCAGCCTTCAATCACATCTTATGGTCTTCATCCTCGGATGGCGTTTGCTCAGTTAACATGGAGATGACTCAGTTGTTATCCATGAGATGTGGTTGGACAGCTCATGAAAAGGTGGACTTTGAGTTCAGATTATTGTGTCCAATTAAAGCTGTATGAACCTCTCACGACCTAAATGAATGTAATGGGTAGTAAGACTATAGGATACAATCAGCACCAGTCAAGTGTTTAGACACACCTTTCGATTCATTTGCATTCATTTGCATTTGAGTGTCCAAACTTTCAAATGGTACTACACATACATAAATTATGATACGGTTGTATGATAGTATTATATTGTACTATTATATTATATATGTACTATTGTACACCAACCACAAACTGCGATGACAATGTGATAAAGTAGCATAAAATTTGGTAATAATGAGCTGCATAGATGAATAAGTGATTGTCAAACATTAAAGCCTCACAAGCTTGCAGTAACACTGCGAAATTCCATCAGGTGTGCCTGCAACAACATCACTTTAGTAATATAGTGATAAGGGAGATATGAGAGATACAAATATCATCACATACAGTATCATAAGGTTATTGTGATACTTACAGACACATGGTTTGGCTCTATAGGTTTATAGCAGCAAACAATTACAAGCCCCATAATCACAATGTTATGTATGAATAAGACATAATATTATAAGAATAGCACCAACATTGAGCTGAATCACATTTTTTTCTTCAAATTTCAGCTTACTCTCGATGACTGTTCCAAGATATTTAGAATGTTTCACACATTCAATGCGAAGACTATCATTAAATGAATCGGCATTGAATTTGTATAACACATAATATAACTGTTTCAATATATCTTGGAACAGTCATTGATAATAACCTTAAATTTGATGCAAATTGTGGTACAGTCTCTCAGAGGGAACATCCGTACTTCCTTAGGATTTTCAATGCTTTTAATGTAGATAGACAAATGATTTCTTTGTTTTATTGAAGTCATTTATAAAATCTGTTCTTACCTTTTCTATGATTGTTTGGTTCTACAACCTGAGCTATATTGTGAAGGTGGCTGGTCAGGTGGCAGTTGTCCTATAGACCACCCTCGTGGCTATCTTTGACCAGCATGTTCTTCCAAGTGTACTGTATATTAGACTGCACAGACCACCCCGTTCACTTTGAATTTGAAACTCTTCCCTCAGGCTATAGATTCAGAGTATCGCGGTAAAAACTCCTTTGCTCCCTGTGCAAAAACCCTGCTTAATCTGCACATGTAATTTAACATTTTAGAGATTGTTTTATTGTATTATTGTGTTCTATATATTGTATGTACAGGGGGAAAACATTTACATATGCTTTTGTACTTTTTGTACAGTTTGTTTCATCTCATGTCCCTGTCTACAAGTCAAGTTGCCCACCTGGGATAATAAAGACTAATTTGAACTGAACTGAATATCATTTCAATCATTTTTTTGTGGTTAGGAGATGTTTCAGTTGTGTTGTTACTGATATAATTGGCATGTCCTTTGTTTCCAGCGTGCTTGCAAATTGAGCATCAAATTACACGAATATGTCTCTCGGGCAACCTGTCAGCTTAGCAGGAACAAATGAATCATAAATAATTACACACAGTCGGTGAAGGATACTTTAGTGTGAAACAGGTTTTAACTGCGCCGTAAAGGAAAATGAACGCCTAAAGGACTGGTGCAGCTTGGAGCAAAAAAAAGGTCTGGCCAGCAACGGAGGAGAGAAAGATAAAAGAACCGACTAAAAGAAGAGAAAACACTCTTGGCACTAAAATTGTTTTCTCCTCCGCACTGACAGTCCTGGGAATTATTACTCTGGGATTTAAATGGGTATTTATGAAGATGGTTGAAGTGGTTTATGGAAGATATTCTATTCTATAAAAATTGAAGTCAGCCTGCTCTAATTGACTCTAAATATGTGGAAAAAATGATTCTTTTACCCGATAATCAAAAAGGCAACCAGCTTTCACACCCAGCTCTCAAGAAGTCATGCAAAGCGAAATTTGACTTTTAATTTGATCTCTATTGTTTCAGTATACTCTCTGACGTCAATCACAGCCTGTTAGGAGTTAGTATGGATGGTGGCAAATATATAAAATGAAAGTATCACTCTATAAATATGCAAGACTATTATAATTACAGCCCATAAAGCTGTAATTCAGAAATTATCTTGTAGCTGCACAACTCTATTATCCAAATTTCTGCAATTTTTTATTGAGTAAATTCTACTAATACCTAAAAAACAAAATCATATTTGAAAACTGAAGAACTCAGCTGTTATTACAGTTGTTACAGCCATGCTTAAGACCAAATTTTAAGCCCCTCTTTGTAATGATCGATACTTATGTAATACAAATTACAGCCACCAAACCACTGTGCCTGCAGTACAACAATTACCTACAGTGAATATGTGGAGCGCAGCTTATGAACCCAGGAGTCAATCAACAGCACGTTAAGTTAATGCAGCCTCAGTGAGAGGATTTCTACTGTAATTATTGGTTTCATATTCCAGCAGCAACACAGAGCTGACAGCTTCCCTGAGAGTGCGGCTAATGACACCAACATTAAGGGAGGAGGTTGGCTGAGAGGCAGGCCAGGTGCCTCTAAGTGTGTGTGTGTGTGTGTGTCTGTGTGTGTGTGTGTGTGTGTGTGTGTGTGTGTGTGTGTGTGTGTGTGTATGTGTATGTGTAACATATTAAACTGCATATTCTTGAATGTATGGATGAAAAAGTTGAACTGTGTTGCACTGTGTTTTTTTTTTTTCCCAGTAAGAAAAGTCTTCCATTTGGAGGGTGGGTTAAGCTTGTGTGTGCGTGTGTGTGTGTGTGTGTGTGTGTGAGAGAGAAGGAGATAGAAAGGGAGATGGATAAAGATAAAGTTAGTAAGAGTTTGGAGGAAAAACGTCGTGCTACGTGCCGTTTCTCAGCTGCGTCTGGGAACAGAGGAGAATTAGCGAGAAAGTGGTCAGAGGCTGGCTGGCAGCCTAATGGCATTTGGAGGCAGCACAGAGATGTGGTGTATGATCACTATCTTCAAGTGTGTGTGTGTGTTTATGTTTCCATCTGTGTATGACAATGCACACAAGCTACATATGTTTAATGTATGGGGCTGTGTGTGTGTGTGTGCGTGCGTGTGTGTGCAAGGCAAAAGAGCACCCATGCATGTGAGGAATGTGTGCACAGTAGATAGTATATGTGACATACAGTACATATGCACACATTAGGCTAATTACAGCTGAGTAAGAGCAACATTACTGCATGTCTTAATACAAACTGTGTCTCAATCTATTTACTAGAGAGAACACAAGCCTGCAAAACACATGTATATATGTATTATATTTCAAATGTAATAGGCTATACATTTTTTCCACAAACTGTCTGTATTTACTACAACAATGTCTAATAGAGTATTTAATGAGTAGCTAAACAAAAATATAGGCTAATGTTCTTCAAATATAGAAAAATATGAAATTATAATTATTCCAGAGAAAGGCTAATACAGTTTGCGCACAATAGGTGCCAACAGAAGGAATATTTTTAACAGCAGTATTCAGAAGATGAAAAATTCCTGAATTGTGACTTTACAAACATTAAAAACTAGAAATAGCACCTTGCAGTTAGGGTTAGGGTTAGGGTTAGAACTCCGCCAACCACTGTCTGTACAGACTCATGTAATATTTGTAGAGAAGACTTTGAGGGACTTTAATGAAAGGTATCGAGTGTACTTTCCTTGTATATGTTCACATGTTTGGCCAATAAAGCTGATTCACACACATCTTCTACCCAGCAGGACAGAAGATCTAAACAGTCACCACAGTTTCAAGGTGGACACCCAAGATTAGTGTCACCAATTCAGTATCAGACCATGTGAAATATGGTCATAATCACTCCTTCTGTTCTGGAGGCATGGTATTGAATAATGGCTGGAAAAGTGTTTTTTTTTTTTAGAACTTTATGATGTCACAGTGAAGTTGACCTTTTGGATATAAAATATCTGTGTGAAACCTTGTCTAAATTATACATTCTTGAGTTATGGCAATAAATGTGTTAACAAGTCACATTGACCTTGATCTTTTATCACCAAAATCTAATCAGTTCATCCTTGAGTCCAGTTGAACATTTGTGCCAAATTTGAAGAACTTCCCTTAAGGTGTTTTTGAGCTATCTTGCCCGTGAGAACCGTGTTGACGAACCACCCAAAAACTTAATGCCTCTATGGCTGTTGAAGCTATTTGCACAATTGGATGGTAAAGTCATAGTTTGATAGTTATTCCCTTTATTGTTGAGTTACATGAGAAGGTTGATAGATGATAGATGATGTCATGTTTGTACAGTAGTAGCTACCGCCAGCAGCAAGTTAGCTTAGCTTAGCATAACGACTAGAAACAGGGCGAAACAGCTAGCCTGGAAAGGGCCAAAGCAAACAAAATCTATCTACTGTTAAAACTCAAAACTCCATTGTTTCTTGTTAAACCAAAACATTTCTTTGCAGGCGGGCTGTGACCCCCATTCACCCCCTTTCTGAAAAAGGGGTGACTGGGTGGGCCTTAAGGAATATCTACTTGGGTGTCCTCATTTAAATTAGTCTCGCTACATTTAAAAAAGGTCTCACTTTTACCGTAATGTCTCTGGCAAATTTATCATTCACGAAAAAAAGCACCTAATCCCAAATCCACAAAAAACATGCGTCTGCATTCCTCAAACTACAGTCAGATATCCTTTAATTGCTCCTAGTATGAGTTGAATAACTGTAATGCAATCAGTCAAAGTAGTCTCTCCCTGATCCAAAACACCTCAAAGAAAACACAAATTAAAAAATAGTGAAAACCAACAAAAAACAATGTACTCCTAAGGTAATCATTCATGCATGTATGACTTGCAGCAGACCACATTCAAAGCCACTTTCCCTACTACAAAAGACAAAGGCAAACGGATGGATCCTCTTTTACTCCCAGTGTAAACAGTGGTTAATTCATACAGGATTAAGACATTACATCTGATGACATCAACTGCTTATGTCTGCTCAGTAAACTACACACACACACACACACACACACACACACATGTATATCATATTTCAAATGTGTAATACCCAAACAAACTTTCTCCCAATGGCACACCTGCTCACTACTCAAACCTATATGTTCACCTTCCTAGCATAATGCATCTCTGAAACTGAAAAAAGGAGCATTGCAAAATGCAATACCTAATAACATATTTGGTCAAAATTGAGAACTGAATCTGACTTTTTGACTTCTGTTACCAAAGAACAAAATTATTATATCACATGTATGGTTTCTGTAAAAACATTGTTTTAAATTCGCAGTAACTACAACTAAAACCCAAAACAGCAGAAACAGCCGACTAGAAAAAAACAGCTACATCAAGCTAAAGCTAGCTTCTGAGATAGTCATGGTTAGCATTTGCTCAAGCTAAAACAACATTTGGTCCCTCGGTGTTATTTATCTTTGAAAGAAAAATAGCAGTTTTAATCAACTGACTTTATAATGATTCAGTTTGTTAGTCCACATAACTAAATCAGGCAGAGGCTAAATCCAGTCATGGTAGAGAAAAAAACAGCTAAAATACTGCTAAAGCTAAGAAGCTTAACAGCTAGCTGCAATTTCAGCTTTTGACTCTAGTGCCTTTCAGTGTGGTTAAGCTACCACTTAATTTAATTATACATTTATTGATTTAATATTATTATTTATAATATATGAAAAGAAATACACCATAGCTTATAAATCCTATAAACTATAGGTTGTAAATATTTAAAATGAAGGCCTTTTTAAAAACCCTTAAATAAGCTAAATGGACAAGTCCATTATAAAGCATTTATCTTTTTTAAACTTAAATAAACTAGTTCAAATGGACAAGTTCATTATGTTTCTATGATTAGTCGAGGTTAAATAACGGCATAAATGGCATAAATAAGGAGTTTGCCACGCGGTCTGAAAACGTCCTTTGTTGAGCTGTAGGGCTTGCATAAACTACTGTGGCAATTTGCAGTATTTTAAATAAACTGACCTCTCGTCAGGTATCCAGCTATTTCTGTAATTCATGAAAGATGCTCAGGAAATGAGGAAACAGTGAGAGACTATCAGAGGAACCAACCATAAGCCTCTAAGCCACTAAAGTTGTAAAACAATCTTCCTACTGGCCAGCTCACACGAACATATAGAAATGTGATAACTATTCTAGAGGATCGTTACTCTACAGATGGAATAGAAGATTGACATAAATAAAGGTGCAATATCTATATCTTTATCTGCCCTGATCAGCATGGCTTTTTTTTTTTCTTCTTTCCTGCAGACTGCGGGTGTTAAGAGCAGCAATTATCGAAGCTTTCATCAGCTGAATAGAAGTTGAATCACTATTGTCTGATGTCAATGGAGCGTAGTAAATTAGACTTTTATTCATTGGAAAATGTTGTGGGTTGTTATTAAATTCCAAAGAAGCTAATAAAAAATGTGATAGAAACTTCGAGCGTTTATACTGCTGAAACAAGAGGCATCAGTGGTTCAACCAAGCAGCATCCCATGTCGGTTCATAGGCCTCATGTGACAGACAAAATGGCTGCCATTAGGCTTATTTGCCTGTGACTGCACGTGTGAGCGTGTGTGTGTGTGTGTGTGTGTGTGTGTGTGTGTGTGTATGCACTTGAGAGATGGAAAACCGACAAACAGCAAGTACGTGCGAGGAAAAGTTGACCAGCAACAGAACAAGTTTTCCGCTTAACCTCGCCCCTCATCTCCCAAACTATGCAGACGTGTTAATGAAAATACACACACACACACACACACACACACACACACACACACACACACACATACACACACACACACACACACACACACACACACACACACACACACACACACACACACACACACTCAAAAAAGAATACATGCAATACAATGATTGAAGAACATTTAAATTGCTGTTTATGTTCTTTTTCTATTTAAATGAATTGAAAGAAGAAAAATGTTCTCCTTAGTCATGAATATTTTCGGCTTAAAGGTGGATCCAATCTACCCACACCTACGCACACACACAGACACACACACAGACACACACACACACACGCACGCACGCACGCGCGCACACACACACAGACGCATGCTCAAGCATGTAAAAAATGATTTGCATTGACCTGTTCATCATCTCTTTCATGTCCTTTGTCTTCTAAATTCAATTTCATGACAAATGACCTTTGACTATGCTTCACATGACATTTAAGCATGTCAGTCAATGTTGATACGTAATTAGCTTATAAAGGATCCTGGGAGAGGATGACACCGGGTTACAAGAATGTACCAGTGCCTGTTTGGGCATTTATTCTGGCCTTATTGTTCTTTCAGTGTGACCTTTAATGCAAAAAACACTTAAAACTTTATAAATACAAATACGATAAGGGTGAGGCAATTTAACCCTCAATTAAAGAAATTAACCCTGTCATGAATCAATCAATGACTCATGTTATTAATTAAAATGTTCACCTCCAGCAATATTATGACTTTTATTTTGTTTTTTTAATTTAAAAAAGGAATCTGTATATTAGTGTTAAATATTGCACATTTTTCATTAACTTTGAACTTGAGTACTGCAGGGACCTACAGAGCACTATACATGTGAAAGTCCGTGAATGACCGAAAGACTGAGGGGTAATCATGTCATTTTAATAGCCATGAGTAGTGATGATTATAGTCACCTATAGTCCAAGTGTCACTTGAGTGTCACCACTTCCTATATGCATTGTTTCAAATTAAAAGCCCTCTAGCGTTTCCAGCCATATACTAGATGTTGACCTGGTCTCATTTTTCTTCCTATACAGCCTCTTAAAATATAAAACCAGCAACAATATTTGAAGTTATTGTTATTGTTGGAGAGTGTGAATGTGGATCAGTAGAGGTCAGTGGATCAGTAGATGTTGACCTGGTCTTGTTTTTCTTTCAATACAGCCTCTTAAAATATTTTAAAAAAGGCTCAAATAATTCAGGTTCTTGTTGGAGAGTGTATTGACTATGAATGTGGATCAGCAGAGGTAGACCTCTTTAGCTTATTTTGTCTGCATTTATGTGTGTTCTTCCCGGTGTTACCTGGGTCTGCGTCAGGCCCAGTTTGGCGGCCAGGTCGGCCCTCTCGGGCAGGGCGAGGTACTGGGTTTGCTGGAAGCGCTGGTTGAGTGCCTGGAGCTGCAGGCTGGAGTAGATGGTCCGCGGCTTCCTGATCTTCTTCCCCTTTCCGTTGAGCCGCACTTCCCCGTTCTCAATGACCGCTGTGGGCTTGTCGTGCTCTGGATGAAGAGGAGAGGAAGAGAGCAGAGTTTTCCTTAGATAAACATCAACACGAGGACAGAGGGTATAGAAGTCTGGCCTTAACAGTTACAGAGTGTTCTGCAAAAAAAAAGGCCACAAATGTTTCAGCTTACCAACATTCGATACAGTCCTAACTTTTAACATAATGTCTGTCACAGATTTTGGATTTTTTTTTTATACTGCCTCATAGTCACCATGTGAGGTTTTTCACATAGATCAGATTGCTTTTGAAGAGCATTTCTATCCCACAAAAACGCCAGAATTCAGGGAGCAGGCCTGTTTTTATACAGGACACACGTGGCCTCTATTAAAGCATGATGGAAGGTGGTAAGAAGAAACAGAAACGTATTCGGCGTGATCTCACAGGAAATTTGTATTTATGTGTTTTTAGAATGAGTGTCATGTTTTTTGCTTTTTGCTGGGGTGTTTTTTTCACATATGGGCTCAGCTATTTCAAGAAAATGAATTGATCACATAACCAAAATCTAACAGTAAAAACAGAAAAAAGAGGTGTTATTTTTTTTTTATTAATTAAACTAAAATACACATTTGTAATGTTGCTAAAGGTAGAGCTTCTTGTAATATTGTGCAATATGAAATCATTATTAATTCTGTGACAACATGTTGCATTGCCTTTTCAGAACACAAGGAAAAATATGCAGCACACATGCAGCCATAAACCAGTGTGTAAAAAGAGCATAATGACTGTATTACAATGGGCCCAGGTAAAAAGATAACACCTCTTTGTTCTCTTTGGTTTACAGTTATTAAATCACAGCCAGTCGAGAGGGCTTTTCTTTTCTTTTTTCTTCTTCGCTCTTTTCAAGAAAAGCTATACAACAGTCAGTGTATGTTCGCCCACGCTGATCTTTGTTATGACATGAGCTCATAGCCTGCAGTGGCAGGAGAGAACAGCTGTGGACAAGCCGAGGCCCCACAAGACGCTCAGATAACTCGAGCTTGCTCCTGAAGTCAGGAGACACGGCACCGACGCGCCCCAAGTACATCAACACTGAAGGAGAGAAAAAGAAGGAAAGGACGCTTGTAAAAAAAAAAAAAAAAAAAAGTGACCGTCACTTTTATAAAGAAAACTTTAAAGACAACAGAGAATTCTACATTTTCAAACTAGCACATTTTCGGTTTGAACCCCTTGTGTTTGCTGATATTGGCTTTACCTCATTTTGTTTGGCGTCCAACAGACCTCCCTGTTATATATGTGTAAGTAATACAAATAATACAAATAATACTCCTAATAATAATAATATTTTTTCTTTACCTCTAATCTTAATTAAACCCAATATAGAAGTGTTGCCGTGGTGACCTTTCCCTTTGCCACAATCTGAACTTGAATGTTTGCTGAAGATAAGAAAATATGAAAATAACCATAAAACACTGTTGTTACACCAAATAAATAAATATTTCATGATTAAATGTTATACGTGCTCTTAAGGAGTAATATATTAATTTTGTTGAATATATAAAAATTAAACATCCATAGCAATGTACAGTACGTTATCCTGTATAAAGTGATGTTGCGTATATTTGTGGTAAACTAGACCCTGGAGAGGTCAAACGCTGTTCGACCCCTTTTGAAAAAATTGTAAAATGTCCAATAACATAAATCTAAATACGCTTATTTAAAATTTGGGAGAGATAACACAGCGCAAAGATATGGTTAACAATCACTACAGATATGAAAATGTACAGCTGACAGAAGTCATGCATCATTTTCTGCAACAGAAAATTATTATTTTTAAAATCATAAAGTACTAAACTGATAAAACAATGTCAAATGTGTTTAAGTGATGCCTTCAAGACCCCAAACTTAACATTAAGGTTAGTGAGCGGTAATCTGTGTCTGCATATTCCCAGGAAAAAAGAATACTAGATGGTTTATGTTACAAAAAAGAAAGAAAGAAAGACAGAAAGAAAGAAAAGTGAGACAGGAAAACAAAGCCGTGTTTGCCTGCACTCAAGTATTCCTTTAATAGAATGTGATCAAGGATTATTATTATTATTATTCCTATTATTATTTTTATATCATGATCTGACTTGACATCTGTTAACAATTATGGTGACATATATGATGGTTGACAATCAGCCACTTCAGCCTGCAGTTAAGCATCCAGTGTGTAGATAGGTCTTCTTCACTATCAGACATGTGATATCAGTATCCAAGCAGTGAGAGAAAGCATCTTATAAATATAACATCACTCCTTTTATTTTTCATGGATGTCAAATTCATTCTACTTTTTCTCCTCTCAGAAATGCTGCTGTTAAAATTGCCTCATCATTACATTAGATTATCTATACAAACATTTGTATATGCTTGTATTGGTTTTTCTGTGTCTGTTTTTACTTTTTATATAAGCTATAAAATGACAGTACAGTTACTGTAAACTGTGAATAACTCAAACAGAATGCTCTGCAGTCATCAGCCAACAGGCCTCACTGATAAAAGTGTTAACATGACAACCAAAGAATGTCTTTTCTAACTTGATCTGAGTTGATGATCCACCTCTTCCCAGTTTATGGACCATATGATTGTTAATTGTCAAAGAGTTTAAATTTTTTACACTCAAGCAAATATTTAGCTTTAATTTAAATTCAACAATTATTTTTTAATGATCTTGAACGAAAATATGAATGTTGTTATTGTTCTTGTTAAGGGCTTTCCAGCCCCGTACAGACAGCAGTGCAGGCGGGGATGTGATATGTGAGATGACGGGATGAGCGCACGCAGCCGCTGCGGGACACCGCAGGGCCAAACTACACTCACCATGACTGCGGGCGACCTGTGTGTGGATCCAATTATTGCGCTCCACTGTGGTTTATTTTCATGTTTTTAGACCGTATACAGCAGAGTAAAGCATCCTAATGCTTCTTAAATAAGACACATGCACACATCCACATTTTCTACTGATTATTCATACATTATTTACTGCGTTTTTGTTGAATTGAATGCGCTCTGTGGTGGCACATTCGGCTTCATTTAGAGCTGGGCAGTCACATTTAAAAAGTAGCTTTAAAATATGTTTTTTTATTTAAAACGGAACAATTGGAAATAAGTGTTATTATCCTGGGTGGGCCCAGTTCAAACCAAATAAACTCATAAACTGGTTCTGAGCAGCCCACTAAACTGAGAGCTTTTCGTTTCCTTCAATTCATTATCATACTGTAACACTATTGTTGCCTCTGTCACCATCACCCACTACTTAGGCCTATGACATCACAGCTCAATATATCTGAAGCAATATATCTCATATCATTATTGATGTTTTGTAATTTATTTATCGTATCGTAATTTATTTATTATCGTATCTAAAGTTTCAATTTTGAGCAACTTGATTTTTTATACCATTTTCTCTTTTTGTGCAGTTATCCAATTAACAGTGGAACATTTCAGCACAATGCTGCACGCCATGTGTGTATTATTACTGCTGATCATATCTGTAGGCTATATGTTATAGGTTAGGTGTGTACAGTGTGTGCGGTTTTATAGTTTTTATTTATCCATCACTCTTTTTATTTGAGCTGCTGTAAGTGGGAATCAATAAAGTTTCATCACCATCACCATCACCACCATCAATGTAACACAACCTGAATCTTAAAAATAGCCGAAATGATGTCTGATTGTGGGTCACATGATAAGTATTTAGTTAGTAGTGTGATATCAGTAAAAAAGGCCAAACTGCAGAAAGAAAGCTGTAAACATATCCTAAATTATTATTTCTGTTCCATAACAGAAACCTACCCGCATCCTCCAGTCTGGTGTGTCCCAGCGCGCCGCCGTGACCCCCGTGCTGGTAGGGCAGGTACGCCCCGGGGTGGTGCGCGCTTACGGGACTGTGGTAGGGCGGGTATCCCAGCGGGCGACCGTACGATGATGCACCGGAGGAGAAGGGCCCGTCATGCTGCGAGGGGCCCACGGCGTGCAGACCGTGGACCGGGTAATGGTTGTGCGACAAGCCGGGGGAGGGCTGCTGGTGTCCGGGATGTCCGGGGTAGCTGTGGCCGCCGAATTCCAAAAACGCCGATTTGGAAGGATCAGGCGGGACTAAAGTGTCCGATATAGAGCTCATAGTCATCATTGGGGTGAGGGGCAGTGATGTGGTGGGAAATAAGAAGGGTCAGCTATGACCTCCGGGCGGGGGTCATCATAAGGCAACTCACCATCAATGTGAAAAAACAGGCAGTAGACTTTCAGAAAGGTGTTTCCTTAAACCAACACCAGCCCGACACAGTCCAATTCACCGTCGATGTGTGGCACTTTATTCCTGTTTAATGAAAGGATAAGTATAATAGTATAAAGGTGGGGTTTGTTCTCCGCTACATCCCAGCTGAAGGGTCCATGAACGGGACGCTCAAGTGTTTAAAACCATCGAGTCCAGCAGACGCGGACAAGACGCATGACAGGCCGACAAGCAGCCAAAGACGGCACTCTATAAAAACAGGAACTCCTGTCAAAAAAGCCGGAAAAAAATAGATTTCATATCCTTCGAATCTGGATCCTTTCCTTCTTCTCTCGGGTCCAGAATAACCAGATGGACGCTTGTTTTTTCTTCTGGGGGTTTTACGAAGAGAGAGAGAAGCTCTTGGCAGCGGAGAGCACCGAGTGTGTTCCTCCCCTTCAGAGCGCACTGTGCGTCTGAAGAGACCATTCTCTGCCTCCACTTGGCACACGCGGCGCGCTCATTGGCTGCTGCGCTTTACCGTGTCACACAAATCACAATCAGCAGCAACGGTGAACCGGCTCTTCTTAGGTTTTTTGGCGGAGAATGTATACTGCAGGCCTCAATTCCATAGAGTGTTAAGTGAAAAGCCAGTTAATCCATTTAAATATGAATCAGCAAGTGTGATCAAATGTGGACATAAAAACATCTGCAGCGTCAGTTCATTAAAACGAACCAATAGATTCACTAAGAAATCGATAAATAACAAAATAAACAAGTTAAAAAGAGTTTGATGACTTAAACTAAACTGACATATTATTGTCTGGTTGTTAATAGATAAATTACAGTAATTAAGTTACCACTCATTTTATGCAATAGTTCAGCCTGCTCCTGCTTTTGTTTTACTTGATCCTATTTTTGCATTATTGTACAGGAAAAAAACGGAACGTAAATTTAATTAATAATAATATTTTTTTTCATTCAACATTATTTATTCAACAGTCATTTTTTTCACTTCTCTCCGTCATTGGTGATTAAACCAGAGTATAGGCCGCAAAATATCGATTTAAAAATACGCTTAAAAAAAACATAGAAAGGCATTTTTGGCTCATTTACAGCAGCGCCTTTTCCAAATGATAATTCTTCCCTTCTGCCGGAGGTTAAAAAAAGGCGGTTCAGATATAAAAGAGACTTCATAAACCCGTTGCTGAAAGGCCGCAGACCTTATTATGCAAATAAATTTTTTTTATCCAACACGCACTTAAAACTTGATCCACAAGTTCCCGAAATTATCTTATTGTTCCGTTGCCTTTATTTATTTATTCGTGGCTCAAAATGACACTTTTTCTGCAAACCCAATCACGATCGAGCCTCTTTTATTTTTTTTACGCGCAAAGTAGGAACCTTCAAGTAAAGAAAGAGTACACACACACACACACACACACACACACACACACACACACACACACACACACACACACACACACACACACACACACACACACATATATACACACACATATACACACGCTTGGCTATACACACACCGCCTGTGGTCCCACACGAGGGACAATTACAACAAACATCGCCCTTCTAGAGAAACTCAGAACTTGTGATTTTGGCAGAGCAGAGGGTCGGACACTGTAATTTCAGTCATTATGCTCATCTGCGGTGGAAATCCCGGAGTGTGGGCCTGTATTCAAACTTACACCAAACTAGAAAAAAAAAACTCCATCTCACTAGAATAATGTAGGATAAAGTCATTTTAAGATGAAGTATTAGATTATTTCAATCCCAGTTGCTCAAAACAATCCACCACTGCCTATTATAGGATTCATTACACGCTTGTGCCATACAGGACGTTTTTCTAATCATTTTCCAAAACGCCTTATAATTGCATAAAATCAATAAACTAATCAACTAAGTCTTCATATCTGTGTGTGTCTATATATACGCTTTAATTCTTCCCAGTTCCCTATCAGCTTCAGTTTGATGTCAGGAGAGCAGCATCATTACATATTTCAGCGCAGCAATAAACACAAGATGCAATCTAACTTCTGAGACTGGAGTTTGGTCTTTTAAGAGGCAGACTGCTGCTTTGCTTTCAGTACTTGAGTGCTATTTGGAGGAAGTTGTGCCTTACTTTCCAATTTATACCTCTATTCAAATACCACATTTATTTCACAGATATTACTATATTATCTTTGACTTCAAGATTTCACCTAATAACTCCTAAAAACAGAATAAAATATAGAGCATGACATAAGCATATGACATATATTAAACATAACATATATTTGAGCCTATATATAAAATATTATTCAATATTAAAACTAGTGGTTCCCAAACCTTTCTGTGACACTTAACTAAAAACTGAGACTCCTTGTCATGTTTAAATATCTTTGAGGTGTTATCAGTGCCACCAAATATGTCAAATTATCCAATATTTCAGTTAAAAAAAAGTAAAGATCATAGAAAAGTACAAAAATTGAGTATATTTGTGTGAAAGACTTCTTTTCACGACCTCTCAGATTTATCTCATGCCTGTTTTAAAGGGCTTTGATCCTGAGTCTAGACACTTAAAGACTAATCTACCTCATTATATAAAATGTTTAAAAAGTGGCAGTATGATGCACCAATATAAGCAATCTAATAATGTCATAAATAATAATATAACACTCACACAAGCTCTTTCATTTGTGCACTCTTTACTCCTTCTGTACTTGATTGTGGTTTTAAATGCAGGACTTTTACTTTTAACAGAGTATTTTTACAGTGTTGTACTGATGCTTTTACTCAAGTAAAAGATCTGAATACTTCCTCCACTATTACTGATGCTCCTGAAGGATTGCCTTATGTCAGCTAGAAGGTTATCCGGACGTCTTTTTTTAATATTGGCCCCTGAGGCCCGCGGGTCCCTCTTTAATCACTTATCTTAAATTTGACAGGACTATTTGAAGGCTGTGCTGTTACTCTGGCCTGTATGAGGATCACACACACACTCACACACACACACACACACACACACACACACACACACACACACACACACACACACACACACACACACACACACACACACACACACACACACACACACACACACACAAAGAGAGATGAGATTTAATTTTCTAAAATGCTAATGTCTCCATTTTAACAGCTAACTGATTCCAAAGTGAAGGATGAATGAGTCAATAAACGTCGAAGGAACAACGTTGCTCATCAGCATTAAGTTGTGTAGCTTTGACAGCAGAAGTTTTGTCTTGCCAACTAGAAAAAATAACAATTTGAACATATTGCAGACAAAGAGAGAAAGACAGAGACAGACAGACAGAAAGAAGGGGGGGAACACACACACACACACACACACACACACACACACCAGACTGAGAGATGTTTTGGCATGTTTCTACATCGTTTCTCCTCTCCTGCCTCTAGGATCCGGCTTATTATACCAACAGGCTGATGTGTGGAGAGTTATTACACATCCCAGCCTGCGCTCCCGCTTTCATCTGCAGCCAACATTCCTCCCCTCCCTGATTTCACCTCTGCGAGCGTCGGGCACACCCTCCTCGCCGTGTCAATGCTGTTATTTAGTGGCACAATCTTACAAAGTCGTCAGATTTTCTTTCTTTCTGGTTTTGTTTTCTTTATTTTCCTCCCCACCTCCAACACAGACTGGTAAAGGTGAAGCGGTCAGTTGGCAGGATTGAAAAGAGGTGCAACATGGAAGCAAATTATTGCTCTCTTAAAACTCAATTGTGCAAGTCTGAAAATTGAAGGTTCTGTTTGGCGTTCAGGCTCAGGAGGTCCAATATACAACAGTTTCCAAATTGAGGTGCTGGGATTGGAATATAATTTGATAAACATGGAGTTATTCCTCTTAAATCAGTTTTAATTGCATGGAATATTTATCACATTCACCAAAGCTTTCAGTTTTATTCTGGCTGCATCAGTTATGCACTCTAAAGTTTTATGGGGTGTCACATGAGGAACCATGAATTGACAATCAGTGTACATTCAAGAACACCGATTTACTAACCAACACAGTTTTACATGTATATATATATAAATGTGTTTAAACAGTCACATGGATTTTTTAGTCATCCTGTGTAAAAAGGGAGATGAGTTACTGTCCAGAGTTCATATACGGGTAGCTAGTAGGAACGTGTAAAAAGAAAAAAGATATAGAGGAGGTATAAGAGGGATGGAGGAGAAAAAGGACACAGAATAAAATCAGTTCATTTTGTCTTTTACATGATTTAGTTTGGTTAAAATTTGTAATCTGATCACCAGAAGTTCAGAATGACCAAACTGACAATCTTCCAGTTCTATTAACCTATAACTAAGATCTGCTTTAAAGCACAAAACTGTCAACGTTTAATATTTGAATTATTGCCAACACACTTAAAACCAACACTAAGTAACATCATCTTATTCCTCTGAGCTCCATTATTGTCCTAAAACCAGTGAGCCACATGTTGAACTGGGTGAACACCAAGTGTTATACACTATTTCCGCCTGTTTGCCAAAAACTACAGTGCATGGCTGTTTTGGAAATTACTGAGCCATTTTAAAAAATGAAACCATATTTCTGATGCATTTTTAAAGGTTTATGTCTTCACTGAGAACAAATGGGTTTAAGTCTGAATGCCACAGACAGGAAAGGGAAGTCAGAACATACTAAGAGTTTGTTCTTTTCGTGGATTGTGGAAAGTAAGGAAAATGCTGCATAATGGCTTTAAGAGTTTATGGAGTAGCCCTCTTCCTTTGCCACTCTTCTAGTATTAGAATATATTAAATCTCATAATGTTCCAATTTTGATTAAGAATAATAGTACTCAAAATTTAAAAAAAAAATTTCTCCCAGTTATATGATTATGGAACAGTTATTTAAAGGATTTGAATGAAGTAGATTCTTAAAGCTGTGTTTTTGGATATTTTGGAAGCTCAACAAAACTGTAACACACAACATGAACATATTATTATACAACAACACCGTATACAGTAAAAATGTTAACAAGAAGTTGCCTATTTATACAATCAGCAGCCAGCAGAGCAATATTAGCTTCCATTTCCGTTTTGTTTCTCGCCACCTTGTGGATCTCCAATATTTGCTCTTTTTTTTAGCTCTATTTTAGTCTCCACCAACTCCTGAGTAAAATATCTGTCTCTTTAGCAGCTAAATGCTCCACTACATTCATCAGAAAGTTGGAAAAAAAAAATACTGATGAGAGCCGTGAGACTCAATCAAAAGTTACATTTGAGCAGCCAAAACCAAAACAACCCAAGTTACTAAAATGCTCCGAGGATCTGAAGGAAACTGCAGAATCAGGCGATAATTGTGTGTGAGTAGTTCATTACAAGTGACACCTTCCACATAATCCATACAATTATTATTAATATGAGGGGTTTAGCATGACTTCTAGAAACCTAGCTCTTAAATTCATGGTAAAGTTACTCATAGCGCAGATAAAACAGCAACTCAGCTATATCTGTCGCCTATATAATGTAATTGTAAATTCTACTAGTATAGTAAATCTTGAATGTACAATAGTAGCCTAATTCTGAATGAGGCTCAATCCTCTACAGCTGATGCCTGGCCATGCCTCTCTATTGACAGAATACATTTCAAGAGAACTGAAAAGCAAATACTGTTGTCAAGGTTTCTCTATGTTTGCATGGCATGTTTCCTTTGTTTGTATGTGTCTCTTTCTGTTAATAGTTTTTTTAAATTACATTTTATCATACAAAAAATTACACAAAATTCTTTTCATCTTTTCACTTTCTTATACTCCAGTAAGACTTTTAAAAATATTCTTTATACTCATATTCAGCAGCACTCTCCCCAACATGTTTATTTACTGTATTAAATTTCCCTAGTGAACTTGATTTAATGGTTTTATATTTGTAAAAAACAATGTAAATTAATTGAATGAATATTCAGGGGGAGCCATCCTTTATAATTAGTTTTGTTTCAACTGGTTGATGTCTAAGTTTTGATTACATCAAAATGAAGGTTCAAGTTAACCGTCTGTTTCATTCAACGTCAAAAATATTTTTATTAACATTAACATTAAGCCCATGAAATAAAATAAAATGCTTCTTTTTCTCAGTTTCTGCCCTCTGTCCCCACTAGAACTGCGTCTTCTTGCTCAAACGGTGTCCAGAGTCAATGAATATTAGAACACCGGTTTGCTGTTTTAGTGTGTACAGGTGAAAAGGAGCTTTTGCAACATGAAGATGTAAGCTGCACAATGATGGTAGGGGGCTCTGGAGCATTAAAGACATCTGTTGTCTTACATTCTCTGTGATTTCTTTTCCCATCGTTTACACAGCGTAGATGTTGACATTAACCTGGATTAATGGTGTTTAATCCAGATCAACTTCCTGATCATATATCCATGGGATTGGGTCAGCCTGAAGTGAAAAAGGAGATATTTAGATGTTTTTCTCTTGTTCAGGTCTCAGAGTGGGTGAAGGTCTCTATGAAAATTACCTGGAAACAGCAGCATGGACAAAAGTCATTTTCATATGAAAATGGCATTCTAAAAATTAGATATCATATATACAGTCTCAATCAAAAAAGGTCAAACTCCTCCTTTAAGCAATTGGAAATATCTTAATAGCTGCCAGAGCTCCAAGATGCCATTGCTAAACAGTTGTGTGAAAAGGAAACAAAATTATAGATGAAAAGGTGCAAATTATGTCTCTGACCTGGTTCTTGTGCAAACCTTTCACATTTTCACAATGTAATATCTGACCAGACCTGGTGTGCACTGATGTAAGTTTTGTAAAACTGGAGGTTTGCATCCAGCTGTCTGTCCTCCTGTCCTTTTAGAATACATTTTACATCAGCAATCAAGTTGTCATAACCGAATAACTGATAACCTAGAGTAAAAATACATATAAAATAATAACAGGGTTGTAAAACAAAACTGACTTTTCTTTTAAAGTTTGACAGAAGTTGTCATTGTTGTCTTTTTAGCGATATGCCTGGGATGCTCCAGTGATCCAGAGGAAACAGAACAGATGTAAATGTAAGAATTTCTTATTTCTACTAGTTTATATCATCATTTATATCATTAGGCGCAGTTTCTGGTTTTATTACTTACTACATACTGATGAACTTTAGTTTTTACTATGGGAAAGAGAAACAGGCCGCACCCTTTAGAATTTGCCAAGAGCAACAAATGCTTAGGAACCTGTCCCAGTGACAATAACACACATCCAAGGCTGCATTTAAGTACCATGGGCCCTAGCGCACCAACTTCTTTAATGCCCCCACCCCCACCCCCGCCAACCCCACCCCCATGCTCCATCATGATTCGGCACGATTGCCCCTGTTAAACCTGTCAAATTGATCCCGTAGACCTGCTAGATAATCTTATCACTAATTGTTGTGGAAAGATACGATAGTGTCCCCTTGCCTGCATTCCCACGACATGCCACGTGGTCTTTCAAGAATGGGTCGAGCTGAATGATCAATTCTAGACACCCCAAATAATTGCCATTATTGGGCAAGCTACGTGTGTGTGCCCATGCTCAGATAGAAATGTAACAACAGCTATGAACCTTTATAGCACTTTGATCCAATACCAGGACTAATTGTTGATGCAGTACAAAATCAATTTGTTCCTTCTCTGTGATTCCATTGATCCATACGAGAATACTCTCTGGGCCTCCAAGGCTTCATCCTCAACAACACACTTTACTTCATGCTTCCAATCAATAAAACCACAATTGGCAAAGTTGGAAGCATTCTTACTATAACCAAACAACTGGCAGACAAAGCAAAACACACATCCTTTTGACGGTGAGTAAGTAGACAATTGTGGGGTACAGATTCGTAGCTGATGAGTTATTGTGTAAATACATTTTTTGAAAAGATGAAAAGTCAGCCTCTCGATGCTGACACTGGACCAGTCCTTTCTTAATCCAACAGCCCACTGTATTCTTGTTGATTTCCCCTCAGCATCTCAGGTCTACTGCACTGCAGCAGGTGGTTTCGGGGCTGGGAAAGCTTACAGCTGATAAGGTTCATTATCAGCGGTTGGTGATGTCTGAAGGCTGGGTTCTTCTACAACTGTTGTCGTCACGATTTTTATGGTGTGATTCTGAAGCTTCAGTGTCATCTACTGTGGAGGTTGACCACCTTGAATTTAGACTAGACAGGTTGAATTAAAACTCTAACCCTAACCCTAACCCTACTCATCAGTTAGCCTAACACTAGCCAATGTTAATAAGCTTAGCTAACATTAAAGCTCAACTCCATAACTATCTTGAATGGTGCATGATAATTGGTTTGGGCCTGTCCAGACTCCTGACTCTTATTTTTTTGCTAAATTTACTAATGTTGTCGAGCTCGTTAGGTAGTTAGCTAACTACCTATCGTCGTTGTTTCACTTGCTGGAGGCAGGAGGGTACTGCTGCTCAAGGGTGCTGCTGCTGCTGAAGGGTTTTTGATTGTCTCAACTTCAAAGTTTCCAGCTTTGAAATATCCAGTCAGCTTGGGGATTTTTCTTAATAGCTGTGTTGCCCTTTCTCTCTTTGATTTTTGTGTTTTAAAGTTCATTCAAATGGCGTTGCACACATTAACATGAACATTATAGACAGGCACACATGAAGATGGTGTGTACCCGTGTGTACCTCTGTACCTTAGTGAGGTGAGACTAGGGGAAAGGCAGACGTTGCCTGTGCGCCTTCTCTGCTAAGACTGTAATTATGGCGTGCCATTATGGAGTGCAGAACAAAGACGAGCCCTGCAGCCCTGCAGCAGCCGGAGAGCAGGGGATGTACTGCTGCCTCTATTCACACCACAGTTAATAACAATACTCCTCAACGCATTGCAGACAGCGCGGCGTCAACCCTCCCACGTGTGTCTCCTTGCGTGTGTGTGTGAGACGGAGTGGAAGGAGGGTGAAGGGTGTGTTTGAGACAGAGAGCAAGATCGACCATGACAGGTTTGTATGTTTGTACCGTTCATTGTATGTATGAAAAAGAGTTGAAGGACAAGTCAAAGTTTCAAGAACACCTCAAGTTATCTGCCACGCTGATGCAGCAGGTATGGTTAACCAATCTCAATGAATCTGTAAAATGACATCCTCTTAGAATCAGAGAAAGAGAAACTTGAGGCTAACAGTTTTGTCATCGGCAATCAGCGAGTGCAGCGGCGTTTTGATCGACATGCCACACAGTATCATCTAATATCCACATTCTATGACCACATAGAACATATTATGAGGCATATGGAACATGACAGAGACAAACTGTTTAATATGATTGCATCTGTGTATTTCAAGGAAAGGGTGACACTTCTATGTTCAGGTGGGCCAGGACAGCACTATAATGAGTGTTGTTGCATTGTCGAGTGCAGAAAAAAATGAACATTCATGTCCCCATAAACCATGATAGTGGGACAGTGGGCTTGCAAACCAGCACCATAAAACTGAAGATATTTCTATATTCAGGTTGAGCCGCGGTAGAACTATTAAACTGTTGCATTTTGGAGTGTGAGGTGAAAAAAGTTAAAATTATTTCAGCTTTTGACCATACAGTACAGATGACCTATCAAACTACAACAGACAACCATGTTTTCACATGTTACGAATAGTATTAACAGCTGTGTCCCTACAAACTATGCTAGTGTGACAGTGGGCAAATATGTACAAAACCAGCATTTTTATGTTCAGGTGTTGTTGCATTGTTGAGTGCAAGGTAGAAATGTCCCAATAAACCATGATAGTCTGACATTTGGCCAGTATATACAAGGCCAGCACTCTGAAACTGAAGCAACCATGGGTACTGTGACATGTCAAAATGTCTTTGTGAAAAATATCTTTATATTGGCTTATAATATACTATTCTATACTATACATCATTCTATTGGTACTCTTAGTTCAGTAAAGGTTTTGAATACTTTTTCCACTGGTTTTTACAGTTAACTAAAGTGATTGTGTGTCAGTTTTTATTTAATCTGGTGAGTACAATTGTACTGGGCAGGCTTTGATAATTTGGGCTACTTTTTGTACAATTTGGGCAGTTTCCAAAGATGAAAAGTTATGTTAAATTCCAACAAATCAGCCCCTCTTCTCATTTGAGTAGAGTGACATTGAGTTCAGTTCTGTAGGCGTATGCCACATTTATGTCATATTAGAGGTAAGATAAGTATGAGTTTCAAATCAGTAAACAGCATTAATGTTAACGTCCAACTGGAAAAATCATAATTGTTTTGAAAGCTCCAATATAATCAACTTAGCACTGAAAAGACCAAAGTTCAATGGAGTTAAAGCCAAATTTATTGATATGCTATTATATTGTCAGTGCACAGTGTTTTAATCCTCGTTAACATGAAATTTCCCATTTTTACTATCATCAGCTCGACACACAATGACTGATAACTGATGATGTCAAATGTAATTTCATTTTATTAAAAGTTGAAACTTTTCCCTATTGCAATTATTCTGTCAGCCCATGAGTATAAACATTAATTTTTTAATGAAACTTCATCTAAAATTATTTTATATATTTGATAGTATAATACATTGAATAACAACAATGTGTAAACACATACACACATATATATATATATATATGTTGTTGTGCAACTAGTTGGAAAATAGTTTCAGTTCGTGCAGAAACAAAATACTCAGAAAAGGCAATATTGTGATACCACAGTTCTTCTAGATTCTCATGCACTGACTCATTAAAATTGTCTGACCATTGCATGAACCTAACGGTCCACACAAAAAAGAAAACAGAAATGGGATGAAAGAACAGATGAGAGCGCTTTCAGCAGCTGTGTTCTCAGATCTTGCCCTTACCCTCCACATGACCTCAGAGTATTTATCATCCCATTTAAACTACCCTACTAACACTGAAAAAATGTCTGGGGGGAAAGTGTAGCAGGCCTTAATTGTCCCCTCGCAAAGCTGACACAGGGACCAAATGCAGTGCATCTGTAACAGTGAAATGCTGGCGATTCATCATGACATATAGCTTTGCACTGACCTCTAGACTGTGAGAGAGTTTGCCCACTACCGTTTTTAGAGGCTGATGGAACAATTATTTCCAAAAAACTTGCAGAGAACTGCTCCGAGGACAGAAATGGTCAGCGAAATGTCGGTGTGTGATGCAAAGTAGCTATAGTAACATGATCCTTGAAATATGTAGACAATGCAATGTAGGCAACTAGAACTAAAACCCTCTGACTAGCAATACTAATGTAATGATAAAAAAGTAGACTAATCTGGGTTGTTGTTACCATTACTACAGCAGCATCTCTCTAGTAAACCTAATATAACAGTTTTTAACCACTTCTGCACATATTTTGACTAGAAAAAAATACATCTAGGAAATCCTGTAGGCCTTGCTTTATATTGATTTATAGCTTTTGCAATGTGGCTGAAACAACAGCTATCTAATGCCAAAATCTAAAAATGACACAAACATGAACTAATCAATGTAATTTAAGAGATGTGATAAACATTGTTTCACCTGCAAATCACAAAAATCAGTTTAACTAGCTGTTTTTATAAGCTGCTCCAACAGTAAACCTTGGGGAAAAGCACAGTCCACAAACTTTTAAACTGCATGAGGTCATTTTTATTTTAATTCATCTCCATGATATTCTCCTGCTCCATTTACAAGAGTGTGTAAAAGCTTACAGCCTTGCTAGCAGCTCTGCGAGGTTATCTCGATCCATTTAAATATATATATATGAAGAAGTGAGCATGTGTATCGAGAGGTTACCTGTGTTCGTGTAGACATCAAATTTCGGCTCATACACTATCACCATCACCAATCCTTCATGTGTAATGTCCTGACACTAATGATGACTGACAAGTTCATTAATTAACTGGCAGTGGAGAAGAGCGGGATGATGTGAGGGGAACATTTTGTAGTTCTACTGGTTACCAGCATGTAGGCGGGCAAGGCCATAGCCAAGATATATTTATAGAAATACCAAAATCAGCCAATAAAATACCTACCTAATTCCTAGAAACCAAAGTATTGGACAAATTCAAATTTTGATCCTCACCAGATCTTCAACCAACCCAGACTGATCAGCCTAAGAGTGCCAGAGAAAGAGAGACCATGACATAGTTGCATGACACCAACCCTCATTAAAGCATTGAATGGTCAGGCTCCTGCCTATATTTGTGAACTGCTAACTCCTTGAGCCTGATTGCTGCGTGAGATCTTCCAGCAGAATCCTACTGATTGTTCCAAAATGTCGACATGTTACTAGGGGCCTTTTCTGTTTGGGCCCCACAGCTGTGGAACTCCCTGCCTGGAGATCTAAGGCAGGCAAACTCAATGTCATCTTTTAATCCATATGGCTTTTTCTTAACTGTGCTCATTCATTGTGTTATTTAATTTATTGTATATTGTCGATATTTTTGCTTTGGATCTTTTTCTTGCAGTATCTGTTTTTATTGAAAAAACCTTTTGAAAGGCGCTATACAAATAAAGTTATTCTAATTCTTATAATATCGCAGCCTTTTAAATGTAGATATAGGAAGATATACAAGATGTGAAAATATAATAAATAGAGCAAATATATAGTATGTATACTTCTTGCCCATTCATTCATTTATTTTCAATCAAATTTATATTTATTTAGTTTCATGTACCCTTTAGCTCAGCTTCAGTCTGCTTAGAGCTCACCAGAAACTCTTCTTCTTTCATTAATTTCCCTCCAGTCTTTCAGTTTTTTCCTCTTGTCTCAGTACATTTATGAGGCAGCATCTATAAAGCCCCGAGATACGCACTCATGTTTTGCTCAGTATGAACACTTTTTCCAAACTCAAACTGAATGAGGTGTCTAAATCCTTCTGTGGCACAGTTTGTGTGTTTACTTGTCATTTATCCTTCTTGTTTATTTGATTCATTAGTTTCCTGCATCATTTTTAGACCCATAGTCTGCCTCTATGTTTGGACAGTGCAAGTTTACTACATGTGATGGACACATTTACATTGTGCACACGAATAATAAGTGTGTTCATGTTTGTGCATGTTTCATTCATCTGTAGCGAGTGTACAAATGAAATCTGGTAATCCTTGAATCGTTCTAAGGATTAGCACTAAGAGAAGTTGCCTACGTAAAAATCTACTGAACCACTTCAAAACGATGAAATACCTCACAATTATCATTATCACCATTGTGGTCAATTTGTTTTGAAGTGGTACTGGGAAGGAGGCCAGAATCAAATCTTTTTGTTTTGCTCATACAGATTCCCTGGAGCTGGTAGGTATCCAGTGTTTCAGCAGCATTAGTGTTTAATGATATATGTGTTACAAAGGGCTGCTTTATTCTGCTGTGCAACAGTGTAGACAAATTAGGGCTGTCCCTTCTCAAAAAAGTTAAGTTGGAGCCAATGAGAACTAACAAGTAATTCATTTCAGTACAACCAACACAACCTAAACTTCAGGTATTGCCTCATTTGAGGGACAAGCTAATGCTAATACACTTTATTAACTTTATGCATGATTTTTCCTTTGATGCTTACTCCAATATTCTTACTCACATTACTTCTCGGGTGGTTTGGTTTCATCATTATCTATTCACCACCGTTATGTTGTGTTAGCCAAGATGTGCTAGTTTATTAATACGGCAACAGGGCATGTAATGGGTCGGACAAACATTTTTGAAGGCCTCTGCTTGAGTATAAGGCACTGCTTGTTGCATTTATACACTGTGAACACTCACTTTGAACAGAATATAACAGATTGCTTATTTAATTTGTACTTCAAATCTTGAATCGATTGTGACAGCCATGGGACACAAAATAAGGTGGCCAGTAGTTTAGAGTGAGGAAAGGGGACACACGCACATTTTCAAGTCTACATTTTTAATATGTGGCTTTACTGGAATATCTTTGCATGATTATTATTAATACATTATTCATACAGACCATTTACACAGCCCCTTAGTTCAGCCTAGCTAGACTAGATTAGCATCTAGCAGAACAGACTTGCCTGGAATGAAATATAATATTCCCAAGTATGTTTTAATTAGTGTATCATCACCTGGAAATGGGAATTACTGTGTTTTTGTTACTTTAGAAAGAGCCCTTCATATCTACACAGGAAAGCGGGTCCTCTTCCAAAAAGCCGACCGTGTTGCACTGCCACTTTCTACAGTAGCCCAGAATGGACAAACCAAACACTGGGACAGGAGCAATCACGTTTTTCTCAAGTTTCACAGCCACCGTAGGTTCTCTTACACAGTTGGAAGCGGAAGCTGGGAGGGATATTAAGTTGGTTACAAGCTGCAACTTCACCATTACATGCCACTAAATCCAATACGCTGCACCTTTAAGCCCCCCCCCCCACGTGCCCATAAACGGAACAGACAGCCGTTTATGGGCACGTGTGACGAGCTGACATCAGCTTGTTGGAAAGGTAGAAAAAACTGTCAAAAATGAAGAATTTAGAGCATGTTGAAGCCCTGGCTTTTGACATTTCTACATTCATTCACCTCAAGTTTAGGAACCATGTTTAATAAAGATATCTGGCATCATAGCAATATATAAATAACAGAAATCACAAAAAAGCATGATATATCCCCTTTAAGGCTTGTCCACACAGTGAGTGTTCAGCTCAGCTTCTGACTGTACTGAAAGCTCACCAGAAACCCTTCTTCTTTCAGTTACTTCCCTCCAGTCTCTCAAGTTTTTCCTAGCTTCTACGTTTATGAGGCAGGATGTATAAAGCCCTGGGATACACACTCATTTTTTGCTCAGTATGGACACTTTTTCCAAATTGAATTAGGTGTCTTAATCCTTCTGTGGTACAGTTTGTGTGCAGTCTCTCCCACAGAAAATGCATTTGTGTGTACATATAGTATTTACAATTTATACTTATAATTAGAGGCATTCAAGGCCATCAATCAAGTTAGTTTGAATCCACGTTTTGTGGTTTCCTTGGAAGAGGGGCTCTTGTTTTTAACTTCTTTGAAGCTGTGCTCCTTTCAGTATCTGCCTGCTTGTACATTGCCCTTCAATTTTCCCAACATATGTCAGTGTCAAAATAACCAACAGAGAAAAAACAGCACGATAAAAGGGAAGGACGACACACAAAACTCAGGTTTGGACTTAAATGAACCAGGTGTGAAGTGACTAATTGAACATCTTATATGATCACTTTGTCGGCAGCCACTATATGCAATACTTAATCACCTGCAGTACCACATGTACTTAAATACACTAATCCCTAGAGGCAAAATGACATCAAATATAAAGGTCAAAAGGTCAAGTGCCTGAAATTTCGTCAGATGCAAGGGCCAAGTATGGTTTGCAGGACTGTGTGTACTTTCTTTCTTTTGTGTATACAGGGACACATTTATGTCTTTGATTTATGTCTTATTTCATTTTCACACCCTATTTTCATCAAAAGGTGTGCATACGTAGGATGGTGATTATAGGTGTGTTAGCTTTGATGTTTCTGGGTGTGTGTCTATGCGTGTGTGTGTGTTTTTGTTTCAGTGTGAATCAGCATATGTAGCTTTGCAAACTTGAGAGTGAATTCGTGGATGTGAGTTTCAAGTTTGGTGTGGGTCTGCTGTGAATATATCCATGTGTCCTCTTAACTCTGCCGGGTGCCTGAGGGGTGCGGTGGGCGTGCCCACTTTGAGGAGTAGATTTAGCTAATTGGTCTGTAGATAAAGAGAAGACATTCCACAGCCCAGAGAGTTCAAATGGTGAAAGGCCGGACACAATAGGTCTACTTATGGACTTTCGACACAGTTTATTTTTTATAATAACACATTTACATACATGTGTAACAAATAGTGACAGCATTATGAATGAATTGTTTACAGGAAAGGTTTTTAGTGCTTCTGTCACTTAAAATGTGAGGATTTTATAACATATACGGTTTAATTCACAGTCACTGCAATTCCTTTAGTTGAAACAAAAGTCACTAGGTATGAGCTATAGCATATTGGAGAACAAAAGCAAATTAACCAAATACATTTTGTCTGACCTAAGCCCGGTACTTAAACATATCTGTAAATGTACGTTATATAGGCCTACATCATAGACTGTATATAAAATGGACGTAACATCCGTGACGTCACCCATTGGTTTGAGGACTGCTGCTCGGAAGCCAATAGTTTCGGATCTGGGCAACGGCATCTTGAAAATTTCAGGTGCTTGCCGTGTAAAAAACAAACACGGATTCTACTTATATGGGCATCAGGAGGAGAATGAGGCGCCCTCCTGAACCTGTGAACCAATCAACCTGTCAATCACCACGTAGCCACGCCCTAATGCATACCCTGCTTTATCGTCAAATATAAAATCAGGGAGGCCAAAATGTCCCAAATGAACATCATACTGCATTGAAGAAGGCTTTAAACTAGCGATTGAGACCATAAACACATTTTGAAAACGTTTACTGAGGTTAGAAATCAAGTGAGAAGTTGGTGAATTCTCCATTGACTTGTATAGAGACGGAAGTCCTTTTGACACCAAAACGGTCGCCCCCTGGTGGTCTTTTGATAGAATGCAGTTTTAAGTTACTTCCGCGTTGGCATCATTTCAGAGGACCGGAACTCCCCGCTTGGCCTACATGTTGTTTTAGTATCGAATTGAATTTTCTCCTTTGTTTTAATAAAGCTTTCAAATATTAAGCTTTCAAAAAACCCTCAGTCACATAGTCTTTTTGAAAGGTCCTGTTCTGAACAGAGCAGGCATGACTTTTTTTGGAGCTGCCCAGTAAATAATGTTAGCTAGATAGTTACCTGTTACGTTACTCCTAGTGTTAGCTAGTGGCGCAGCATAACCTTCCCATGACTATTAGAAATGGGAATCCTCATGATTTAAGGTAATCACATTACTGTAATGATTTTTTTCTTGACCTGATCAGTAAATAACGTTAGCTAGATTGTTAGTCGTTATGCTACACCTAGCGTTAGCCAGTAGCACAGCACAACCCTCCCATGACTTGTATTTCAAAGTCCTCTTGATGATTTTAACAAAGTTTAACAATATATTATCTTGTGAACCTTCAAAAAACTACAGTTACCATGACAATGTACTAATGGTAACCACGTGATTACTGATTTCATAAACTGATTTCATCCATATCCATAAAATTCAACAATAAGTCATTTCTCATGTGATTTTAAAAAACAAAACATTTTAGCAGTCATTTCTACCCTCTTAAAGTGGCTACACTGTTGGATCCTCTATATCTGGCTGTTATTACAGACATGTCTGAACTTACCAAGACCCCTCGACTCATAGTCTTCTGTGCTGTCTAATGCGAGAAGGAAATGCTGTTCAGCAAAGGCCAAGAAAAAAAAAACCTGAAATAAGAGTATTTTCTAAGAAAATACTGTCCTTGTCTAAACATACTGAGTGAACAAGACAACTTAATTTTGAGAAAGGCAATGTTTCAAGGCTGGCTGCTTATTTACATTACAACCAATGTGTATGTGATTTTGAATGTGGTTTTCTGAGACAGGATGAGGAAGATTTGTCTCCCTTGAGCTCTCTGTACGGTAATCACATTACTGTAATGCATTACTTTGTAATACCCAACTGCTCAACACTGGCCATGATTAATGTATCATCAAATCATCTCCAAATACCCTATTCTCTTTCATTGTTACCATCATCATGATAATCACAATCATCATTATCATTAATATTAATAATGACAGCAATTATAATGTATTATGAATAATACAAGTTCCTGCAAACACGAGAAGAGCTTTATTTTCAACTTCGAATTTGCGAACAAAGAAAAATGACTGTACACTCATATCATCATCATAACAGACACAACATTTACAGGTGTGTGTGTGCGCAGTTGTCATGGATCATTTGTGTGTGTCTGTTCAAATTGAGCAATTCCCTCACTCTTTGCTTCCTCTCTCCCACTCTGCTCAAGTAACACAGACATCAAGCCAAAAGAAACAGACTGAGGAGCTGGATGGTCGACAGTCATTTCTCTTTTTTTTCTCTCTCTCTCTCTCTCTCTCTCTTTCTCTCTCAGTCTCTCAGTTTCCTGATCACTCTTTCTCTCCCCCCCCTTTTTTTCATCTCCTTCCACTCTCTTTTTTTTAACTATCAAAACATACGTACGTTCACACACATAAACAAACACATGCACATGCATGCGTGGTACCAGAGGGAGATGATGAATACCCTATGTGGATGGGCTGAATTAAAAACAACATTAATGAGAAAGCTCTAATTGCCCTCATTCATCAGCCTGTCCACAGCTGAACTCTGAGGCTCTCAGATCAGATACGAATCAAACTGACTCCCATATTGTTACAAAAAGTGACCCAGTGAGCGAGTCAGTGAATGAAAGCCAATATTTAACATATTTATTGGACTGAAATGATGGATGGAGATAAATGGATGAGTTAAGTCGAAAAATGTGGAATTTACAGGCATTTTTAAAAAAAATGATAGGGTAATCCCCTTGAGATGTATCATCAATTTATTAACATTTTATACACAAAGGCAATTATATCATGTATTATAAACACTTAAAACATGAAAAACAGCATTTAAACATTTAAAATACAAATGAAAAACAATACATCTTTTAAGGGAATTCAAAAAGGTAAGAACAGACTCAAATACAGGATAGGTATAGATCTAAAAATGTGTAATTTCAGTCATATGCAGCGCAGAAGATAAAAGTTTTAACCTATATTTAAATGTGGTGAAGGTCACAGCATGTGCCATCTTATGGAAGTTCTTTCCAGTCTTGTGGTGCATATTAACCAAGTGTTGCCTCTTGGTGGTAAAAGACAGTCAGAGATGTAATTTGGTCCAAAGCAACAGAGATTTATAGACATGTTACAGTACTACAACATGTATTCTCTAACATACTGGAAACCAGTGCAGAGACCTGAGAACAGTTGAAAAGTTCAGGGAAATACTAGTAAGTAACAAAAGTAAAAGGACAAAATATGACCAAGGACATTATTTTTGTACATGGGATAAATTAAAAGACAAACATCTTGACTAAATGTAAATGTAATGTTAATAAAAGCTGAATTCATAAGTATAAAATATGTATGGATGTATGCAAAGACCAACTTGATTTCAGGTCAGGGTGCGAACTACAGCTTGGCTCCTCGTATTTTGGGGGGAGGGGCTTTAAGGTTCGGAGTAGTTGATATTGACATATTGACAATATGCTACTTTTGCCATGCATTGCTATATTTCTGTATCTTCATCATCATGAATCATGCATAAATTTGGGTTATTATTCCATTATTCATTTCTCTGTTTCATAATCAGCACACAGATATGTCAGATATGTCACAAAGAAAACAAGGAAGCTTACTTTAATTTACCCAAAATGTCCCCTTGAAAGCCATGGGATAGTAAGGACTATGTTTCAGATGTGGGAAAACCCTACTTTTGATAATCCAGAAGATGGTTTGTATATAGCATGTGATTAGTAAATGATTTCAGTGAAAGGGAACCTTGAAACAGAATCATCTCTATCAGACACAATAAAGGCGGAACTGATCAGAGTGTCTGGTTGTAAAACTTACAGTTAAACCGGTTTTGTTGGAATTGGCGCTATATAAATAAAACTGAATTGAATTAGCTAAAGTTTCATTTCACAGTGATGACATCATGAAAACCTTTCAAAGGTAAAAGAAGGGACATGATATTATAATAAACATTCAAATTTTTCCTGACATTAAAAGAATGATCAGACCTTGGTTCACTTTGAGCATCTATAGGTTGAATGAAAGAATGATCATCAATAAAAATCAACTTGTGATCATTTGTATTCATCAATGTATTTGTGTATCTTTTGGTTTGCTGTTTGAAACTTTGAAACTTTACTTTTGTAACAATGGCACATACTGTACATATTTTTTGGGGATGTAGAAACTTTTGTCCTCCAGGGTCAAAATTGAGCTGTTGTTTCGTCTTTTAGATGGACAATGTCATGGAAATAATCAAAAGCACTTGTGTATGTGATTATAATTAGTTTCACTGTTTATATGCTTGTCACGGTTCTGTTGTCATGGTGATTGACCCGCTCATATTATAATAAACCCAAGACTCCTACAACTTAAGTTTATTTAGCACTAATGTGTGTTGCCAATTATGTAATTCCTGGATAATGTTGAGTAGGAAGGTTTTTGAAGATGATACTTTTTTATACCACACAGTAGTTGTAGGGAGGGTCAGGTGAATGATGGGTATACTAAGTGCAACACTTTACTGGGAGACCACCTTCTAGAGTTCACCTTCTGCATCCTGTGTGTGGTCAGGTTTAGGCAACAAAAGCACTTTAGTTGAGAATAAGGAAATCTTGTGGTTTGAGGTAAATGTTAATAAAGTAAACACATAGTGTCTTGTGCTTTGGCAGGCAATTTTAGCTACTGTCTCTTTAAGACAACCCCACTGCCCCCATCCCCCAATGAAACCACTGTGTTCTGATTGGCAACCTCTCTGAATCTGCCCTTCAGGAGACTTCTGAGAGACTTCCAGAGAGTCCATCAATAAACCATGCAAAAAAAAAGTCATAGTTGGATTTTTCTAATTTTTTACTAAAATCTCGACATCTCGTTAAATTGGAGAAATCCAATCAGAGTTTGAGAAAGTTGGAGAAATCCAATGCAAGTTGACAACGCAAACAACACATGGTACAACCTTAGCAGTAGGCCAATGTAGAAAAAACAGGTTGAAGCCCTGGTTTTTGACTTGCAGGGAGCATTACTACATACGATAACATCAAGTTTTGTAACTTTGACCATGTTTAACATAAATATCAAACATTATTACACATTACACACAGTATATAAGGTACAATATGTGCACTTCAACAATGCTTAACCATCCTGGTGTCCTTGGGTCAATTTTGACCAGGGAGGCGTTAACTCAAAAATGAGTTATCATTTCATTTAAATGAGGCCTGTTGACCAAAATCTCCAAAAGAAAAAGTGTAATGTGGTAATAATTTGGAATGAAGTTAGCTAAGAAGGTCTAACACATGATGATGATAATTTATACCGTATGCTTTAGAAACAGTCAAACCAAACCGGGTCAATTTTGGCCCAGAAGGACATAGTTGCATGGCCGATGGGAAGACAACTGAAGGGTTAAGTTGCTATATTGGAACTGTTGAAATATGTTTTCAGTGAACATTTAGCAGATACATTCAGTATCAACTTTTTGTGACTTTTGCACATATGTATGCAAATTACAGTAGTAGTAAATAAGCGTAATTTAATTTAATTCATTAACATAATTTTTATAATTTTATAATAATATATTTTTTGTAATTTTTAGGAGACAAGGTTGCTTGATGGTTCCTTTTTTTTGTTTTATGGTTATAAACCAGTCAATATGTAACCGCCTGGTGATGGTGAAGCTATTTGAAAATGTCAGATCTTGATGACAAAATGTTAAACTTAATGAAAAAAAAAAGTTAAAACTTATAGTACTCATTGATTTCATATGTATTTTTTTCCCCAGGTTCACAGGTTGTGACATACTCTGATGTTTTTGAAAATGTCAAACCACATCTGCTCTTACCTCATTCTTGGCATCAAAATGCAGAACACAAAGAAAATGAGTCTTCCGTTGATCAAATGAATGACAAACATATTGTTGTCTTGCTTAGTATCAAAACTAGTTTAATTTGACTCTGCTTGGATGCCACATATTTTTTGTTAAAGCATCAGAAAAGCTTGAGTGTGCACTGTAAATGTGTCCATGTGCCCATGTGAGTTAATGTGTGTGTGCGTGTGTGTTCGTAGTGTTTGTGTGTGTCTGTTAGGCCATTTACGTAAGCAGTCACCTTTTAAATCAGCGTAAAGGGTGGGGAGACAGAGGAGACAAGACTCAGCGTGCCTGCTGACTGGCAGTGAGGATAGCCGGTGATCTAGCTGCTTTTCTTAATACAACTGTTACTACTTTAAAATACATCTGCAGCTAGAGTTTTCATCATTATCAGTGCCTAAGACAAGACAGGAGCTGGATTTGTCTTGATGATACTGACATTATGAGGTAATTATTATGAAAAATGTTTTTGCAGTTGCTCTTCTTAATTAAAATAGTATAATGCTCGATTAGTATGTTATTCTGTGGAATAAATTAACTGAACTTAATTGTGTTAAGTTTCCTTCTGGGGAAACAACTTTGGTTTCACTCAGTCAAATGTAGTTATCAGGGAAAATATTATCCATAAAAAGCTGGAAAATGTACATTTTATCATGATAACAACTGTTGGTCACAGGTGATTTCTGTCAGAATGGTATGCATGTGGATGGATGTAAATGATGGATTTATATGAAGCTATTTCAGGGATTCAACTGGAGGGAAATTCAATGGACAGCACCTTGCATTATGGTGGTATGAATGTAAAATGTGTACATACAATATGTAAAAGTACACAAATGCACTTCTTTCTTCACTTCTGCGAGTATTCTAAAAAGCTAAGATAAATGAGACATTGTGATGATCAAATAAAGTATTTTCCTGTCAATTTGTTGACACATACTCTGTAAAAAAATTGCACAAAGTTTAAAGGCAACAAACTTAAAATACATTTGAGTTTTGATTCTGAATCTTTCTTCAACTTTTCAGTTTTTTAAGAAAACTACAAGATATTCTGTAAATATCTAATCTTATAAACAGATAATTGACTTTTGCAGCTTGCCATCCTGCAGGTTACTTTAGTTACGCTTATTGTTAGTGAGCCTCAATTTTTCACAATAAAATACATAATAATAATAGAGGCAGACAATTCCACGTTTTTCTTTTTTACAGTGTAGCATTAGAGCTGGCAGGGTTGGCCCGAATTATGTTTGCGTTGCTTGGAGAATCCACCGTTTGGCTAACACGCATGTTTGAATTCCTTAATCCTCCGAGTCTCTCCGGTAATCTGTGCTCTCTTTCTCTAATCTCTTAATTCAGCGATTAACTCAGAAACAGAGAAAAAGACAGAGGGGAAGACAGAGTGAGCATTTCCTCTCTTACTCCCTCATGCTCTATTTTGCTCTGTTTTCGCTCTCTGTGACACTCAGTGTAGAAAATAACTGTCAATCATTCTGCATTTACTATGTTCAATAGGATGAAATTGAACTCAGAGTTACATCATTAACTGTTAAATTATCCTTTTTATTAATGTCAACAAAATACACTGAAAATGATACTTTTTTTTGATTGTTATTTTTAAATTTTTTTTAGCAAATTTGGAATAATCATAAAAGGTTAAAGGGTCAGTTCAATGAAAAATTCACAAAATTACATATTACTCCTTTAGTATCTATCCATCCAAATGGAGAACAGAGCTTTCCATGAAGTGAGTCAGTTTTTGTTGATTAAAAAGTAGTTCCAGTGATAAATGTTGCTGTGGATTATCCAAAGTAACGGTTTTCACACATTTTTATTCCCCCCACAAATGAAATTCCATCCACCTGCATTTGGGTGGAGGCTGGAATTTTCGGAGAGATATTGCAAAACCTCAGCACAAGAAATCCAAAACTGTCTGCGTGGCCAGATACCACTTCGGTTAAACGAGAAAGTATGTTTTTTCTGCGATTGGGATGTAATGACCCTTTAAGCATGACCATTTCAACTCTAAAAAATATGTTTTTTATGAGTGAAGCTGGAGCTGGAGACTGGTTTCCACATCCCGCCACCTAACGACTGTAATGTCTGAGGGCTGTTTATATGATTTTTTACATATTTCTGTTATCTTTTTTTTGTGTGTGTGTGTTAAATATTACATTTTGGTGGTGCTGCCAAAAACAACACCATTCTTCCACTGCTGCTTGCTACCTTGCTCAAAAGCACATTGATGCTCCATATTGAGCCTTATTGAAGTTATGTACAATGTGCAGTTATGGATATTTGTTCATTCGCTTCTTCTCTTTTTCTTCTCTTCTTTCCTTTAGGTTACAGACCACAGAAAAAGCAAATATCTGGAGTAGTCAGTGAAATCAGCGGTTGTATACTTTGGAATAGTGTAGAAAAGAATCAACCTAAATATGATGTGGTTCTGCAGCAGACGGTGTCATTTTGATGTATCACTGTACAAATAAACAGCAGGTTCATGGCTACTGTGCCTCATTAGCTGGTTGTTGTTTACATCTGGGCTGGCTAATGTTTTGGCTGACCACCCAGACGGAACACACACACACACACACACACACACACATGCATACACATCCCTCCTGGCCATAGATTCAGCAGACCAGAACTACACTGTAGAGTTGAGATTTGATCAGAGAGTGCACTCTTGATATGGCGCACTGATCCTGCTGCTTACAGCTTTGTGTATGTGTTTGTGTATGTGTGTGAGTTTGTGTGTGTGTGAGACCCATTAAGAATCTATAAGTACTGCAATCTGCCTTAATACTAATAAATCAATATTTGTGTTTTTATTGACATTTGAAAATCGGGTTGAATCGGGTTGAACCTACACTAACGTTGAACTCAGTATTTCAATCTAGTGACTAAAAAAGCGCCATCTTCCATGATCTGAATAATACTGCAATTCACCATGGCAACGGGGACATAAAAGGCTGAGTGTCCATTTTATGGGGAGCTAGAAATATTAACTGTAATGGAGTGTTAGCAGCTACAGTGAAAGAACCTACATTAGAGAAGTTTTATTCACTGTAGTTCACTCAATCATAGTTCTAGAACGTTTTAGACGTCTATTTTATATTTTAATCATGGTTCAACAGCATTTAATGACCATATTTCCATTGTTAAAGACTGTTTATCTTTCTACAGTAAGAAAACTGTTCCTTTTCAAACACAGTTACTCCAGTTTCAAATATTTTCAGCTGCACCACAGTCCTGTTCACTCACTAATATTCCGTAATCTGAGGTATGATTTGGTATGACAGGAATGCCCCACCAGTGTGACCATTGGAGATGATTAGATATTGTTTGGTATCAGCCTCACATTGCTACTAACATGGCTGTAGACTCTTCTATATCTATTAGTTCCAATTCAAAGAACAAATTCACAAAAAAAATGCTTTCTGGATCAGAAACCATAGCACACAGACCCTGACTTAACATGTGGACTGCAATGGTCATTTTTGTATGGAGAACCTCCAGGGGTCATGTGGTAGAAATAAAACATGTCCTCCACACATGTTTTACAATGTGCACTCCAGAACCACACACATGCTTTCCGAAACAGTTATAAATCACTGTTAAAAACTAATGATGTTTTATGATGTGATGCTATGGTTACAGTCTGATTAGGTTTAGGCCAACACCACCCACTTGGTTAGGTTCAAGGAAAGACCATGGTTTGGGTTAAAATGGTCACTTTGTAAGTAAGTTACTACTTATTTCAAGTTTGGTCCCTGTCAGCGCCATGGCAACTGTAATAACCATGGGTTTAAGGTTAGGGGTCAAAGGTTTTTTTTTAAACTGCTCTGACTCACAGTTGGAAATGAGACATTTCCACCATTACGTGGTTGTATTCATGAAATAAACAGCAATCTTCTATGGGACAGTCCACTGTTGACACAGTTTTTTGATAAGTCATCCACCCAACCTGCCACCAATGAATTTAAGAGTTCATAGGTGAACTAAGTTGAGTTGAACTAAGATGTTTTCTAAACTGTGCCATTTCTCCATAATTACTATGGCTGCTAGATGGCATCTGTCACTCAAGTGTAACTATGGATTATCTATGGGCAACTGACATTACGACCTATTGTGTAATTTTTATTGACAGTCTACTGAGTGTAAATCTGTGCAGATGGATTGGCAGACTGAGGGCATGGATCAGCAAATCCTGCCCGTTTGATGGCCAAGAAGTTAAACGTCTGTTCTGCCTGCTACCCGTGATCACCTAATACTGTGTTTTAATGAAGCCAGAGTCACAATATAATTGTTCAGTGTGCATAATGATTATATGTGCAAAATAGTTGCATACAGTATCTTTCTGTTGTAGAATATGAACGCTGATCAAGGCTTGTCTAGAATGTAGGATCTGAGGACATACGGTCATAGTGCTGCTGCAGATAAAATCATAATTTTAAGATCATATGACAAAATAAAAAATCCAGGTTAATAACAGCAGCTGTGAGATACTGACAGAAATGACAGATACAATTCCAGAATAACATCTGTTACCGGAACCCAACGCAGCAACAACCATAAATACATGTTTGTGGTTCATTTATATAGACGTAAATGTAAACTTGGCTGTCGCCAGGGCTGCTCATGGGGGAGTGCTGAGTCTCTGTAAATTAAAGAGTACAGTCTAGACCTGCTCTATCTGAAAAGTGCCCTGAGATAACTTCTGTTGTGATCTGGCGCTATATAAATAAAATTGACTTGACTTGACTTGATGTGGCAACAGATGTTGTGACAACCTTTTGTTGCCTCTAACTTTTACTATAATTGCAAATAAAATATTGAGTTAAAATCTATGCACATTGTTTAGTAAACTGTACTCTCGGTTTGCCAATCTGTGTGTTCAGATTTCTACCCATTATCTGATTCTACCACATGATCCCTGTGGGCCTCCGTATTTTAGCCTCAGTCAAATAATAAAAAGAGTGACAATCATTAAAAAAGAACAACAGAAGTGATTGGATCTTTTTATCTCACCAGCAGTAGCAAAGAAAGCCAGGTTATTATGTATATTCTCATGACTTCAACACTGGTCTCCATATCTTACTAAAGTTTCACCCTCTCTACAATCCCCCAGCACACACACATGCACACACATAGAGTTATTGGCACCCTCACATGCAGAGGCGTATGAAGTGTCAAACGATTCAGCCAACTAACATCAAACTTCTCACTAGCGCCTACTTAAGATGTCTAAGATCTAACCAGACCTCTGAACAAATGCCAAGAATTGACATAGACTCACAATAGAGACGCAGGCGTTACACACATGTCACGTAGGTGTCGTGCTGGCGGTGGTTGTTTCATATAGATGTGGCGTTCATATGAATTGACAGGGCAAGTGTGCGTAACGTACACTACATCTGATTTAGTGCAACATACACCACAACTACCTGTACATGTAATTTCATATGCACACATACACCACATCAACACACTACACCTTACACTTTGATAGATAACTATGTGTGCATATAGATAGATATATGTTGTAATTTGTAAGTTTACTTTTGGTGCTAACACGCTAACATGCCTAACCTAAATCTTGTATCGAACATACTCATTGCTTTTCTCCACTATTCCACCAGGGGGCATTTGAGTTTATTTTATGAAAGGTACTCGTTCCTGTGTAGCACGCTACTGTCAAGAAGAAATACAACTTGATTCTCCTTAAAGTTTGCCTTCGCAAAGACACCCTTGTCTCATATTGTCCAACATAGAGCTAAAAAGCCCTTCTAATGAGCACACTACATAAGGATACCACTGTCAGCATGTGCATTAACATGCACGCAAATACAGCACACGCTCTACATCCCCACACACAGAGACAAGAAAACAGGACTGTTCTATATATTTTATACTATAATTTATGTATATTATGATGTTATAAAATAAATATTTATCTGGAAATAAGTTTTGATTGTACTTGACCAGAAACACAATACATGTATAATGTGGTACTATGACAAAACTTCAAATGGTTTTAAAACAATATCCTGGCTAACCATTGACAGAAACTATAGTCTTTGATAATCTCTCAACATGTTGTCCTCTAGTGTTAAGTATAGTCAAAAACCAACAAAAAAACAAAACAAATTGTAGTTTACTTCTTTTACTTAAATATGAGTGGTATAATTTCAAGTAGATGAGGGGTAGAGCATAGATTCTAAAACGAATTGTAGAGCAAGTGATAATAACAGGGATTGAAGAGTCATCCACGGGTCCTGCACCCGCCCATACCCACTGTGCATAAAACCGCACATGATCCGACCCGACCCGACCTGACCCAACCCGTCCCCGCAAATTACATACGTAGTAGGGTATTTTTCACCCATTTTATCTAAATTTTACATGCCATCTGTTGGTTACCTGCGGGTACCCGAACCCATGCAGGACTCTCACCTACATAGTCTGAAAATGCTACTTGGATCACAGTAGATCTATCAACCTTGACAGTCAGATACCTGAGATAGAAAAGATACCTTTTGCTCAGGAACATCGCGGAAGCACCTACTCTTTATAATAGACACCCAATTGAGTCGGGGCCTCAGTCTGATGTCTTTTCCACATAGAACCAAAGATCTAGGTTGACTCTTTACAACCTTTTATGTAGAATAAATCATGTCTGTAGGCTGTCAAATGAGGCCATACACATAAACGTTCAGATATTGTTCGGAATAGATTCTTTTTAACAGCTAGGACACCTACTAGGACACCAAGAACTTCACAATGGAATGACTGGAATCAGGTTGGATGGTCACAGGGTGAATGGAACACCTAACTCTGGTGCGCAATGAACATCATGTTTTCTACCACTGAGCTATACAGACTGCATGCAACCTAATGGAATCCCATCGGACACATTTTGCCTATAGTCACTATAGAAATAGATCATTGGACAATATAACACTATTATGACCTTTCATTTTAGGAATATCAGGACACGCACTGGCCAGAAGAACTAGATTTAGAGACAAATATCATGACCAAGCTCATCTGGATATTTTAAAAGACAAACCAACAGAGAACCCTGACCATTGTGAAGTTCGAAGGGCCAACAACATCTATAAGCACCTTATTTTAATTTTGGTGGTCATCTCAAGCAGAGGACAAGAGTGTACCCCATTATATAATACATGATGGAACTCACTATTGCTCACTATGATCTCCAGAGTGGTGTACAGCTGTGTTTCCCAGTACAGGCCCATATGCACTGTGGCTGCACAAGAGTGAGCACCTTTCACAAAAAAGTCAAATGCCTCCCGGTGGAATAGAGGAATATTGGCATAGACACAATGAGCTTTCTTGATACAAGTTGGTGTGTTGGTGTGTGGGTGTTTGCTGCAGCACACCAAAAGTAACATGTGTTCCACTTACAACACGTACCTATACATATGCCTAAATGTCTTTTTCAACTGAGGTGTTGTGTGAAGTACACATATACATGTATACACCACTTCAGTCATAGCAGGTTGTGATGAAGGTATTGTGTGTGCATTGGCTGAATCGTTGGACACCTCATAGAGGCAGATATCTTGGCCGTTCCAACCTTTCAACCTTTGCCTGGCTCGCTTTCCTAACTGTCTTCACAACTAACTGCTGTCGAATTTTCAGTGCCTGATACAGTTATCCTGCTGTTATGGCAGGCCAGTCTTGTGTGTGTGAGTGTGTGTGTGTGTGTGTGTGTGTGTGTGTGTGTGTGTGTGTGTGTGTGTGTGTGTGTGTGTGTGTGTGTGTGTGTGTGTGTGTGTGTGTGTGTGTCTGTGGTCGTTCTTGGCGCAGCATGTCAGCAGTGGAAAGAGCTGGGGGGGAAATTTTGACACTTTTCCCTCCATAAAAGAGGCTGTGAAAGCTGGAAGCCTCTACCTCCCTCCTGAGGTTAGACTGGGTTTGTCTGTCTTTTAAAGGTTCAGTTCACCCAAATGACTAAAACATATTGTATTACTTACCTCTAGTGATATCCAGCCATGCAGTTTTGGTTTTATTTGCCAAAGTTATAACTGTCTTCGAGATGGATCTGAGGTGAATGGAATTTAATTTATTTTTTAAAAAAGAGCAGATGATGAGCAGTGTTCATTCAATGTATATCTTTATTGAGTGAGTGAGTGAGTTCTTATTTAAAAAAACAAACTAAAATAGATCCCTCTCAGCTGTAAATGTATCACTTTACTAATGTATCAGTTACTTTTAGTGTTGTTATTCATCTAATATTAGCCTATGTTACATTATTCATTAGTTATATTAGTTTTCCATCTTTTTCCGGACCAGTGAGGTAGACCACTTCTCTTCATATTGAGGGAGGAAGAAACAAATGTGTGCATTCACTCAAGTAAGTTAGAAAAATCAATTAGAAATTATTTATAATTTTTTTTTAAGTTAACATTTTTTGAGATAAATACATTTAAAAGGAATATAGTTGAATTGGCAAAATGATCACTGCCTTTCTAAACATTTTGTATTATTAATCAACCATATACTGAAATATAAAGGCGTTTCATTTGCCTTGTTCATGTTTCTTTTTCAGGAGGAACAAAGAAGTGTATTTGAGGCCTAATATGTATTTGTAGTGCAGTACCACCTGCCAGTCTAACTACTAGCTTTGCTTTATATATTGTGATTGCAATATTTCCTTAATTATGAAGTATATTACCTGATATTTTGATACAGGAATGTGTACACCCTGAGGCTTTTGACATATGTGATGTCTGAAAACAGCAAATATCCAATTCTAGATTTGAAGTTAAATGAAAAAAACTTTATTTTTTATAATCTAGGATCACAGCATCAAAAATGTGTCCATGCAAATCTATTATCACCAACAGAGTCAATAGTTCAACAGCTGAGAATGTCATTAGAAGTCACTGCCAGAGCGAGTGTCTGCATAGCTGCATGTCTGTGAGTGAGCGCACAGCAACAGAAACACAGAGAATTAAAAGATCAGAAACATTTTAGAGGATATTTCTTCCTAAAACTAAATCATTATTTCTTTATTGATAGAGTTGCTCATATTTCTTTTCCATTTACTTAACAAACAAACATTATTAATAGTACTGAAATCGTTAAGCCCTCATATTAGTACTCAAATGATATAACGATATCAGTAGAATTAATACTGGGTACATCTTATTGGATTCAGCTTTCATATATATGTTATTATTTAATATTTTCTTATGAATGAGAGCTACAAAATGCAGCAATTTGTGAGCCTGTGTGTAAGTAGATAATATATAGTCATTAGGAAGCTGCCGTGTCTCATTATATGACAGTGTTGCAATCTGAATAAAAATATAAAGTTCACTCAATTTCATTTTCTGTTTTGTTGTTTTTTCTCATAGTTATTGTAATGGAATATAAACATGTGCACATCATATTTGTCTTATTCCTGTGGTCAATACAGAGTAAATGCATATATTTTATATTATTATCTTCTTCTGTCCCAAGCTCAGCAAATAGAAAACAAATTTGCTAAAAGTTTTTTTTTTTTACAATCATCCATCCAGATTAGAATTTAACTAATAACTATAACCCTTAAGTTATCATATTATCAGCATAAGACATGAAACAGACTTCATCAGTAATCTCACCTAAATCACATCGCAAACACAGTCTTTTCATCTCAAGGAAACCAATAAACCTGCCTGTTTGTACAGATAATGCTGGTGTACTTGAACGCAACAGATCTTTAACTTTTGAAGTTCTGGTGCACCAAAAGCTCTACACTGTGTTTAATGACACAATGTATTTTTTTTTTTTTTGGAGGGGAGTGTTGATGTATATTGGTGAGGACCTATGGGATGGTTGTGGGGATTTTTAAAAAAAATGTTTTTTGGTGGTTTGTGGCTACAGACAAATATCAACACATGTATTCAATCTTACGTACATTTTTACTTTATTGACTATATTATTTATGCTTGTTGAAAGTGTACTGTCTGGTAGCCTTGTGTTGCAGCCTCCACTTGGAAAATGAAATAAAAAACAAAAAAACCCATCATCAGACACTTAGTGTATATTTATATCCTTTAATTATTATGTGCTGCATTACAGAATGGAAACTGTAGAAATGAAATAAATCTTTTCTAAAATGTAAAGTTTGTTCTAAAATATATTTATATATTTGGGGATTACATAAATGAAAATATTAAATATTAAAAATGTCATATCCTGTTTAGTATCTATATAATTATGAAGTAAACATGTTTGGGCAGAAGAAAAAGCTACATAGATTAAGGATTGGCCACATTTAGAACACTATTATTAAACTAATGAAGTTTAAAACCCTATTTCATATGGTCTAAATATTCTTTTTTCAACTGTATTTAGTTTTTTCTGAATACTTATCTGTCATTTATGTGCTTTTAAAACTAAATTACAGCATTATTAGTTTATGCAGGACTGTGATATTTCCAGTTGAGAGAGCAAATCAATTCCAAGCAAACTTCCGATATGGAACACCAGTTGGACCTGCTTCTTCAGTGCAGGTGGTGAGAGGCAGAGAGAGGACCAGAGTATGTGCTAATGGTCTGCTCTCAGCACAGACAATAATAATAACAACAACAAAGTGCAGCGCTGAACGGGCCCCCTTCAACCGTTTCCAAATGTCATTCCAGGCCTGGATGTAATGAGCCTCAGTGCAGAGTTGAATGGTTGGTAATTGCTGAACAGGGGAAATAGATTGTCACCATAGCTTCCTTTAGTTTCCCTGCTTCCTCTGTGTGTGTGTGTGTGTGTGTGTGTGTGTGTGTGTGTGTGTGTGTGTGTGTGTGTGTGTGTGTTTGTGTGTGTAGGCATATGTCATTTATAAGTCAGAGTTCGGTCCCCACACTCTGGGCCTCTCGACCCGATTGTCTACACGCTGCAGGGAATTGGACCCATGAGGTGACCCCTAAATTAAGATGAAAAAGACGACAAAAACAAAAAAGAAAAACTCCACAGATCGTTGAGGAGATCAGTCCATTAGATGTCTGGGTTTTGTCACAGGTGGCTGAGGCAGATATCTTTTTAGATAAGGAGGATGGTGGAAGTATGAAAGTGTGGGAAGGAATATGGAGGAAAATGTAGTTAAATGCTAACGACAAAATCTTAACATCCTGATCTTGATTTAGCATGTTAGAATGCTTACGTTCTCCAATTATTAGCACCAAATACAAAGTAAATAGTTTTGTAGGTATTTTTTATTTTGCAGCTAAACTAAAGTATTGAACAGATGACATTTTTGGATCTGATGATGTCACTAGATAAAAAGTCAAAGTCATCCTTAAGGAGCATGATTGTGTGAACCAGATTTCATGACAATAGTTGTTGAGACGTTTCATTCAAATCCACACATGTGACCCTCATGGTGGCAGTAGAAAAAGTCGTAAGGAGTCATTTTCGCAGAACCAAGAAGCAGAGTCCTGCACGGATCCTGTTTTGTAAACCTGCAAACTCCCATACCTAGTGTGCTGTTATCCGACAGCATCACTAATTAAATTCTGTAACCGACCCAATCTGCCTAAATAGAACCGAAACCCGACCCGAGTTCTGGGAGGACGCATGCTCGAATAAAATCCATGATTTAAACAAGCTTTTGTCAATTTGAATTGCAGGCATATTGTTGTGGATGTGTTACTAAAACTATATATTTTTATGTATGCAAAAATTAGCGTTGCACTTTAGACCTGCAGTCCGCATCTGTCCAACCTAATCCATACCAGCAAATTACACAGTAGGGTATTTTTCACCCATTTCATTAACATTTGCAGGTCACCCGTTGGGTAGCTGTGGTTACTTGAACTCATGCAGGACTCTGCAGTGAAATCTTTGTTTTGTTCCGTTTCTACTTTTTGTAGTACATTTCTGTACAGTGTCATACCTACTTGGAGCATTTCAGAAGGGCAGCGTTTTGCTCCAGCACCACAGAGAAGAGGACCATCTTCTCTACCTTGAAAGGAAGCAGGGGAGCAGGGCCATCATGCCAGCAGTAGTGTCATGAAATCTTGTGAATTTCCACTCCAAGAAGAACCTCTCATCATCCATGGTGGCAAATATCCTCAAATTTGGTTGACATCTGGCAGGTTGCCACTGGTTATAACATAATGATATAGGGATATAGCGATGTGGTACATGATTGGAATTCTGCACCGGCTGTTTTATTTTGAAAATTGACTGGATGCTCTATGCTGTTCCTGTATCTGACTTCCTACCTGGCTCTGTCTGCTCAGTGGAGCTTGACACAGCTTTCATTAAAAATACACTAGACGTGTATGTTTAGCAGAGCAAAGAGCTGCATCCGGGCCGCTTCTGAAATGTGCTGCAGTGCCTCTGGTGGCATCATAAGCATTGACTAGAGTAGTCGTGATCAGCTCTGGCAGCCGCAACACAATGCAGATGGTGGCGCCACATGATACGTCAGGATATCACCAACGTTCTTAGGGTTCATCCTCTGAACATCTGTGCCACATTTCCTGGCAATCCATCCAATAGTTTTTGAGACATTTCACTGAAAACCAATTATGTCAACCTCACAGTGGTGCTAGAAGAAAAGTCTGACAATCACCAGAGTCATTAGGATCTATCTTCTTAGAACCATGCTTGTCTGTACACAATTTAATGGCAATTGATCCAAAGGTTTTTGAGATATTTGAGTCTGGACTAAAAAAATTTACAGACCAAAAGGCAGACCAACCAGCAGACCAGTATTGCCCACCCTCGAATCACACTTGTAATGATGTTATAAGCACCTTTCTCACCCTTTCAGGCAGTAATTACTGACACCGATTGACCTGATTATTCATAGAAAGATATGCTCAGTTACCACACTGAAAACAAACACCATCATCGTCACTCATGTTAATTTTCTGCAGAACAGTAATGTCAACTCACAGCTTAAACTGGGCACAGTAAACATGCACTCTGTTACCCTGACTTGAACCTCACAGACAGAACTTTGTCTTATGCAAACAATAGAAGCTGAAACAAAAATGTGACACTTTTCCTTATTTGACCCATGTTAGTTGTTCTTTTGACAGAAGGATCCCTAGTACGATATGTTTTCGCAGTCTATAAAACTGTAAATAGTAATTATTCATTTTTAAGATTTCCTATTTATTCTATTTGGGATAATAAATCTCATGGTCCTTAAAATAAATGATGAGAAGAAGAAGAAGATTTGACTATATCAGCTAGAAATTAAAATTCCTGTCCACCTCACTTACCAGCTTTTCCCAGAGCTTTCAACCGCATCACATGGTCTTGATCAGTGGATAGAGTTTGCTTAGTTGTCATGAACATTTTTACTTGGAAAGTTTGTTTTTTGGATTGCACTATTTTTTTTATACTTACCCTGAGTCAGACAGGCTATGTGTTGTAGCTGGGCTCAGTTCTGGTCGATTTAAAGCAAATTAACCTCTTAAGGAACTCCCAAAAAATTAAAAATTGAGTCATTCCTTTAGCAAATAATGCAAGACTAATGTATCAACAAACATACTGTAACAACTTTAAGAAGTATATCAAAGTTATTAGAAGTTAAAAGTTAGAAATGTATTCATGGTTTCATATCTAAGCAGAAGTTATTGTCTCGAATTTACTGCACAGATGAAAATGTGTGTGTATTTTATGTGTGTTTGTGTGTTCATGTGAAATAAGAGATGGGTTTGTGAAGAGGAGCAAAGAGGGGAGAAAAGAAATATTTAACCTTAGAACAGAGTTGTGGTATTGTAATGAACTCTGACCAGGCGGCGATTTTGTAAAGAGCAATTTCAGTGTCATATCTGATCAGATGTCATGTAGCTGAAAGAATACTTTACCCCAAACTCCCTTCTCCAGTATCTGGGCTGCTTTACATTCTGTGTAAAAAAATCCTCAAGGAAAATCAGATGCATGCCAAACATATCAATGTAAAGAAGATATTTATGAAAAAATACCCAGCGGAAAGGGTTGTAGAACTGGCCAAAGATTCCCCACATACAGTAAATGTATCCAAGAGCTGGAAATATATACACACAGAATCATTCTTGCCATGTTACTCCTCCATTTTATGTCCATTTTGAATTTGGCCAGTTTAAATATTTCAGTATATGAACCTGAACCATTGCAGATAACGCTACATTATGTCTTTGCAATAGTATACATGTAAATGACGATAGTAATCCCTGAAGATTATCAGAAGGTTGTGGTCGACTACACAACAGTTTTGAAAGTATTGCCAATTTATTGACGGTTAAAGCCGCACTGATCATCATTTTTACATTAATATTGAATCCAATGTATATAATGTTAAAAGTTTTTCTTAACGAACCCACAGAGAATATCACCCAATTCTGGAGTTCCTCTCTACAGAGTATTTAGCCTCTTTTGGCTGATTGTTTTTTGGAGTTGGTTCCACATGCAGCAAACTGCTGTTTTTACCAAGCACCAAACAGCAGGTACATTTGCTGGTGAACACAGTGGAGCGTTAAGCCACCCACCAGATGTTACAAGATGTAAAGCTGGTGGAAACCAAACTAAAGTTAAAAGCCCAGACACTCAACTCCAGATTACTGCTAATGGTGCTCTGTGTGTACTGTGTATGTAATAATAGTTACCTATTACAGTTGTATTGTTACATTTTCCCCATAACACGTTTATAGGTAATATGACAGATAATATGTTGTGTTTTTAGCACCAACTTAATAAGTTGTGTGGTACCTGTGGCTGTGAGAGGAAACAATTCCCATAAATGTGACTACCATAAAATTGCATAGTTGGTCTATTGGGAAATCAACCCATCCATCCAACAGATTGGTTAAAAGAAGATATGACAACTTCCCCTGTATTAAATTGGGGATGGATACTTCTCAACTGTGGTTCCTATCCTCTAGCTCTATTGGCAAGGTCCCAGTGTTCCCAATATTCCCTTGAACAACACTTTTGAAAACTAAAAGCTCTATTTACATGAAATTTGCTGTGGATGTTGATGGTCTGTAAAATTTACTGCAACCATCTAAGTCCTGACTCAGTGCGTTCATAAGCAAGTGCAAGCACTCTCAGTTATTACTGATTTTTGGACTTTCTCTTATACAGACCAAATAAAAAGTCCAGGTTATCAGAAGCTCCCATAGTGCACAAAACCTACTGTTAGTATGTGTTACTGTCCCGTGTGCGGAACTCAAAAGATTTTTTTTAAAAGATATTTTTAAAAAAAACAACAACTAGTGAAGTCTTAAATACTAAATCATGACGATTACACCTGCTGTCAGATTTTAGCAGCTTTTCTCAATGACACTCATCTCTAGTAGATGCTGTATCAAGGAATGCATTGTGTATATAAGGTGCATGTGTATGCATGAGAGAGTTTTGCCACCACATCTGGCCCTGTGTGTTATTGCAGGGGTCAGGGGTCTGCTGGGTCCCTACAAGCCGCTGCTTTTGTATGTGTGTGTGTGTCTGGAGCTGCAGGTGAACGCCACAGGCTATCATAATCACGGGCCAGGGTCATTAACTCTTTTCTCTCTCTCTCTCTCTCTGTGTGTGTGTGTGTGTGAGAGAGAGAGAGGGAGAGAGAGAGAGAGAGAGAGAGAGAGAGAGAGAGAGAGAGAGAGAGACACACAGAAAGGAGGGTGTTTTGAGGGTGAACAGGTGGCGATATGCTGCTCAAGGGCAGAGAGAGTTGAGCGTGTGTGAACAGAGTTAAACTTAGCCATGCCTAAAACATTTGCTACACTACCACATTGAGAATTTTGGTGTGTATTCCACCATGATCTCAAAATGTCCAGCATGACCAAATTTCTAGTAAAAGTTTTGGTATTTTAAGTCTTGTTCTCAGAATTCTGGATATTTGGAATTTAGTTTATGCTAACTATGCATTGAAAAGAGATGAAAAAAAAAATATACATATATATATATATATATATATATATATATTGGCAGAGCAAGCCACCAAAAGCACTTCTAATAAAGTTCTAGTCCTACATAAATTATTTCAAACACTTATTTCAGAGTCCAACTGAAGGTAAAAATACAGAAATTAGCCCCCTGCATTAGTTGTTTTTGCTAACCGCTTCTGCTTGCTAACTAAGTTATTTGTTATTCATCCGTTTAATACATAGTTAATACATTTTGTTTCATATAAAGCAGGATTCTGTTTCATTAACGCACATGAAAAAGGTTGTAGGGGGTTGTAGTAGCTGTTTCTTTCTTTTAGCTAGCTAGCTGACTTTTTGGTCGGCTAGCAAGGCAACTTTGTTTACAGCTGTGAATTCATTTGTTGGTCCTTCTCTTTGCAGCAGGTTTCTTTCTCAGTCAACTTTGGAGGTAAGTGACTGTCAGAATACCACCACTTTTGTGAGATATGTTGTCTAATGAAAATGTCCTTTTCTTTGGTTAAGCTCTTGCTCTTTCTACTCTGTTTCAAAAAAATAATGGCTGCCGTCAAAGTGAAATGTCCCATGACCATCGTCAAACTTTCTTTTCTTTGTTACTAATCTTTTACACAAACACCTGTAAATACATTGGTGTGCTTACACGAAAAGGCAGATAGTTTGGTTAGCTTGCAAGTTGTAGCAAGTAAATCCTCATACAGTAGCCTAAGCTACAAAAGCTAATCCAGGAGGCTTATTTCTCTGTTTACTTTCCAAAAGAGACAGGTGTTTGAAGTGATTTGCTCAAATTTATCAATTCCAAATCATTAAGATGGATAGCGGGCTCACAATGAACGCATTGGAGGATAAGGCTGGAAAAACCTGAATTTTCCTTTTAAGTTACCATCTTCAAGAACGCAGTAACAGTTTATGTTTTCAATTGATCTGTGAGAGAAGGTGATGGTGGATAGCTTCCTTTTGGCTAGAAAGAAAAACAAAACATGTTTTTAAAATTCAGGTTCAATGGTGAAGAGAGATCTGCCTACTATTTTTAGAGCCAAGTCCAAGATGGCTGACCTTTGTCCTTTCTGATCCAGGGTCAGGTGTCAGGGGTCAAATGTCGGCAGGCTGAAATGACAGTTTATTTTTAGTGCAAACAAGACTGCTATTTAAGGCTACATAAAGAGGCTGGTCAGATAATTATACCACCGGTTGGTCGGCTGCCATTTATCCACCCACCCTGCCGGTCAATTGCAGCCATATGTGGACAGACTAGGGGGTCTACCCTGCTGCCACCGTGTGTGTGTGTGTGTGTGTGTGTGTGTGTGTGTGTGTGTGTATGTGTGTCTGTGTCTGTATGTGTGTGTTTGCATTAATTTTTCTCCTGTGTAGATGTTGGCATCTTTTCTTCTCTGTCTCATAAATGGACACCACTTTATATCTCATTGTGCATGTATGTATTGGGCTTATCTTTGTTAATGTTACCATTTCTGCGACACTGTAACCCTGTATATGTGCATCAGTGTGTGTGGTTTCTCTACATAAATGTTAGTATCTCTCAGTTGCTCTGTTGTTAGTATGGCTTCAGCTAACCCTCTCTTCAATTTGGCTTCGAAACTCAAAACAGGCTGTCCACCCTCGCACAGCCGTCCTCCCACTGTGGACGGATTCAAATCAAGACGAATCCCTCTGAAAGGTTGTTTATGCCGCGCCCTCTCAAACCACCCAGATGCTGCACTGAAGTTGACAGTTTACAGTATGTTACTGCAAGGTAGTGTAGACGAAAAGACAAATGTCCTCCAGTGTGACTGAGGTGCATGACAACCACATGAAAGAGAAGAACTTCAGCGTCTCACTCATCGGTTACTGAGGGATGAAGTCCTGAAGTCAAAAATAAAGTAGTGCTTCCTATTTAAAGCTGCACTAATCAGGATTTGTATATTCTCCGACTTTTCTTGTGAAAGAACTCAGTTGTAGTGACAAGAATTATCACCCAATATCATCTGATGTTCCTCTCAGCTCTTTGGAGCATTTTAGCATCTTTTAGCTCGATGTTTTGGTTTTACTACCCGCAACTCTAGTATTCTGTTTCAGTCTCGTCACTTCTGAATAGAATAGAATAGAATAGTATGTCTTTATTGACATTGTTTTTTGTTGTGTTTAGTACTGTTATGGCTTTAATTAATTAATTAATTTCTGTCCACCTGATTTCCACAAAAAGAAACAAACAAGCAAAAAGAAATTAATTAATGCATTAAAGTATGTTCAAAGGCATCTTTACTTGACTGATAGGCGTCTCAGCCTGTTACACTCAAGACTGGAACATGCTACTCTGGTCTGCATGTAATTAAACTTGCATGTGTCTTCAGACATATGTGTGACTATTTCTTTTACACAGTGGTTTAATAAATATTAAGATCCTTTACCTAAATAAAAATATGGTTTGGTCCCTCTGACTGATATATTATTATATATGACATCATTAGATTATTAGCTAGTTTACTCTACTTTATATACAGTTAGCTAGTTTAGTCCAGTGGTTCCCAACCTAGGGGTTGGACCCCTATAAGTGTCACCAGATCAATCTGAGGGGTGTTGAGATGATTAATGGGAGAGGAAAGAAGAAAAAACAAAGTTCTGATACACAAATGGGTTTTCAGTTTTTGGACTTTTGCTGAAATATTGGATCATTTGAACATTTATTGAAATGAAACCATGTGAGTAGTTTAGAAGGAAAAAAATCACTATTTGGTGGAGCTTTTAGGAACTCATAGACATCTGAAATGTGAGCCCGACTACACACTGCTTTTTGTAAGATGTCAAAAGACCAAAAGACTGGAAACCACTGGTTTTATCTTTAACAATGTGTTGTATTGCTTGTTATATTATCCATTGTGTCAAATTTTCATCTGAAAAGTAACTAAAGCTGTCAAATAAATGTAGTTGAGTAGAAAGTACAATATTTCCCTCTGAAATGTAGAAAGTAGCATCACATGGAAATACTACAGTAAAGTACAAGTACCTCAAAATTGTACTTAAGTACAGTACTTGAGTAAATGTGCGTAGATACTTTCCACCACCGCTTTTACACTAGTACAAATTTGGATGTGCAACTGACACGTTGTTCATATTTTCTCTGTGAGCCACATTTAGCCACAATACCCCTCTCTGCAGAGGTTCACAGAGCATTACGTGCATCTTTGAATAACTATAATTCCAACTTCAGTAATGGTGCTTGCTCATCACTCAGCTTGTAATGTAGAAATATTGCTTACAACAAATCAAGGAGGCTATATTTGTCCAAAAAACAAAAAAAAGTGGAAAATACCTAGTGAAAACCCACTTACACAAAACTCCCTAGAATACCACAATCAGTTACATGAATAAATTCCCACGAGGCTCTGGAGCTGAGTCACTAGTTTCACTTTAGCATCTGTTTTGTCTTGATCTCCCTCGCTCTCTCTTTTTCTCTCTCGGTCTCCCTTTTGCTTTTATCTATTTTTCTCTTTTTTTGTCGTCACTCTTTAAACTTCTTCACTCTCTTCCATCCGGTGTTTCTCTCAGCTTGTTAGTCATGACCCCCCCAAAGCTAAAACCGTCACACTTGGCTCTAGATATGAGTCAGTGTCAGTTATATCATTGTTTATGTGTTACACCAATATTAATCAATGCTGCAAAACAGAAGTTGCAGAGGGGAATATCTACACGTTTTTCCCACATCTGTCATCGTTAATCAGTGGGTTTTTTTCTTTTTAATTTTCCTGATCACAGTGTTAAGTTACATCATTTAATTTAATTACTTCTAACAATCAGAACAAATTCCACCACAGCCCAGAGCTTGCTGATTTTATTTGATCAAATGTGGCTCTGTGTATCATAATGTAATATTATGAAGAAGCAGTTAAAGACACAGGAAGAAATTGGCCAATAAAGCACATGACAGTACGTTGGTTGTATATGCTTTCAGCAGGAGTGTCTCTGTGTATCAAACACAATAACAACTGTAGTGACATACTGTAAAAAACCTTTTTATGCCAGCTTTCAAAATGAATAAAAATTAAATAAAATCCAGTCCTCATACTCAAAACTCAATGCAAATAGACAAATGACTCATTTTATGACACGTTTTGAAAATGCACATTTGGTATTTTAAGTATGTAGGTTAGGGGGGGAAGAACTGTGATCTTTGAAGCAAATCGATGTGTTTATACCCCCTCGCGCAGGACACTGAATACGTTCTGAACAGGTGGCTCTTGGGCGGAGGTGGTGAAACTTTGTTTATGTGTAAGATTAAGTAGGTGGTCAGTGGGAAACCACTGTGGTTTGCATACATAGATTTAAAACACTAGTTGCAACATGTTCTGCTTGAATTTTGGTTATCATATTTACAAGAGAACAAATCATGCTTTCAGTCATAATGTCCTAATTGTGCATTTATATAACAAAAAATGATATATTTTTTTCAATTTTGCCTTAACTTAATATGTAAGACTGTCTTTGCCATTCTGAACAGCTAATAAAGTACATTAAAGGGGATCTATTATGCTAATTTCCAACTCCAGATTTTTATTCTGGGAATCCATTAGAGGATCTTTGCATGATTCACAATTTAAAAACATCATTACTTAACTTGTACTGGCCCTTTATACAGTGCCTCAGTTCAGTCTCTGTCTCTAACAGGCAGTCCTAGCCCCTCTCTCTATGAGACCCCCCTCCCAGAAGCCTGCCAAGAGGCAGCCGTACCATAGTCATGTTACTGCCGATAAAAACTAAATATTTTCCGCTAGACCAAATAACAAGAGACACAGGAAATGAATATATTTCTCAGTGAATCACCAGAGCTTCATTAACAGCGCTAAAAACCAGTTGAAACAACAACATGTGAAAATATTTGGAGCTCTTTGTTCAGCGGATCAGTTAGAAATAATGCAGGGAGGAGTTGTACAAACAGAAACAGCCACAGTGATGATGATGATGAGCTGCAGACGACCAACATACCTCTAACTACTTGTTTTATTTTGCCCTTCTGTGTAATGGAAAAATACTAACAGTGTGCCAGCTCAGCGTGGCTACCCCAAAAAAACACTGGAAAAATGCCATAGTGTTAGCGTAGTGGTGCAGTGAACAGATGACTATATAAAGAAATACGTCACAAGCTGACATCACCTCAGGCTGAACGTTAAAACAAACACCAAAAAACATTACTTCTACATACATTTACCTCATTATTTAGACGTTTTGGCCACGTTTAATATGCATATCTGACATTGTAACATTACATATATGACTGGAAATAGGGAAAAGCATAATAGATCCTCTTTAAGTGTGAGCCCTTTGCCTCCAATAACAGTATGCTGGCTGATTATGTGGTTAGTTAGTGTTTCGTGTTGTTGTCCAGGATGTGGCTAACACTACTGTTGTGGAAATTTGCTTCACGTTTTTTAGGCCTGTGTCAAAACACTGGACAGCAACATTTACTCAAATCTGTAGGTATGCAGTCCCTCACTTTTATTGCTCTTGACCTAATGTTAAGATTCAGGCCTATTGTGATATCTGACCGTTCCTTGCAAAACACAATGAAGTAGGGTTTTCCGTACTGTTAAAACACTTATGCACAGCGCCTAAACCAAATGAACACACAAAAGACAGTTCTGTACCAGGTGTTGGTTTCATTTACAGTCGTGCTAGCTTTTCTGTCCTCTCCTCTGTGCTCTGTGTTTGAACAATGGTGCATGGCACACACTGTACATAGTGGACAGGAGAGAGGCCGAACGTTTTACTCGAGTTGACAACTACACCTGTCGCTGTAAGCACAATGAAACCTTCACAAGTAAAAAGCCAATGAGTTATTTAACAAACCATCTGCTTAACAAGCATAAACATGTAGAAAAATGAAACTTTCAACTGTTTTGCCCGCAGTGTCCAATCTACTGCCGGTATATGTTACACAGCCACAGCTAACAGCTACGAACGAGCTGAAACAAAAGCTGTCTGTGTTGTAGCTTAAACTGTTTATTTCTTAGTTTGTAATGTAGCGTTATATTAAAATTGGCAGATTGTTGTAAACTTAGATGCTGGCTGGGACAAAGCAGCCACTCCTCTTTCTACCAACGCTACCTGCAGCAATGAATCAACAGGACAAAGAGGATGAATGACAGGATGAATAACTGATACTGACTGAGGTCTGTGTGGTTCCTTCTGACTAAACTTCATTCGGTACTTTGATGTCAGGAATATTATTTATTTTCCTGACATGTTAGATTTGTTTCCAATGAGTTTATACAAATACTTTGCTGTTTGAAATATTACTGTTGCTGCCCTAGAAACAACATTCAGTTCTATTTAAAATGCAAACCACTCAGCACAATCCGCCTTTTCCTTCAAAGCCATTAAAGAATGGAATAAGCTCCCCGCCAATCTGAAGCCTGCACAGACCTCCGTATTTTCTCACATCAAGTTTAGAAAATGAATTTCAGATAACCAATCTTGTCTTCATTAATTTACCTAGGGACTGCATATGGAAATTAGCTAGTAGCTGAATCTGGTACAAAGCATCTTTCCTCTTTTTTGAGATTCATGTATTTTGTACAAAGTCACTGATATTAAATAAAATTCCAACCATACACATCCGTATAGCTGCTCATGTCTTCACCCAGACTCTAGGGGTCAAGTACACAGTGCACACTATGTTTTATTTTTTATAAATATTGTAATAATAGTCAAAAAGTATCTTTCTAACACAGGTGATAAAAGTTCAACAGAAAGTAAAGAATCAAAGGAGAGAAAGGTGGAATTGTTGTGTTCTGTTTTAAGGTAGTAAAGAAGTTCTTCTTCAGACTCCATAGACTCCACATTTCTTTGCCCGCTGATCCCTATCAACCAAACAGACGACTGGCGCTCAGTAGCTCGGCTTCCGCAGCAATTACCTTCTCCCTTGAGAAACTGAGAGCATAGTCGGCTTCTCTGTGTGTGTATGAATGAGTGGGTAAGAGTGAGTGTGTCAGGGGGAGGCAGGGGGGGGAAGGGGTTGGTTGCATACTTACAGTATGCTCAAACGTGTTTCTGCTCTGAATCAAACCCCAAAGCGTCCGTGTCAGAAAACTGAGCTTCCCCACATAACCGAAAAATACCCATAATCCCTCCGTGTGCCCACATGAGGTATATAGTTTCGCCCTCAGCATTTGAAAACTGAAAGCTGATACCCTCTGTGGTTAAGCCACTGAGATAGCAACCGGTGTCAGAAATATTTGATTTGTCATAATCGCACTTTCTACCATTAGCCTTACCCAGTAGGTGGGGGAGACCTGTTTGCCTAAGCAAGCCCTGTGATTGGTGGATTAATGCTAAGTCATTGGCTTTGCTGTTGTCTGAACTCTGGCAATTTATATTCAGGACTGTTTGCATGGAAAGAGTATATGCATGCACGCACCTGTAAGTAAGTTCATTTTTGCGCCTTAAAATGCCAATAAATGTGCTTTATAATGACAGTGTATCAAATATCAGTGTGTAATGCTCATTGTTTAGCAGTGATTGTATTTAATTATTTAATCATTATTCAACCATACACATTGTTGTATTTGCCTTGGTTAATTTTTCAAAATTGACATCAAATTCCCTGTATCTGTTGAACTCCATGAACCTGCAGTAAGCACCCCTTAATGTTTATTACCAATGAAATGAAATGAAGATTTAATGAGACATTTCATTTGTGCTTCACATTGCTTGTTAATGTTACTTCTCCAAAAGTCTCTAAAGCTTGAAGAAAGCAAATTTACTACATTTTTCATTCTGCTAGACCATTGAGAAGATACAGATACAGACAATCTGTATTGTTTTAGCTGTGTAACAGGTGACACACTAAATTACAAGTGATTAATGTCTCCTAGCAACGTTGTCAGTGAGTGAAAATTGTGGTTTTATGGACGTTTGTATGTGTTCAAATGAAATAATGTATATGATAAAAACACAAATTTCACACTTTTCCATGCATGCATAGTATGTCTGTGTCCATGCACATGTAGGGATGTGTGTGTGTGTGTGTGTGTGTGTGTGTGTGTGTGTGTGTGTGTGTGTGTGTGTGTGTGTGTGTGTGTGTGTGTGTGTGTTTAAGTGTGTTTTTTTTAAACTAATTGGAGAGAGCTAGGAGTCAAGGCTCAAGGATAAGATAAGATTGCAGAAACCAAACGCTGCTGTCGGGAAATAACCATGTAACTGCCATTTCAGTGTTTTCCTTCTTCAGTATGAACCTCTCGCTTGTGTGTTAAGTTGTAGAGTGAGCCTCATCAACCTTGAGGTATTTTGTTAAAACTCTATTGTGAAATTTCAAAAACTGCATTGGTGTGAATACCAAAAAAAAAGCATTTCCTTTTCCCCAATCGTGAAAGACAGACTGACTTTGTGCAGATACGTGGTTTTTGGTCCGACAATGGCGAGAAGCATCTGGTAACACTTCTCTGTAATTGCTGCTGAGAAACCCTGAAGATCTGAGAGGAGAAGAAAATTCCAACATGTTTTTCCTTCGTCCTTCTCCTGCCCCGTTCGCCTCGTGTTGGAATTTCACCAGAGTTTAGGCAAAAACAAAAGAGACGGGTGTTCTGAGTGTAAGAACGAGAAAAAAAAACACACTTGGATGAAAGACAAGGAGGGTGTTTTTCAGTGACTGTTTATGGGTGTGTGTGTGTGTGCTTGTGTAAAAGGTGTTTTCTAATAGCTATGCTGAGGTCCGAACTTGAGCCGTGAGTAGAATTAAATGGGTTCCAATTTCCTTTGTAGCAATCACTACTCCTCCCAAAAGACATACAGACACGGTAGACAGATGATCTTTAATGAAGAATTTAAAGTAGTGACCCACAAAATCATTTTATTTTTCTATTTTGACAACAATTTTGGTGATAAAGGACATTGCTGCCATTCAAATAAAGTAAATAATACACTACAGTACAGTGCTGTAATACAAAGTAAATGTATGAGGTCTTGCATCCTTGGGGGCCCCCTTATTGTCTACTAGTATGTAAAAAAAAAAAAAAACAAACCCATTTGTCTGTCACCTGTTTTTAAGTAATAGAGTAATACCATCTAATCAAAAAAAGATTCAATTCCAACTGAACGAGTGTGTGGGTGATTAGTTGTAAAATTGGAACTTAAATCAATGAAAAGCAATCTTGCATGTGTTACAAACAACTTATGCTTCAAAAGAAAGTGCAATAGAGTGGAAAAGGCATCATCAGTCATGCAATTTTCTCTTTGGCAATTTGATAAAGATCCAGGGATGGTTCCACCTCCCTACACGGTTCCTCAGTTGTTACTTCTCTGAGGATTTCATGGAATTGGAAGTTTACCACTTGTAGGCATCCAGTTCTTGGAGAGCAGAATGGATGATCATGGGGGTAAGGATCAAATTTCAGTGGGATATGGGAGACTGTGGTATCCTCTGTCTAACTAGGAAATGGCTCATGCACCAGGTGCCAAATTGAGTCGTCCAACCTTCAGAGTACTTCTTTGTTTTCCATGTGAACGGAGCTGAACAGCCTGACAGGGCCAAGGATAGCAAAATCTGTCCTGTGACAAACCATTTGTGTAATCCCAGAGACACTAAAACTCTTTCCCACTCCTGCTCACCTGGCTTTGATCTCATGCCTTCCACTCTGGCTTCCCCCAGGAGTTCCCTTTGGTCAAAGGGAAATAACTTTGCGATCCAAATAATTACTGTCAAAATAGTTTAATAATACACCTAATTAGATGTGCAGAACAATAATTCTAGAGAGTTCCACCTGGAAAAATTTGGCAGCGCACCACTTGGCTGTAGCATGCTTCTATGTTAGCCAGTTTAGCCAAGCTTGTCTGGTTACCCTGTAGGTCAATTCCATCAGAATGATGTGTTATGAGACCCACAACACTCTCTGAATGCAACACAGATGGTTTAGTCCATAGTGAAACAATAATGCGTCTCACTGTCCCCCTACACTCTCTGTGACGGTCAGTTTTGAGTGAAGCCGTTCAGAACAACGATAAAAACTTTTGATTTCTGGCGCGGTCCAACAGCATCATGTAAGGAACAGTTCTGAGAGAGAAAACTGTTGTTAAAGTCCATATAAAGGAAAATCTAAGATTTCTTCTTTAAACACATTATACATATTAGAAAATAATGGCTGAAAACATTTGAAACATACTCATGCACATACTCATAATTACTATTTTTACACCTGGCACACCGATTTTTAAACTTTCATCAGAGACAACTGGGATTCACTTCAGTTATATTAAACCCAGCTGAAGCATCCATTGCAAAGTGGAGCCATGAACGGCTTCAACTTCAGCACCGGCTGTGCAGCTGGGAGGTCCCTGGCCAAAAGGAGAGCATTTGCCAGGCAGCACTTCACCAAAGAGCCCATCATGAAAAGCAATTTCTCCCAAGGTGACCCCCACAACGAAGCTGCCAATTACTTTTCAGACATATGATTGAAAAGTTAGTTGGGGTGTGGTTTCAGTGCCTTGAGAAAACACGCCTCCAGCAGAGAATACTGCTTATCCTTTTCACAATTTTGAAAACTAATTTTATATATTTGGTAATTTTTGTAACCATTCAAATTTGACTGGATGGTTAATTACATATTTTTTGACAAACTGAAAATGTAAAAAAGTATTAAAGTAAAAGTATTGTTTGGTCCCTCTGACTGATATATTATTATATATGACATCCTTAGCATCAGTGTGTAAGCTGCACGTTACTGTTGTAGCTGCTGGAGGTGGAGCTAGTTTACACTACTTTATATACAGTTAAACCACAAATCATCATAAAACAGCTGTCAGCGTGTGTCCTGACTCCTTACAGGAGTTATTCCACAGCAGCAACTAAACAGTTTCAGTAATAGTTTCCACTGCAGCACAAATAAATTGTTCCAGTAATAGTTTTGGCCATTGAGCATTTGTTGGATGTTTACATTTTTCAAAATAAAAGACCAAACTGTTATTTTTTCGTCTTTTTTTCTGCTGCAATAAAAATTGTACGCAACAGTGACCCTAAACCCAAGGTACATACCGAACCGTGAATTTTGTGTAACATTACACCCCTATTTTGGCCGTCGTCTCTGCTGTGTGCAGAAAACCACTGGCTTCCTTAAACTGAAATATAATGGATGGCACAGGCCAGATATGTTCAAGTCAAGTTTTGACATTATCTATTTGTCTGTGGAAGTAGTGACAAGCTTCACTACAACGCTAGCCAACAATATCATTCCTATGGTAACGAACCAGAAATCATGTTTATAGATCCGTCTGCGCTGCTGTGGGTGGGCCTGCTGCTGCTTGTGGACAGGACTTGCAAGTCAGCGTACTTCATGCTGAGACATGTGGTCAGAGTTTCTAAACGGATACTTTCTTTCCTAGTATTATTGCACACTAATCTTTATATTTAATCTGTGGCCATATTAATTTCTTAATCTTGGAAGAAAATGTTCCAATCCGTGCAAATTTGTCTGTATGGTCATTAACCCACACTTCTATGGTCTTTGTTTCTGGATTGGCCAATATGTAGCTGTAGCAGGTGAATGCGTTGCCAAGAGGAGGTCTTGTGCTGGCTTTGTACACATCAGTATCTTTGATATTACCATAGATACTACTTTTCCAGAATGTTTTTATTTCTTGTGCTAAATTTTACATACTGCTGAAAGCCTGGCAGAGATTTCCCCAGCCAGCAATTATTTACATTAACTAGGATCACCACCAGTTTGTAGGACGTGTGTTTTAGGTAGGTTTAGGTTTCTATTTGATTGAATTTACACAGCACAAAAACATACGTTGATGGTAGATAGTTAGGTTGCAGATTAGCCATAGCAGTTCCAGGTCAAATTTGGTCTGATCATGAAATTGCGTCACCAACTGTCTTCAACAGTCTATCAACATCAATACCTCCGCCCCTTGTTTTACGAGAGTTTCCGTCTGTATCAGAACGATTGCGAACCCATCACCCATTTGTATAAAGATAACGGATACATCTTTGCAAACCCGTGTTCCTGTTAAAACCAACAAGCAAAACTCAGGAAACCATAATACCATGCTTCCTACCCCAGCCGGAGTTGTCGCTGTAGCTTGTTGGGGATGTTATTCAACCAGCTGGGCGATGATCAAGGAGCTTATTCCTGCTGTACATTAGTGGACCAATATTGGCGAGCTTGTTCATCAAGTACTGAAAGACCTGGTTAGGTTAGATTAGCCATGTGAAGGGTAAAAGTTCCAATCATCTTCATATCGTCATACGCATCTAGGTTGACACTAATTAAACATAGCAGCCAGTGAGCTAAATGGTAAACGGTGAACAGAATAAACAGAGACATTACAAAATTTGACAAAGTGGGTACGCCATTTGTACCCATTTATGTTCATATACCATCAACATTTCAGGTTAAAGGCACACTCACTGTAGGACTACAAATTAAAATCTTTTATAAATATTGCATATTGCACTTTATTGCCCTCATAGATTATGAAATTGTTTTTAATTGTCTTAAATGTTCTTATGCCTCAGGGAGTGTTATCTAAATTTTGTTATACTGCTGTCTGACCCTCAATATAATGACAATAAAGCTACTACTACTACTATTTAATGGTTCAGTTCTGCGATGCATAAGTTAATCGTTTTCTTTCTTTGTTACTTATTTACTTGCAACTGCTTCTGGACTTGAACAGGGGCCTTGTGGTGAGAGGGGGCCTTGTGCACTGGGTAAAGGATTTTTTAACTGACTGCCCACAATGACTCTGTGTTAAAGCAGTACCCTCTAATGAGGTTGTTTTAAACACAGGGGCCCCGCAGGGATGTGTTTTATCTCCATTACTATTTTCTGTGTACACCAATAAAATGACACTGCACAACAGCAATTTCAAGCTATTTAAATATGCTGATGGTATGGCTTTGTGGGTCTTTTCCATGAAAATGATGCCTCTAAATATTTACAAGTTAGAAACAGTGGTCTAAGTCCGGATCATTGTTAATCAATGTTGGAACAAAAAAGGAACTCTAAAGAAAGCAGACCCGTTCTCATCACTGTTTAATGCGTCTAGGAACATACTAAGTTGACAAACTGATATTCACAGACAATGTTGATTTTATATGTAAGAAAACTATTCAGAGACAGTTTTAACAAGGAAACTGAAGGGGTTCAGTCAGTCTTGACATTTTGGGAAAAGTGTTTGCCAGCCTGATAGAGAACACCCTTGATTTTAATATCTCTGTCTGGCATGGGCACTTGACTTTAGCAAATAAAAACAAGCTGGCCTGGATTGTTAAGACAGCAGGGAAGATAGAAGGATGCCAACAAAAGCCATAAGATGACCTTCACAGCACAGCTGTATACAGGAAAGCCCTGTCAATCGAAAAAACACATCCCATACACCCTGACTCTGAATTGCTCCCCTCAGGGCGATGCTATAGAATACCCCTGGCAAAGGAAAAGATTTACAAGGGTTCTTTTAACCGAAAATGCACTTAATGTGATCAACAAACTACAGTGAACTAATATAATGGGGTGTAGGCTGTACACTATGGATACTCATGCAATGATTTTGTATAATTGAGCGACCTTTGATATACTATTAATGTGATGTTTTCATTTTGTGGACATGTTTGATTTTATATTTTTCAGGGTGGAAAATAGTTTACTATAGTTTATTCTATTCTATTCTTACCATACCCACCACGCTCAGAGAGACAAAAGGATGATGCACCCAATCACTTCCCTCCTTTATTACTCTAACCTGGCCAGGGTTTATGACCTAGGTTATATGGGACGGGTAACCTGGGTTATGGTGCTTTCCTATTTAAACTGTTGCTTTTTAGTTGTTACTGGGTGGGATATCAGTTTATAGCTGTGTTGCATGTGATGCACACGTGTATCATGATGCCACTTTTTGTAAATATGTCCTTTTTTTTTTGTACACCTGGACAAAGATTCTTACGTTTGCCTCTTACCACCTTCCTAGCCACTCTGGCCAGGCTTCCCCACAAACACTATGCAGCAGAACAGCACCATAATCACCCCAATACAGATCCAGCAGATGCGATTGGCGCATTCAGCTTCTCTTGCCCTTTTGGCAATGGCATGCAATGATGATTCATGGACTGAATCACAGCACCACCATCCAGTCCCCATCAAAGTTTATGTGACTTTGGACACAAGCTACAGTTAAATGAATACATTTAAATGTACTGTAAATGTGAGTCAGTTAAGTTAAACCAGGTGGACTTAACAACATGAACACCTGTAAAATCGAGCACAACGCATTACAACCTAAGTATGTAGTGCTATATTTATTGTCAGCTGTGTAAGTGAGCTGTTGATTCAACACCACTGAAATTTTTTGAGGTAATGTCATAGAGATTTATATTTGAATGGACGAAAAAACAACATTTTGTACCAATAGAAAGAAAACGAGGGAAGATGTTTATCATGGTTTATTGTTCATGACATTGTTTATGGGCAATATGTAATGGAGGAAGACATCTTTGTACAATGGAAAATTTGATGAAAAATGTGTGATACATATTTTCACTACATTTTACTGAAGTGAAACTAGTGAAACAGACTGGGGAGAGATGAGTGTTTAGAAGAAACTCAAACTCAAGTGCTCTGTAGTAAAATACAGTCAGACTGGATCTGACAGGCTGTTTAGTTCTCAATCTGCTTGTGTAGTAACATTTTAAACACAAGATCATTTTAATCACAAGATCACATGGTTGAACATACTGACGAGACTTGGTCTCAACACACACACACACACACAAACACACACACACACACACACACACACACACACACACACACACAAACACACAAACACACGCAGACACTGACCACACACACACAGCCTGCTATCACCAGAATAAATACTTTATACCCACACACAACCACATCTCACCAACATATCCAACCACACCAATGAGCCCACCCTGACTCTGCATCCAAATCTGCCATCCTGACTGACTCTAATTTACTGTTTCAAGTCTCTGTGTGGCACCAGGGTGGCAGAGTGGCAGGGTGGCACCGCTGGGGATTTGTGGGTGTCTACACTGCCAGGGGGGCATGTGCCCACAAGCTGTCTGCCAGGCTTCAAAGCCGTCTCTCTTTTTGTTTGGTGCAAAATGCTGCATTTTACACACTGTCACTTCTACCGAGCACTTTAGGAATTACTCTTGTGAAGTTGTTTTTTTTTTTAACCCTTTATTTCTTAGGTATGCATGTGAGCTGTTGTAGATGTTGATAACTACCTCTGTGTTAAGTGGTATTTTGAAACAAAGAAAGACAGTTATGGGGATGTGTCACTGTTGATTTTTTTAAAGAATAAGGCTGGTGATAGTATATGTGTATTACAGTCATTTAATATTGCACTTCCATAAAGCTGGAGAATTTTATGGAAGTGCAAGTGCCAGAATAGAAAGGAAAAAAAGAATAAACATATGAAGGAATGGTCCAAACCAAAGCTGCAAAGTGCGAGAAAAACACTCATTTTTAGTCTGTAGTATGGGTCCAAGTCCAGAAAAATGGGATCCTACAAATTCCCAATAATTCAACTCAGATTCATTTAACCATTAAACCTACCTGTCTACTGAATGCGCCCTTCTTTAAAACAGCAGCTGATAATGGAGGCTGTCTGTTCGAAGTTTTAAATCTCAAGCCCAAGTCGAGATAATCCTGATGACATCAACATCTTCACTGTCATGGTGATTTCAGCAGTTAAACGTATTCTCCTGTTGCATTATAACAACAAAATAAAAGTATAAGTATCATCAGAGCATCATCGGCAAAGAGAAACACTAGATGTCTACTAATGACATGATTAAGGAGATTTTGAATATCTTCATTCTCATTTCAGCAAAATGTACAGTGACATAGATGTGTTGTTGATTTTACTGTCTTTTTTTGTCATGTCCTGAATATAAAATATTGAAACCATATGTCGTGCACCAACAAATCTCAGCTGTTTACAGCCCAGTGGAGACTTATCATGTGTTTTAAAAAAGATTAAACTGTTATACCACAGAGAAATATCACTTTAACACCCCTTGTTGATTGATTTGTACACACACAAGCTGCTGCCTGTCTAATCAGAGATGCCCTAAAGCTCTAATTCAATCTGCCCACTCGCCTTCAGAAGGATGAAGGACCACATACAGTCTGTGATTAAATGACCACCCACACAGACAGGCAGACAGACAGATAGACAAACAGAGAAACACACAGTCAGGCAGACAGGTAAGAAACAAACAGGGTGAGCAGACAGGTGGGCAGAGAGGAAAACAGACTTGTTTAGAGGTATAGTAACAATCTCACAGGTTGAGTTTAACCTCCATTGGCAGAAGAACAGAACAGAAAGATTAACTACTCTTAAGGTTAATGTACATATATCAAATTGCCACAGAAACTACATAATACCTAAACATACAGGTGCTGCTTTCTGCTCTTGGATAAAGTCCAACAGAAATTAAATAGCTATTTTTGGCTGCTACAGCACACTCAGTCGATCATTTGTCCTGTGTTCTCCTTTGAGAAAAACACAGAAACCAGAAGTGAGATTTCTATATTTTTGGTTTCTTTGGTTGCATGATAGTTTACATGGTAGTCAGCCCTAGTTTTGCATTAACCCAATGAAATACTGTCCCGTTATCTGTCTACAGCTGGCGTCCTTATTTCATTACAGCACATCAAATCTTTAGGTTAAAGCGCTAACGTCAGCATTCCATCATAGAGCAGATACTTTGCAACAACCCACATTAGCTTTCCTGCTAAAGTCTCCTTCTTATCAAACTTACAAACATGAACACACATCTTGTTCTGTACCTTAGCTTGTTGAACGGCAAAAAATAAATAAATCAATAAGTATATTTATTTCTAGCTTCAACTAACGTTAGCCATGGCTATCTAACGAGCTAGCTTTAAAAGTCTGACTGGCTGTCTCTCTGTGACAGAGTTCAACCAATGCAGCGTTTCTATAATCTAAAAATATGTGGTAAAGGAGACATCAAAAAGTAATATGCCAGATATACAGTTATTATATCTTGCTTTTGTAGAACAGGTATGTTTTAACCAACCATGCTCAAACTACACATATAGGATAGGCCCGTGTTTAACTTACTGTTACTGACTTTCCAGCTAATCCTCTTGACTGTCACATGGGCAATGTGAAAGCAGGGAATTATAATTCTGTCCAAAAGTGTCTTTAATTAGTGTAATACAGCTTACGCCTAATATATTGTATGCTACACTTAATAAACTGAAAATAAGGTTGCAATTTGTCTTGCAGAAGTTATAGGTCAAACACATTTCTCTTTGCCTGTAGACTACTTACTCTTATAGACATATTCAAGGATAGTGCTGGTAATATTATTATACTTTTGTTTTTGACAGCAAATCTCATCAAAAGACCAAAACCAATAACTGGTTTGTCCATTTCTCAATATTTGCCAGTTTTTCTGCTCCGTCTGTGGTTATCAGCCCCAAGCCCAATTGTTCCCTCTGAGATTCAACTTTTTTTTTTTTTTAAATGTTATTCAAGCATGGGTAAGTAGTGGATTTGTAATTATTTGGTCCTATTTTGATTTGTGAATTCTATATCAGAAGTCTTACTGTTCCTGTGATGGACACCTCTCAGTTTTATTTTAAAGGTGAATAATATGTGTGCATGGATTGATAAACCAAAAACATGTTTATTAATCATGGATTTTCTATATTATCCCCACATTTTAACATACATCTCAAATAACTGACGTTCTTCACTCTATCACTGAAATTATTTCTACACCCAAAAAAAATCTATCCATCCATTAGAGCTACAATTTATTTATAAATTTGACAATTCAATTAATCAATTAATTGTCAAGTTCATGAAATGTCATAAAAGTGAAATTGTGATCACAATTTCTCAGAGCCCGAGATTACGTCTTCAGAATGTTTGTTTCTTCCAACCAAAAGTAGGAAACCCACAGATATTCAATAAGAAAATCCTTCCATTTTATAAGCCGCAACCTGCAAATGTCACATATTTAAAATGCCAATGAATTATCTGATCAGTTAATCAGCTGGTAGTTAAACCAGGCTGACTCAATTGTACGATACATTTCTAGATGACATTATTAACATAGAAAGTGATGTAAATCTGATGAAAGTTAAATGAGATTTCTTTTTTAAATGGCAACTCATGATAATATTGATCCTGGAAGTTGTTGTTTGTGTTATGAATGATCTTTAACTAGAGGTGTAAGAAATGATGGATCACATTTCAAGTGGAGGGGGACTCCTACATCCTGCCTATCTTTGACAAGCATGTAAAACTCAATCAAATGTGTTTTGCATGCTTTGATTAAATTGAAAATCTTTGTTTTATCTACTTCCCCAAGTGTGCTAATCTGCTGTCATAACAGTAAGTCTGCCATTTATCTGCTGTTCAAAATCCAAACAATCTTGTTTTATCAAAGGGGGGAAAAACTGGTTTTAGTCCTGCATGTTTTAAAGATTCCCAGTGACTAACAATTTAAATGGGATTAAGTGGGATCGTTAAATCAACATTGAGAAGTGGTGACTTACTTTGTACTGTTTTAACTTGAAGATTCACTGAGCCTCATCATCATATGTTCAATGTGTTTGTGTTGACATTTCACCTGCTGCAGGTTGTTTTGTTAGTGAAATGTCACATTCACACGCGCACACGCACATAGAAACACTCAGTCACACACACACACACACACACACACACACACACACACACACACACACACACACACACACACACACACACACACACACACACACACACACACACACAGTTCCTGGTGTATACTGCCCTCTACTGGTGCATCAAGCTTAAAGTGCATGAAGAGAAAAGGCAATGGAGTGGTCATACATGGACGTACTGAACGCATTAAGTTTTGATTGTATCTTGTTGTTTAACACCAACAAGTCAAACATGTGTGCTTGCTCAGATGAAATGTGTTTTCATCATATTGTGATTCTATTTGATGAGTCGAGCAGGGATGACAGCTGAAAGGGCTCCAATCCAAAAGCAATTTTTCAGTTGGTAATTATAATATTTTCCCGCTGGCTACTGAACTCATATAATTGGAGTCTCAATGGATTAATTTTAACCGATAACACTGTAAACTGTAAACTGCTTTCACCTGCTTCTAAGTCAGCATGGCACCAAGGCTGCTGTCACTGCTGTTACTTTATTTTTTATTTTTTTAAGTAAAAAAAGAAAGAAAGAAAAAAAGTATGTGCTATGTATACTGTATGTGCATGGGCCTGTCCTGTATGGTTCTGTTATAAGCATTTATCATATGATATTGACCCATTTAACATATTGCAAAATATTCACATTAAAAGCAGCTTATGCCAAGAATTGTTACAGGTTAAAAACTGTAGATGTCAATGTACCATGTAAATTATTAACATAAAACACACTGTATGTCACCAAAGTAATATTGAACTTGAATGAATGTACTAGACTGAAATACTGTATTATTGTATTGTATTGTATTGTATTATATTGTATTGTATTGTAATACAGTGTTTCAGTCATTTTACAAAACTCCTGTTATTGTGATACAATAGCATTACATCAGCATAATTACAGTTGTAGATGTAAAGCATTACAGACTTTTAAGACCTTCAGTCCAATACTTTCAGATATTATTTTACCCACTAATATATTTTCCCCCTTGTCCACTATAATGGTCGCTTTGACTGACACAGTGTAAAATATTTTAATTAATCTCAATCTTTTCTGATGTTTCCCATTACTGCTTGTTTTAACCATGTACGTGTGAACTACCATCATTGGTAAGGTCAAGAGTTAAAATCTTTTATTTGAGTAAAAGTAGCACTACAAACATATAAAAATGCTTGTTTACAAGCACAAATCCTGCATCAAAAAGTATTAATATACCTCATGTTATATGTGCCATGCCACTGCTGATTTTATTTCTACACATCAAATGCTATTATCATTGTTTATATACTCCTAGTTACCTCATCACCACTGTATATATAAATGATATTTCCTGCTGCACTTATCTGTAAATGATGCTATTTTTGCACTTCTGGTTACATGCTAACTGTATTTCCATTGACTATGCATTGTTCCATGCACAATGACCATAAAGTTCAATATAATCTAATGTAATTATGGTATTAAATGTAAAAGCCTGCATTATACCACATAATGCTAGTGTGCTATTATTATATATTGTAGTATTGTAATAATGTAGTAATGTAATGTAATGTAATAATAAGTAATAATGTTACTGATGGATTACTGTGTAAGCAGCCTTTTAATAGTGTAGCTGCTGGAGGTGAAACTAATCTTAACTTTATAGTTTAACCTATAACAATACATTAGATTTTAAAAACTGACATGCTATGTATGTCAATTTTAAATCTTTAAAGTATCAGGTAACTAGCTGTTAAATAAATGTAGTATAGTAAAAATGACAATATTTCACCTTGACATTTTGTGGAGTTTAAAGTAGCATAAAATAGAAATACAGTATAGTAAATGAGTAAATGTAGTTACCATTTAACTTTATTAGATCTGATAAATAGGTTTAAAATTCAAATGTGTGTGTATTCATTGCATGTTTCTGCCATTTTTATACTTTTAATGTGTATTGTATATTTTGAACACCACATTTTGAAAATAGCACAAATACAAAGCCATTTATTAAAGCTGTTGCTGAGCAGCTGTACACTGATCGCTATCATGCCTCAACAGGATGTCTGTGTTTCTGTCTGGTTCCATGATTGTGAGGGAGAAAAAAAGTTTAATCTAAACATTAGATGATTTTTTTTTTTTTTCTGGTAGTTTGTCTTCGCCCGAGCAATGATATTTTAAGGGTGTCAATCCCACATTACATCATATTTTCCAAACACTTAAAATAATCCTTTCTAGCACAGAGACGGTAGCGAGAACTTAAGTTTGTCTAAACCTTAACGACATTCTCCAATGATTTTATGTTGTGAAACTTTGTCTATGAGGGTTTTTGGTACTATGGAAGCTGTTTCAGTGTCAGTCCTGTCGAGGTAGTCAGAGTTAAACGCGAGGAAGTTGTCCGTCCTTCTTGCCCGGAACGGAGGGAGGAATGTTTTCCCATCGTACAAAACCTTTGATCTCACACCCCCTAATCACTTCCTGAAGATTATACAGTACGTGCACCTCCGCACTGCCCTCACTGAGTGTGTGTGTATGTCTGTGTGTGTGTTTGTGTGATTGCCTGAGGGCAGCCGGGGCAGATGTAGTCCTCTGTGTCCAGCCTGATGACAGACAGAGATAGGGAACAAACAGAGACAGAGGCATGATGTCATCAAACAGTGACATCCAGGATGAGTTATAAATAAGTTTAACAGTCATGCTGAAGTGCATGAAGCGTATAAACTAACCAAAAGAGTCAGCACATTTCAACGCTACTAAAATAAACAATCTGGAAGTGCTGGTAAAATCGTTGAGCCAGTCCTCAGTATGACTTTGGCAGGTCTCAGTATTATTATGGTTTTTGGGGCCAGTGAAGGCGTCTCAGGAATAGCAGGGGTTGAAGTGACGAGGAGGAGTGAGCAGGGGCATTTGGTTTGGAGGATGAGTACTACTGTACATTGTGATGGAACAAAAAAGATATTACATTAGTTACAACACTATGAAGTGTGAGCCTGCCGTCAAGATACTTGAAGTGTGGTAAAGATTTTTTTTAAATATTTATGTGTGCATGATACAATGAAAATTCCAATGAAATAATAGAAATACAAAGTATTGATATATTTTTGTGTGTGTTCATCTGCCAAATGAATGCCAAACTATAGGCATGTGATCCATATGAGCTGCTTGGGTTTAATGCAGTTGTGTTGTCATTTTGGACAGTACAGGGATAAGTGGATATACTTGCATTTTGCATGTTCAACAACATTGTGTTATCTTTGAGATCCCTTTTACATTGTGTGTTGTGTGTGTAACTGTTTGTCTGTTAATTGTATGCACTAATGACTGATTCAACCATTGATTTAACCACACCAACCAGTGCTATAAGCACTTGTTAAAGGAGCAGTGTGTAGACTTTAGTGCCCTCTAGTGGAGGAAATTAGTGTATAATCACCTGAAAATAAGAATTGTTGTGTTTTTGTTACCTTAAAATGAGTCCTTTATATCTGCATAGGGAGTGTGTCCTCTTCAAGAATCAAGAGCAGTTTGTTGACACAGTTTGTTGCAATCTCACCACTAATAACTGTTAGTTTCCATGATTTTATCAACACATTTCTTTTGAATGCATAAAAGCTTGTTCATTCTGTCATCAAAACATTTAGCTTTTTTTGTGTCATTCCATTGCAGAGTAATATAAGCATTGCCAGACACCTGCTGGTGTTGTCTGGTAAAATCATAGTCTGATAAAGTCATATCTGATGACAATCATAGTGGTTGGTATATAGCTTCCTGGTTAGTGATAACAAAAGAGGATATTGAGTTGGTAAACTTTCATCTTTCCTTCAGGTCAGAATTCCTTTGTTATGTCAGAATTCCCAGCTGTCAGCAGTGAGGGAATAGCTGAGCTGTTGTCTCCCAGTGATCAACCAAGAGTACCACCTCCAAGTCTGGTAGGAAAAGTAGATCAGTCAGGATTCTAAGTTTGTAATAGAGAACAGGAACAACAGCTTAAATTATAGAAACACTGAGAGGTCCTCTTTTCTGAGGAATATGTGACACTGAAAGACATGTCACCATTATAGCCCTGTGTGGCCTGTAAACCTAGTGCACTTCTCAGTGGTTTAGCACTAGTACTACATCCTTATGAATCAAGAGCAGCACAGCAGGTCATAATCACAACTATTTCACAGAACAAAACTGAAGACAGTAACATGCAGACTGAAATTAATCAGTTTGGACACATCTTCCCAATTACTTGAATGACTGTTTTGACTGTTAGGAATACATGTAATCTGATTTCACTTTCTATCCTAAAGCCAAGTAAGGTGAACAGAGTGGTGCCAGACAGTACCAGCACAGTGTCTACAGAAGAACGTGCAATGGGGCCACGAAGGTAAAGAGCAGGGCAACAAGAGGACTGAAGCCAGATTTTTCTTTCTTTTTGCGGGGCCTATGGTAAACAACATACTGGAGCCAAACATGGCCAAGGCATGGCCTACAACAGCTGAAGTGACCAGAGCACGTCCTTCAGTGGACAGGGCACTAGGCTCAAAGAGATCCTTGGAGCCACTGAAAACCAGAGCAATATCTGTGGTAGTCAGGGCTCTAGAGCCAAGAAGAAACACTCGCAGGCATGTATATAGACTGGGTTTTAGGTTTGAAAAAAGAACCAGAGCAATGTCTGCTGGGGTCAGGCCAGAGAGAGGTTGGAAAGGCCTATCACAGACAGGGCACTAGGCCCAAAGAGATTCCTGGGGCTACAGAGAACCAGAGCAAGACCTATGGTAGTCAGGGATCCAGCACCAACAGAAACCACTGCAAGTCCCAAGTCCCTGGTACCCAGGATTTTAGAGCCAAAGAGAACCAGCACATGGTCTGTAACATGCTCCATAGCTGCCAACACACAGATACAGACACCAACATTTTAACCCAATCTCCTGCTGTGCTCCCATTTTGTTTTTTCTCCTAGGAAACTCCTGTAATTTGCATGGCCCTCAACTTTTATTACAGTGTGGGGTTCTATCATGGCTTATATAAGACACACCACTGACTCACTGTTTTATAGAGTCATAGATCAGCCCAGAGTAAACATTATGACAAAGCACATATATTGTCCATATTATAAGATACAGGAATATGCAGCTGCAATCTTTGCCTCTGAGTGATTGTGCATAATAGTGTTTAATGGTGATTTGCAACTATTTTAAATAATATCAACTAAACTCGTCAACATAAGCACATCAATGGCCATCTTCTAATTAAAGGACCATCAAAAAAAACAAAAGAAACCAAACAAAACCTGCAATTACATTTGTCAAGTTATCAAGTAAGCTTGAGCATTGCAAACATAACAGGAGGAACTTTGCATAAAGAAATACAACAACAACACTTTTAAAAATGTTGACTCATAAATATAAATCAAACAAAATTAACTTTTTCAAGAGTTCTCTACAGTGTTCACTGTTCGTATCAGTGTATTGCCCCTTATTGTCCTCCAGGGGTAGACACAGACCACACACTGTTATTACAAAAACCCAAGTCCTTACCATAACCTGGGCAAAATAAGATACCACTACAAGGTCTAATTGAAGTCATTGTAATTACAAGGAACTGCAGGAACCCCACTTTTTAAATTGTCAATTTATATACACATACTCTACATTTTACCAAAGGTGGCAAGTTACATAAATTACACAAATTACAGTCCATCAGTAGTTACAGACAATTAGGGCTTGTGTTTAATTTTTAAAAAGTCATTACAATACAGCATTTTGCCCCATAACTATGATACTATATTAATTTATGATGTGTTTCAAAGGCTTTAATATCAATTTTAAAGGTAAAACAATCCTGTTAAACTAAACTCAATCCATCATAAAATTAAAGTCAATATTAAAGTTGGAATCAAGAAAGATTCCTTAAAAGCTTTAGAAAAGATGGACATCCACGATTACATAAGAACGCCATCTGCTGAGGAAGATCATATGACATGATGGACAGCTCCAGACCGACCCAGCTACTCTGGCCCTTGACAGTGAGATTATTCTGTCAAGTGGACAAGATTCACTTCACAGGATAATTAACATAGAACAGAAAGTGCTTCTGTAGTACTGCTTATAATAGCCTAATTGTGAGTTGTCTATGAATCACCACATCCGACAGGTTTCACATGGGCATAATCATAATAATGTGATTTGTTATGGTTCTCCATATGTCTGTAACATGATAATCCGTGCAAAGTAAGGGAGAGAGAAGCCTTTTTATTTGCATCATTTAAACACAATGCTACAAGTAGGCCTAGTAACAATGAGGCATTCAATGACCTAATTTATGTTTGTTGAGGAGGAATCATTGCTTTAGATGTAACAAGACCTCAAATAAAACAGGTATGTAATAGCATTTTACTTTCCTTGTGTGATTTTTTTATTACAAAAAATATAACCTACATTTTAGTTACCACCTATGATTATATTCAGAAACTTTTTTTTCCTTTTTTTAGAAGTTTATAGCAAACATTTATTGAGTCACAAAACCGTAGTGCATCTATCCAACATTACTCAAACTGTTTCTCAGGTATAACGTGTTAAAAGCAAAGTGTGGTTAAACCTAAACTTGACATCGATATTTTAAAGCAGACGAGCTTTGACCCCCCACAGCGGGTACGCATCCCCCCGCCCACCCCACCCATTCCCCGCGCTGATGAAATGCGAGAAGTGCAGACACAGCAGCCCGTTGAATGAAACTCTTCACGGGGCTTCTGCGAACTGCCAGCAGCTCTCGGCGGAGACTGCATACGGAGCTCCCCGACTCTAACCGGCAGACTGAGGGACTCTGGACACCGTCAGCAGGCAACATGGCCAAAGTAAACAGCGGCTCCTCCGGTTGCCGAGCCATGGTCATGGCAGGAAGATACCTGTCGAACCCGTCTCCCCCGGTGCTAACCCGCGCTCCCGTCCAGCAGCACTGGAGGATGTTGGGGCCCCCGCGCCGCATGATGAGCTCGAACGCGGCCGGCACGGGAGGAAAGACCGCGGCTTTGGCCCAGCCGGAGCATCTGGGGTATTTCTCCGCCGCAGACAGACAAGTGCTGGCCAACCGGAATCTGATATACCGGGACGTGAAGGCTTTCCTTAATGAAGTCGGTGGAGACCCACAGGAGGCCAGATACTGGCTGACCCAGTTTCAGAGAGCGAGTGCATCTCAGTCTCCTGCTTTTGCTGTACTGGAGGTATTTAAACAACTTAACAGCTGTTACTTTTCACTCAAATAAACTAGCAACATATATGAATTGTGTTGAATACATTGTCAGCTCCTCGCTAATTGTAAACTAATTGAAAGTATTGTAAACTAATTATAAAGTATTGTAAACTAATTGTAAAGTATTGTAAACTAATGGTAAATAATTGTAGGCTAATAGTAAAGTAATGTAATTAATGTAAAAACACCACTATATTCCTAAGCTGTCCAAAGCACTGATTTAAACAAGAAATGGAAGAAAATCCTTAATTTGAAGATAAAATAAATATATCTTAGCTATGTATCATATATACTTATTGTTTGTTTATTAAAGTTTACTGTATTAACCACCCTCCTACAATATAAAACATATTTAAATAAGACATAATTTCCCTCCCATGCCAGCCTACTAAAAGTTCTTGCCACCTCATGTAGTTTCTAGATCATTTCAGTATTTTAAAAAATATGAATAAATACAATTTTTCAATTTTCAATTTTACAATTCTCTTCTTTTTTCCATGTGTGACACTATGTCAAACCATTAGGTGGCAGGCATTCCGCAAAATCTATTACATACTAATGTATAAGCAGTTAAAAGTTACAATTATGAGGAAAAATCACATTATGAAATAGAAAATCACATTATCATGAGTTTTTTCTTGCAGGTGGTGAAAATGGTCCTTACATAAAGGTTTACAAAAAATCTTACACAAAGTCCATGAAACTATTATAAGCTTATGGAAGCCAGCAATTTACCATGGGTAAAATGTTTTGTTTTTCGTAACTAATACTACCATTTTTTTGTACTACTTTGTTTGGTATCACTTTGTGTCTTCATCTCTTCCAGGTGGATAGCTCCGTGTTTGACAGCAGGGAGATGGTTCAAAGGCTGGCTTTTGGGCTCTCCTTCCTGCAGCGGATGGATATGAAGCCTGTGGTGGTGATGGGCTGGTCTGAGGATGACGAGACGAGGCCCGCAGAACCGGGGACTGGGGCTCTCTGCACCAGGGGGCTAGTAGAGCGGAGCCAGCAGCTAACCGAGGCTCTGCAGCAGCACTCAGGCACTATCCTGCCTTTCTTCTCAGCTGAGTCCTTCCTCCTGCTGAATGAAGCACCACGTGGAAGCAGGTGAGGGTTGAGATATCTAGTTCAGCCTTCAGAGTCGGTCAAATGTGAATCAAACATTGTAGATGATTTCTTATAATATTAGTGGGTTTACTATTTCCCTTTATTTTTGCAATTTAAGTTAATATTCCAACGTATTTCCTCAATATTACACACTAAATAACAGTTTAATGCTGTAGGTGTGAAGCCATATTGTGTTGTGTATACCTGTTCACAGTTATTTTGCCTGTTTTTCAGAAAAGAGCTTTTTTTTAGTACAAAACTGATAATATGACCATTTCTACAAGACTTCTATTTGTTTAAACAGAGGAAAAATTCAAGTTTTTGGAAGTGACACAAACACTTACCTACAAATCTACAGTTCCAAAAGGAAATGTTTTCGAAACATAGATTGCACATATATATGAACTTAAGATACATAAAACATTTCATGCATGGACTCCAGAAGAAGTGGACATTTGGTTCAAGCTCCAAACATGTAGGATCCTTTTCTCAATATAAAACTCATTAGCAGTTTTTATTTGACCCCTGTGCCTCCTAAAAGCCCACTTTTTTCAAACCTCTAGTTTGTAATGCTTGTTTTCTGTTAAAAAGTCTAAGCCCAAGTCGAGCTGACACTAATGACAGCATCAGACTTATTCACTCAAACTTCAAAAGCCTTTTACAACAGTTTTCACAGGTGGAGTTCTCCTTGTGAAGAATAAATTGAACTTCATGTGTAAAATTGGTTGAAATTGAGTGTTTAAAAAATCTAATGTCTAAAATCGACTTTTATTATGGTGTATATAAACTATGGATTATTATTTTGTTATTAGAAATATAAGTAAGGTATGGAAACTGTAAAAACACTGCAAAAAAAAAAAGTATTTTCCTTCCATGACACTGTTTTTCCATCACTACTTCTCTTCCATCCTTTCATGCTCTTCTCTCTCTTCAATCCTGCCTCCTTTTCTTCCTTCTTGCCTCCTTCTAACATCCTTCAGGATCTCTAAACCCTGTCATCATCCTCTTTCTTCTCCTCTCCCCGCAGTGTTCCACCCTCCGTGGCTTTGGATACCAGCCTCCTCCAGTGGAGTCTGGACTGCGGGACAATCCCATTGGTTTGCCCAGTGGGAAGGGACTGGCGAGGTTGCTCGGTAATGTTGGACCCGATAGACGTGACGGCGGCCGTTTGCCGAGCTCTGCAGCCCCACAAAGTCATGTTCCTGAACAACTCAGGAGGTCTGCGCAGCCAAGACCACAAGGCAAGACAGTTAGCTACTGCTTAGGTGTTTCCTAATACTCTTTATTTTGGCCTGAATATCAGATGTTCGGGGTCGTCATCTGTCCATCCTTTGTACAGACTACATTAATAAATTACTCTTGTTGATTGTTGATTTTACAAACGTATCACGAAAGGTCTGGGCTTCTCACATAGGTGTGGTGGTTCAATAAAGGGCATCTCATCCAGCCTCTGAATGTCTCCTTACTGTAAGTGTGAGGACCCTAAAAAACCTCTGGAGCTCCGATCAAGCATATTGTTTCTAGATCTTCTTTGTAAGTCTTCACTTTTTTCAGACAGCAGTTTCACTTGGCTTCACCGTAGAGTTCACCTCGGACAGCTAACCATAGTTTTCTGTAAGGCTCCAACGTTCTACCAAATTTCCTTTCCTTCTTTGTTTGACTGTCGAACGAAATCAGTTTCCTCGCTAATATCACCTTTCATGGGTGTTGTACCAAGCTGAGAAAGTTCAGGAAAGTTAGTAGGGGTTACAGTCCAACTTGGGAAGGAAATCCATGTCAAGGACAAGCCTATGCAGTGGATCTGATTTCAGTCAAAGAAGAGGACATGGCTTGGTCAAAAGTGCAAAAAGTTGGCTCAACTTGTATTAAAGCAAAAAATCATAGGGTTTGGTTCTGGTATTGTAATTTTTTTAACAATACCCAACCCTATTGGTGACTATTCAAACAGGGACAAGGGCAGAGGGGTCTCTCCTCAAAGACTTTCATGGTGTTGCACTCAGTTGTACACATGAGAAGTGACAAAAGTAGATGTACAAAGAATGAAAAATACAGTTTGAGAGAAAAAGTTCAAATCTTGCCTCTTTTATCAGTGGGTGTTTGTCACATTGTTAGTTTTGGAAAGTTACAAAAAAGTCCACACATAGGGCCTGATTTACTAAAGGTTTGCGTGTGTAAAAACGTGTGCAAACTTGACATCACCCGCCAAAAATGTGCAAGCTGATCTACTAACGCAGCGCACTGAGGTTTGCGTCTTTCAACTGTGAAAGATAGTACGCGCTGTTCATTTAGTACGTTTGCCATAATGAATATGTAATATGGGGCGTTTCAACCCCAGTGTGCAAAATACAGGGAGGAGAAAATGCAAATATGTTATTTAGCACGCGCATTGTGATTTACCAAACCTGAAGGTATTTATTCTGACGGTAACTACGTCTATAAATAATACCTTTTGAAGGGCAGGTATTAACCGGCTGCTCACTGGGCACAGATGACTTCTGTCACTGTGGAGAGGAGGAGACGGAGGCACAATGACAGAATACACACAGGACGGAGTTTTTCCACCTGTGTTAATAATTTTAAAGTGGAATATTTGTGGTTTTACTAACAGCATTGACTTCGTCACAAATACTCTCCCATATGTCGTTTTTCTGGTAATATTTGTTTTTGTTATAACTCAATATATTTGTTAACCTCTTCCACTAGAACCTGATCACATTTCATTTTGCGCTTGCAGCTTTCTGCTCGTCCAAACTCTCCATTCAGACACGCAAAACCCTCATTTAAATACTGCTGTCTCCACCCCGTTGCACCTGTTTTCATTTACGCAATTATTCTTAGTAGATCACCCGCAAAACGCACGCAAACGAGACGCGCAATCTATTGCACTGTGCACGCAATTTAGTACTCACTATTTGGGATCTTAGTAAATCAGGCCCATAGTCCCCTCAAGTCTTGTGGAGAGGTGCGAGGGAAGAACGTTGCACTTCAATTGAAGCATACTGACAAGAGAATCAATCTTAGTGTGAGAAACAGTCCAGTCTGACTACATGCACAGTAGGTTGCATCTTCAGAATAAACTCACTGTATATGAAAGAACTTGTACAACTCCTCCTGAACAATACCTTTTTTGTGTTGCAGGTGCTGGGCACAGTGTCGTTGCCTAGCGACCTTCCCGGTCTGTCCACGGCGGCGTGGCTGAGCGCTACGGAACGCCGCAGAGTGACCGCTATAGCCAGACTGCTCAATCAGCTGTCGACCGAGTCTTCTGCAGTGATCACCTCTGCTGACACTCTGCTGACCGAGCTGTTCAGCCACAGAGGTGAGACCGCTGACATGCTCTCTCTTACACCTACATACATGTGGCAAAACTGTCTATTTTGAGGTGGTGGCCCTTCTTGTAACCCAAGAGGCCACTTGCCTATGTATGAATGTGTGTATGGAGAAGTTTTCATAACCACCCAACAGTTATCAACACGAGTTTATATCTCAATAGGATTGCATAAGTTCTTATGTATCTGTCTGTCTGTCTGTCTCTCTCAGGGTCTGGGTCACTCTTTAAAAACGGAGACCCCATACACCGGTGAGTAGCTATCGCACATACACACAGACACGTGAAATCTAAACCGTAACTGTAGAAAACACGCTTCATTTGACTCATCTCTTGCCTTTACATTGACAAGCGGTTTATGTGTTTGTGTGTGTGCAGGTACAGCTCTTTGGATGGGATTGATGTTGAGCGTCTTCTGGCTCTCATCAACATGTCATTTGATAAAACTCTGAGGCACGATTACATCGACTCTCTGAAAGGACGACTGCACTCCATCTACCTCTCTGAAGGGTACGTACAACCATTCCAGTCTCGGTCCAGACCACGGTATCAACACCTGGCATCCAGGCTGCCTTTTTAAACAAAGGCTTATGATTTTCTATCTTTCTGCCCCCCCCCCCCCCCCCCCTCCAGTTACAGCGCAGCAGCCATCATCACCATGGAGCCGGTGAACAGCGGCACTCCTTACCTTGACAAGTTTGTGGTGAGCAGCAGTAAGCAGGGCCAGGGTACCAGCCAAATTCTGTGGGAGTGTATCAGACAGGACCTGGGCAAACTGTTCTGGAGGTCCAGAGCCACCAACAAGATCAACCCATGGTATGACATTCACCAACACACACATACCCCTTTCAAACCAAAGCAGTTCCAGTGCTGGTTCGGGGCCAGTGCTTAATTTGGAACCGGTTTTCCTGTTTTATTAGTCCAGTATTGGTACCAGAAGTTCTCCTGACTGAGAACCAAAAATTTGACATTTGACATTTGACATTTGACATCTTTATCTCTTTCTCCTTGTCTGTCCAGGTACTTCAAGCACTGTGATGGGAGCTTTGTTAATGGGGTATGGACAGTCTTCTGGTTGGGCCTGACAGACATCAGAGATTCCTATGAGCTGGTGGAGTATGCCAAGAATCTCTCCGACTCTTTCCACGCCTCCTCTCTCACCGCCTCCCAGCTGCCCCCACCACCTGCCTCAGGGTCCTGAAATGCTTCTTCCTTGGCCTGCTGCTTGTGTAACTTTTAAACTGGAGAATGTGAAGCGTGTTAAGCCTTACAGCTATGGATTTGTTCTGTTTTGAATCTTTTTTGGGTTTCCTTCTACTTTGAAAACCAAAGCTACAGTGCTGTGGAGAATTTCCTATATGCAGTGTCTTGACAAACTATAAATCCTCCTCTATTTTTAAAGCTGGGGTTAACTCTTAAGTGTACTAGTATTTAGGGCTGGGGATAGCATTAAGGTAATGGTAAGGTTAATGGATGACATGGTTTCAGTGGCGTTTCCACTTTGCCAGGAAACATTGAGTCCATGTTCACACTTAAGTGGCTTATTTTGAAATAGAAAAAAGTTTTGCTCACTATTTTTGCCTTCCATCTTCATTGAGCTTAAAAAAACTGTGATTTTTCTCTGGAGTGATGAATTCACAAAAACTTAAGGTTGTTGTAATGTGGACCAGGAAAACTGAGCTTTTCCAAAGTGACTTCTGTACTGTATGCCTCCACAAACACAGCCAGGTGCTGTTTTACCTCCAGATCTTTTTGGGTGGCTTATTCTGAATGCCAGTATATCTGTTAGCATAATACAGGGCTTATTAAAGGGTAACTCCACTGATTTTACACATGGAGGGGGCCTATAAACTTATCATAAAACATTATTATTATTATTATTACATTTTTTATTATTATTATTATTATTATTATCATTATTATTATTTGGTCGGGAACAATTGATGTATAGTAGGGAGCTTTTTAAAGTGGCTTTGGCTTTGAAACCCCCAATTTTGAACAGAAAGCCTCTGTTGGAGGCTGTTTACAATAGGTTAACAGTTTATAACAGGAAGCACTTAAATGCCAAAGGGTGTAATATTAGCATCATTAAAGCACAGTAGACCAAATACTCCACAGCATGTCCAAATCTGATAAGGTGCTATTTCCTAATGTGATAATAACAGTAATAATATGCTAGAATAGCATTTTCTTAATGTAAAAAAAATGTGGCTATTTCCTTATTTACTTTAAGCATTTTCAATAGAGGTCAATTCTAGTTTTTGACCTGTTGGTGGAGCCTTCAGCTCAGCAGTGTTTACAGGAAGGAGGATGATATCCAGTTTACTCAGTTCAGATGTTTACAACTTCTTTTTTTTGTTCTTACTTGCCTGATTTTTGAGTCGCTTAACGTTTGTAGTCCATCACTTGGCAAGCCTGATCTTCTAAATTAAATTCTGTAACGGTCACTTCAGTACTAAATTAGAAGTTAAAAGGTTTATGAAAAAAAAAAGGACAAATTTGAGCACACCCTATGTTTCTACTAGTGGTAGAGGAAATAGTGAAGAATGAAGTGACTGATTTGTATGCTTCTGTATTATTCTTTGACTGTTTGAAGCAATAATTTTAATAAACTTGAACACTTCAATAAGAACTGTCTTTGTGTGGTCTTTCAAATACAGACATGGACATTTTCTTCTCAGTCCTGACTTTTTGCATTCCTTGCTGGAGTTTAACACTTGAAATATTAGCCCATTTATTTTATTTATAACAAAACAGGATGAGTTTTTTTTTTTAGTTTTCAACCTTTTAAAATTTCATCCATACCACAAGTGTGTACCATCACCACACAACAGTCATGTAAAGTTGTGTAGACAAAATCAAATCAAAATGGAGATGAACCAACACTTTACTTTCTCATCGTTATGTTCCCATGGTAACTGAACGTGTATTTGCACAAGAAAAAGGCTACATGGAGTCACACCGCTCATGCAATCGAGCAGGAAGCGAATACGTCCAGAGGATCAGCTAACAGCCGTTAAAACACTGGAATATTGTGGGTGTGGTGACAAGTGATTTTAATTTGTATATGAAGACTACTTTATTTAGTTCAACAAACCTCGGGTAGCACAACTAGGTTGTAACAGCAGCAAACACAGACAGTAATTTAACAAAATGGTAAAATAACAGCCTTTAGTTTGGGACTTCTGTAGATAATGTTACTTCTACAGATTAACTTGATCCTCTTGTTTATCAGACACTATAATAATAATAATCCAGCCACTCCTTTATGAAAGAAGAAGTAGCAAAAAAATGAAGTGAAACTGGGTCCCATTTCCCAAAAGCATCTTAAGGTCATACTGCTTACAGGAATCTGAGAGCTTTAGTTCAACTGGTTTTATTTATGTATTTGGCTCATGTCCTTTGAAGTGCAGTGATAAAAATGATGTGTCTTTGTGTTAAAGGATAGGTTCATGTTTCTAAAGTTAACACAAGGTTTCATCAGTATAAATTCCAAAAATGCCCCATTTGTGTTACTGTCCCTCCACAGCAGCTCAGCATGGAAACACTGTCTATAAACTGTAACATTCAGGGAATTTATGGGTCAATGATGTTTTTTTGTGTCCATGTGGTTTAGTCAAATTTGAAGGGGTTAAAATATTAAAGTAAACATGTGAATAACTTACACACATTCTTTGGATTCAGTTCAAATCAGCATGCATGAAGATACAAGCACAAACTGTTGCCAATTCTACCACAAGGCAATTTGTCCATTCAGCTGTTTCAGTTCTGCCGTTTGTCATTTGCAGTACCAAATCATTACAGACTGTTAAATTAACCCAAGAAACCTACTGATGGCATGTGACAACAGTATAGTGATGCTTAGTGCAAAAAAACCCACATGTATAATGAATTTGTATAATGAAATGATGTTCATTATAATGTCCTCGGCTGCTATTTCCTGTTTCAACAGTGGTCCTTCTCCTTTTGCTACATAGTCATGATGGTGACTGTTGGAGAGTGAGAAGTGTCAATAGTTACACATTCAACTGTCTGACCGTTTTGAGTGCACTATCCAGGTACTCATAGTAAAGTAGTTGCAGGAGGAACAAACTTGCATGCGGAACTTCCAGGTTCTTCCTCTTTCTCTAAATTCTTCATCACAGTTGATTTTCTGTTATAAAACCACATTGATTCAAGATTCAAGCCCCCAACCTGGAGAAGGAGCTTTAATCAAGCCCTGCCACAAGATTACAATATTGATACCACTCTTATGTGTGTATGGCAAATATGAAGATATCAGCCAGCAGATAGCTGACAGGACCCCAGGAAATCATTGCACACAGCCAAAAAATATAATATAATAATGACTTCAAGTAGCCCATAATGCGTTCTGCACCAACCACCATAAATGACAGAGATTAAACTGCTGTCATTTTCACTGTAGGTCTGTTAATGTCACTTTATTAACTTTTAATATTTTTTTAGGCATGAAAGTAACCATTTAGATTCCCAATATGTGGTCAGTTTAGAACCTACTTGAGAAGAGGTGATCTGTGTAACATACTCACAAAAACTAAGTATAGTTGATCAGAAGCCCTCCTGGCATACACACATTAGCTTTCTCTGTAGTTTACACTTTGTGGCTCATTTTGTCTTCATCCTTTTTGACATTTGAGTATTTCTCAGAGTGTGTATTTGATCAGCCAGTGTGTATGTTTCCTTTAGTTTTCAGATTGTAAGGTCAGTTCAGTCTGTTCACTTTATAATAACTTATTATAGCCCTAAGTTAGTTCATTTCAGCTGACCTGTTTCATGAAAACTTTCAATTTTATGGGAGCATGTCCTCTAATTCAGTGGTCCCCAACCTTTTTTCCTTGAAGCCCCCCTTGCTTGTGTCCATCACAAGCCAGCCCCCCCCCCCCCCCCCCCAACCCCAACCCCTGGCCACACACATGCACCAAAAGAATAAAGTGATTAATTACAAACTTTTAATTGAAAAATCAATCTGCTGTTGTAGGTTTTTGTTCTTATTCTCTTTGTTTTACAGTTTATAGGGAAACATGTTTTCCTTCTTCCTTGTTATGTCATCAGGTGTATGACACACACACACACACACACACACACACACACACACACACACACACACACACACACACACACACACACACACACACACACACACACACACACACACACACACACACACACACACCAAAAAAACAGGACATTAAAATGTATCTCTTTTCATTTTCATTTTTCCTTCCCTCTATGATGCGATGTTACCTCTTGGCAACACATTTTTTGGCTTTGTTCACTCACATAATACAATCCAAAGTACTGTATGATGCAACACTCTGAAAATGGGAAGGACCATGAATAACCAATAACATTGTTTTAGTTTGTCACATGAGTCATGCTGAATACCTTTCAGGAAGACATTCTCACATATATCAGCTCAGCCATTTCTCGCCACAAAAAAAGTGAGAAAACATCTTTTCCTGGTCTTTTTCAGTCTGGAAAAAATGATTCATGATAATAGGTGAGTAAAGTTTAATTTTTTGTTGTTAAATGTAATTTTTTGATAAATGAATCATGGAAAACTATTAAAATGGACATGTTGCCTTGAGGCAAAGGGTTAGGGTTATGGTTACAGAGCACACTGTACTATTATGGATTCACAATGACATCATTACATTTTGGTAGTGTATATTTAGATATAAATCTATGATTGCTGACCATTTTACCCATATTTGTAACTGTTTAAATGTATGTTATGGCTGTGTTTCTTATTGTTCTTCTCATTGTACATTCAACAAAACTGAATTAATATACTTTTAAAAAGTATTGCAATCATCATATTTTTCTTTTTATCTCTACAATCTAACCTAGATACATTTGATGTTATTTGTAATAATGTATTACACTTTACTGTAAGCTGTAGTCTATTACAGTAGACTTTGTGAGTTTGGTCATTTCGTGAGTTCTAGTTTTAGTAAGTCCTTGTGAGTTCAAATGGCATGAATTGCAACCTGTTGAGGCTATTGTGTATTTTCAATGTCTTTACAAATAAGTTTAAACTAACACTTTTAAACACATTTTTTAACAATATATCAATTTTTTTTAAATTCCTTACCATTATTGTACAGTGTAGCTGTTTCTTATTTTATACAATATTTTATAGTTTATTTCTTTACTAATAATAGTAATACCCATTGCCTGCTGTAATACCTAAAGCTGTTCTTTACTCCACTGTAGATATAATGGTCAAAGTTAAATGTGTTTAGACATATAATTACATTATTTTACTGATATAAGATTGGAATTTAATTGTTTGATTAACACTGATTTATTCATTTGGTGTTTTAATGATTTTGATGTATGAATACTTTTTGTCATACATAAAATCCACTGTAACTGCTTTCAGTCCAAGCTGACCACAGCTGCCATCCGCCTGGAAGAATAAGCTACGCACTCTTCAGAGCCAACATTAAAGCCAACGGGTGGTGAGTCATCATCATCATCATTAAAATATTACACTTTCAATGGAATATTTCTTTAATTGAGTGGGCCAATGGTTACCAAGATATTTAGTTTGGGCACTGTGTTTAAAAGACAGGAGTGTTTACCAGGTGGGAAATGGTCTGATGAAATATCTAAAGTTTGAGTTTTTCTAAGAACTAATAGGCAGCCTCCAATGCTTCAATTTGACCATTGATTTAAAGATCACTTTTGGAACCCCCAACTTTATGGAAGTGCAATATTTAATTTCTGAAGTGCCCCTTTAACAAACATACTTATAAATACATGTTAACAAGGTTATATTACATCATCTTTATTAGATTAATCATAACAACAATCATGGTAATGCATTTACAATTGCTTTAATACTACATACAGTAACATACTCATGTTTATTACTTACTTAACAGTGGATTGATTGAAGCTAGCACAGAAAGATTTAACCCACTTAACCCAATTAAAATCCATTTCGGTGTTAGACATTCTTGGCCCACTTCATTCCAACTTATTACAACGTTACACTTTTTTTCTTTCTTGTGGAAATTATTATCAATAAGCCTCATTTAAATGAAACTGTACTTCATTTTTCCGTTAACACCTGTTGTCCTCCAAGGGACCAGAGGACACCAGGACGGTTAAATAATTTAGTTCTGCCCACCACAGAGGGAAAGGGAACTAAAGGGAGTCCAAAGTTATTGGTCTCCATTGAATTTGCATTGGGACAGGGTGCCTCCCTATCAATTATGTCTGCTAGCAAACAACAGAAAAAAACAACAGAATTAGCATTCAGTTGAAATGCTAACTGTAAAAAAGGGAAATGATTGCAAGTCTGTGTGTGTAATTTCCTCGCGAATGTTTACAATGTGCTATCTGTCAGGACCAATGTAGTAGGAATAATGTAGTAATGAATTCAAAACGCTTTGTTGTTCAAAGCTGTAAATAATAGCCACAGTTACTGAATTCATTCAAGGTGTCACAGACATTAAAAGTAAACTAATTCACTCTGTGGATTGTAAAATCAGTTTTCTCCACAGTGTAATCTATATCTTCCACTGGCTGTTAGTGGCTTGCATGATCAAATTTCAAGATCAGTAATTGGCTGTTTCACGGCCGAAAAGTACACTGGGAGTCATAGTCAACTACCCCAAAATGTTTATGTGCACAGAGCCAGATATTTTCTAATGCAGTTGTTCATCTCTTGTACTGATGATTGAATCTCAACAGTCTCATGCTGATCCCAGCCGTGAAGGTGCTCAAACCGTGACTCACTAGCATTGTCAATGGGGGGAAAATTTGTTTTTACTTCCAGAACTACGGGGGCACGAAAATCTGATTGACTTGAAAGCTAATCCCACTTTGCATCCTCTGTACAGCCTCTGTAAATTGTTACTAAGTTTCAATTTCATTTCAGCAAGAAGAAACCATGGCAACGCCCACAGAGCTGCTTGGAACTTTGGAATATTTGGCAGATGAAGAGTTTAAAAAGTTCAAATGGTTCTTGCAGCAGGCTGATGTCTTGGAAGGCTTCCCAGCTATCCAAAAGAGCCAGCTGGAGAACGCAGACAGGTTGGACACGGTTGATCAGATCATAGATACCTACAACAAAAATGCAGTGGAGGTGACCATACTGGTTTTGAAGAGAATGAAAAAAAATGGCTTGGTGCAGCATTTATTAAACATCAACTCAACACCCAAAGGTAAGTAGGACAAGAATAACTAAATACATGAAAGTTACATGCTCTCTGAATTACACTTGAATATCACTTGAGGTCTTGGGACATTCCATCGATACAATGGTCAACTGCATTGTGTCAGCTACTTTTTTGGTTAAGCCACAAGTGGTGAGACAGTATAAGATGACTCCTTAGCTTTTGCTGATACTTTGGTGCCTGTCCTCAGTTTGATTTGGCTTGATTTAAATTCTTGCAATTTGAGTTGGAAAAATACATCACTCTTTCCAACATAGGCCAGGTGTTTGATCAGGGGCGATTTTAGACCCTTTTTAGGGGTGCTCAAACACTCAAGCTGCTTGCATAGATGCACTGCACTCTTGACCCCCTGACACTTGCTCTTGTAGTGTTATAGCCCCCAAGTCCACCCAAACAGTATACTGAATAGGTGAAAAGGTAGCATGGAGTTGGAAATGTGTTTGTGTTCATTTATCGGGAAATGTTTGTGTTATTGTTACTTCACTTGCAATCACATATTTACATTTAAATCATATCTTGTGTTCCTTTAGAGACACTCACGGATTGCCAACGTAAACTAAAATCCAACCTCAGAAGGAAGTTTCAACTTCCACTTCAGCAAGCCACACAATCTGGAAAGCAGATATGGATGAATGAGCTAAACAATGACCTTCATATAATGGAGGGAAAGTCTCAAAAGGTTGACATGAAACAGGATTTCAGCCAAACTGCAACAACATCCAGCAAAACAGCCAATCTGGAGCAGACTATCCATATAGAAGACATCTTTAAACCTTGCCCTGGTCAAGATGAATCAGTCAGAACATTAATGACAAAAGGAGTGTCTGGTATTGGGAAAACTATCTTGACACAGAAGTTTGCTCGGGATTGGGCTGAAGACAAGGTGGACAGCGATATCGAGTTCCTCTTTCCATTCACTTTCCGAGAGTTGAATTTACTTAAAGACAAAAAATTCAGCTGGGTGGAACTTCTCCATCACTTCTTTGCTGATACCAAAGAAGTGGGAACCTTTGATAAACTCCAGATTGCATTCATATTTGATGGTCTGGATGAGTTTCAACTTCCTCTTGACTTTCACAACAACGAGATCCTGACAGACATTAATGAGTCAGCCCCAGTGGATGTGCTGCTAACAAATCTCATCATGGGGAAGTTGTTTCCTTCTGCTTGTCTCTGGATAACCACAACACCTGAGGCAGCCAAACAAATCCCTCCAGAGTACATTCACATGGTGACAGAGATGAGGGGGTTCACAGATGCAGAGAAGGAGGAGTACTTCAGGAGGAGATTCAGACATAAAGAGATGGCCAGCAAAATCATCACCCAGATCAGGGCCTCACAAAGCCTGCACACCATGTGCCGCATCCCAGTTTTCTGCTGGATTACTGCATCAGTTTTGGAGAGCATGTTGAAAACCAGTGACAAAGGGAAGCTTCCCAAGACCCTGACTGAGATGTACACACACCTCTTGGTTGTTCAGTCCAAACAGGCAAATGTTAAATACCATGAAGGAGCTGAAACAGATCCACCTTGGACCACCAAGACCAGCAAGATGATTGTCGCATTGGGAAAACTGGCTTTTGAGCAGTTTCAGAAAGGCAACTTAATCTTCCGTGAAGCAGATCTTCTAGATTGTGGTATTAACATCAGAGATGCCTCAGAATATGCCGAAGTTTTCACACAGATCTTTAAAAAAGAGCGTGGGCTAAATCAGGACCAAAGTTTCTGCTTTGTCCATTCAAGCTGCCAAATGTTTATGGCTGCTGTTTATGTCTTCGTGTCATTCATCAACTCTGGTGTCAACCTTTTGTTGGAGGAAAAATCAACCTCTCTTATCACAGACAGATCTGCAGTACACCATCTCTACCAGAGTGCAGTCGACAAGGCTTTACAGAGTCCTGATGAACACTTGGACTTGTTCTTTCGCTTCCTCGTGGGCCTCTCACTGCAGACCAATCAAACACTCCTTCAAGACCTATTGAAACAATTGGGAAGTAGCCTACAAAGCATTCAGGAAACAGTCCGGTACATCAAAATGAAGATCAAGGAGAATCCCTCTCCAGAGAGATGCTTTAATCTGTTTCACTGTCTGAATGAGATGAAGGATGATTCTCTAGTGGAGGAGATCCAACAGTACCTGAGTTCAAGAAGTATGTCCACATACAAACTCTCTCCTACTCAATGGTCAGATCTGGTTTTCATCCTACTATCATCAGAGAGTGAGTTGGACGTGTTTGACCTGAAGAAATTCTCAGCTTCAGAGGAAAGTCTTCTGAGGTTGCTACCAGTGGTTCAAGCCTCCAGTCTATCTCTGTGAGTGCACAAGTTACCTTACTTATTAAACAATGTGGATGTTATATTTTTAGGTTTTTGTTCATTCTTTGTTTGGTTATGATATTTTCAGGTTAATTGGCTGTATGCTGTCTGAGAAAAGCTGTAAAGCTCTGGCTTCAGTTTTCAGTTCCTTGACCTCTAATCTGAGAGAGCTGGACCTGAGTTACAACAGTCAGAAAATTACAGGAGTCCGGGAGCTTGTAGGTGGTTTGAAGAATCCACAATGTAGACTGAAAACTCTCAAGTAAGCATGCTTTATTTAAATATATTTATCTCTTTGGTATTTGAATATGCCACAATCTAGGTCTATGGATTAGTGCAAAGTCTTAATGACTTTGTTGGACCTTTTCTTTGGTGCCAAAGTTTTGGTTCAGATTGAAATATTTCAACAACTATCAGATGTATTGCCATAAAGACCAAAGGTAGAAGAAATACATAGGAAAAAAAAAATAATAATAATATAAAGGAACAACTGTCACTATGAGGGAATCAAAATTCTGCCAGACTGCATTTAATCAAAAAAATGTTTTCAATATTTGTCCATCCTTATTGTTTGTTCTTGTTTAGGCTGATTGGCTGTGGTCTTTCATCTGCTAGCTGTGAAGCTTTGTCTTCAGCCCTCAGTTCCCAGTCCTCCAGTCTTACAGAGCTGGATTTGAGTATCAATGACCTGGAGGACACAGGAGTGATACGGCTCTCTGCTGGATTGCAGGGTCCATACTGCAGACTTGAAACTCTCAGGTCAGCTGGCTGTATGACTAACCAAAGCCAAACCCTGTCATTTAAAAAGTTGCTTAACACCAACTTTACATTTTGTTTTTGCTAACAAAGACTTCTAGATTCTGTATTGTTAAATAGAAATCCAGAATTTTCAGACTTGATGTTTGTCTTAACCGCTTTTTCTTTTTTAGGTTGATTAGTTGTGGGCTGACGTGGAAAGGCTGTGATGCTGTGGCCTTTTTTGTTAGTTCCCCATCCTCCTGTCTGAGACAGCTTGACCTGTGTATGAATAACCTAGAGGATTCTGGAGTGATGGTGTTCAGTGCTGGACTGGAGAGTCCTCACTGTAAACTTGAAACTCTCAGGTCAGATAGTTTTTTTGTTTGTTTGTTTTTTACAGGTAGGCTTATAGAACAGTTTCTGTCACTTTAGGTTAAAAACCATTCCTGGAAGTACAGAGAAATTTATTCAACTGACTGGACTTTGGAGTGTACCGCTGTAATAATTATGAACTTTCACATTGTTTGAAGGATTGGAGATGTCTTAAGCTATTCCTGATGAGTATTGGGAACATTCTGTGGATATTTTAAAGGGTGGTATAGGCTAAAATTAATCAAATCAAATAACAATTACAAGTGGTAATCCTGTCTTGTTTAATAGATTACAATTGAGTTTAAACATTTGCACATTCTTTTCAACATTTAAAGTTTTCATTTCATGATCAATTTACTTTTATAGATGAGTTAATTTATAAATGTGTAACCATTATGTGACCTCAAAAGTCCATCTTTATATCCAGGAATTGAGTGTGACAAGATATGACTTTTTATATTTGTTTTACAATTGATTCTTCTTCAGAGTACGTAGTTGTTATCTGTTGGAAAAAAGCTGTGAGACTCTGGCCCCAGTTCTCTCTTCCCAGACCTCCAGCTTGAGAGAGCTGGACTTGAGTAACAACTATTTGCAAGATTCAGGGGTGAAGTTCCTCTCTACTGGACTGAGCAGTCCACATTGTAACCTGGAAGCTCTCAGGTCAGCCGAGTGACATATTTCGTATCTTTTAAGAATTGAAAATGAATGTTTGAACAATTGTTGGCCACACAACTTGAGCTTGTCTTTGTTTGTCATCCACATGAATTATTCCTAAGGCTGAGTGGCTGTAAGCTGTCAGAGAAAAGCTGTGAGGCTCTGACCCCAGTTCTCAGCTCCCAGACCTCTAGTCTGGGAGAGCTTGACCTGAGTAACAACGACGTGCAGGATTCAGGCGTGAAGCTGCTCTCTGCCGGACTTGAGAGTACTAAATGCAGACTGGAGACCCTCAGGTCAGAACAAATACCCATCTTAATGCTCCCTCAGTCTGCTTTCACATCAGTGCCAAGATTCTAAATCAGTTGTGGTCAATCAATTGTTGGTAATACCACCTAATCTAATCATTTAATAGTAATTAACTTTATAGTCAAAATAAATAATAATCAAGTACATATAAATGTTTGCAGGTTGTCAGGATGTCAGGTCACAGGGGAAGGCTGTGGTTCTTTGGTCTCAGCTCTGAGCTCCAACCCCTCCCATCTGAGAGAGCTGGACCTGAGCTACAATCATCCAGGAGACTCGGGAGTGACCCTGCTTTCTGCTGGACTGGAGGATCCACAGTGGAGATTGGACACTCTCAGGTATGGCTCACAGAGGGCAGAGCGCTTACAATCAGTGGATCCTCAGTGGCAGTAAAATATTAAACTTGACTACAAATTGGGTCTTGGGTTAAAGAACAATTTCAGATTAGAAAAAAAGAGAAACCACTGATCAAACTTTCATGCAAAAGACTAAAATAACAACCAAGTTGTAATGCTAAAGTTTAGTATAGATTGTGGATAATAATGCCTTATGAGGGCTATTCCATGCTCTATTTGCACATGCAAAGAAAATATGCTTTTCTGATCATGTTTATTGTTTCAGAGTGGACCATGGTGGAGAGCAGAGGTTAAAATCTAATCTGTGGAAGTGTGAGTATTTTATTATTGAGAAAAAAAGCTTTCAAGTCATATTAAATCACCCTCATATGTACAGTATGTGTATTGTTTTGCATGTCTATGATTCCTTTCACATTTGTAAAGATTATGTTTACCTTATATTTGATGTTATAGACTGATTCAGATCATATGTAAATAGCTACATTTTTTAAAAATTATTTTGACACTTCTGCTTCACTCCAACTCAAAGGAAAATACTCCCCTCAATACTTTTCAAATGGCCATATATCATTGTTTAAGGGAGAAAAAGCAAAGTTCAGACCCCTTGGTAACCAACTGGATGAACTACTATAGTAGTAAAATGCTGCTTAATAATGTACTATATTAAAATTGTACGATTTGTAAATGTAAATGTATACCTAGATTTTGAAATCCAGGAGTTATACTAATTATACTTATAATAAGTATTTGTACTTTGGGATCCTCTTTTACTTACATACCACCACTGATCTTACCCAAGCACATTTTAAATATAACCTTGAATGAATACTTTGTGCCTGGTAATTGGTTATGAGCCTATAAAAATCATAAAAATCCTGTACATGCAGTACATTCACAGAACATTAAAATAGTAATTATAACCACCAAGTTATTAGAAAGTTGTTGTCTTGTTCTTTCCTCCAGATGCCTGTGAACTCACACTGGACCCAAACACAGCTCACAGAAAACTCATCTTGTCTGAGAACAACAGACAGGTGAAATTTGTGAGTGAGGAACAGCCATATCGCTATCACCCAGAGAGATTTGATTCCCTCACACAGCTGCTCTGTAGTAATGGTCTGACTGGTCGCTGTTACTGGGAATTTCAGAGGAATGCTGAATTCTATGTGGCAGTGGCTTACCGAGGAATAACCAGAAGAGGAAATGGTAATGAGTGCAGGTTTGGTGGAAATGACAAGTCTTGGAGTCTATACTACTATCAGGGGGCATATCGTGCTTGGCATAATAACACAGAAACAATGATATGTACCCCTAAAAACAGCACCAAGAGAGTGGCGGTGTATCTGGACTGGTCAGCTGGCACTGTGTCCTTTTACAGCGTCTCATCTGACACACTGATTCACCTCTACACCTTCTACTCCCAATTCACTGAACCCCTCTACCCTGGCTTTGGCTTTGAGATTAGGCCTGCACCTGGTCTGACAATTTACTGTATTGGTTCCACAGTGTCTCTGCATCAGCTAGATGAGGAACAGCTTCAGATGGAAGTTGGAGTTGGGAATGATGTCTTACAAAGGGGTATATCGTTCGAGTGTAGAAGTTCTAGCCAGGTTACCCACTGATAGCAATACCAGTTGATAAAAATGCATTTTGCTGTATTTTGCTCATACTGTACAAACACTGTAGCAACATGTCCACAGATAGACACAAACCTATAGGACTGTGACATTATATGGTAGAGCCTTGAGTATCTATGATCAGTAATATTAAGGAGATCTCTTAAACTAAATAGGAATAAAATTATACAGTAGCTGTGCTGATATCAGTGGAGAGATTTGATGCTGAACAATGAATCAATTGATGTGCACTGTGTTCAAGTGCACATGCATTCTTGTGCATTAGCAAGTTAGTAAGTTTGTATATACTATGGTTAATACTATGATATAAATAGCACCAAAAATATTTTGTTTTTGTTTCTCTGCATTTATTTTCTTGTTTTGTTTTTTAATTGTGTGCTGATGCCAGAGACAGCAATGATGTTCCTAACTAAATTCATGAATACATTTTAAAGAATTGAAAATTGAATGAAAAAACTATTCCTGACATCACTATGCCCCCTCAACTCTAACTCTGAAACTATTACAGGTCTGTGGTCCACTCTCTCTCTTATTTCTGATTCTTTTAAATATTTTACATTTTTAATTACAAAATCTGTAGAGTTTACAATGAGCTTACTTTATCTAGCGTACTCACTACCTTCATATCGCTGGCTCTGACTATGTTGCTGCCCTGGGCAACATCTTTGCAGGCCCCAAAAAAGTGTAACAATAGTACCTCTAGTCCTAGAACTTCAAATATAAATTAATGGACAGGCCCTCGCCCCCCCACGCACTGCCCCAAAACAGCGAAAAGTGCTGTACGTGCATGTGGGTGCATGCTGCAGTTGCAGGGCAGACACAGCGGGCACGTAGACTTCTTGGCACCCAGGTTTTTATTGAACTTTGTGTGATGGGGCTAACTCACACTGCCTGTGTCCACTATGTGGCACTAGAGATCACCCACCAATTATATGTCATGTTGTAGTGTGTGATGTGGAGAACACAACCTGTAAATTTCATAACATTTGGATAATGTTTGTCATATGAGGCTGACTTCCTGTGTCCAGTAGGTGGTAATATTGCCTTTGGTAAAAGTGAATGCGGAGAAAATAAAGATGAAACACATTAAAGGGCTGGCTCATATTTTCCTAGCTCAATAGGGAAACACTGTCCGAGGAAACCCAAAGAAGGAATTTGATGCTAAAAAGACTGTTAATGACTGTAAATAATGAAGATATTAATTTGATATGACTCAGAATGCTGAAACCTCATATAAGCTTCACATCTACTTTTAAATGACTGTGTGGACACACTGTGGATTTTGCCCCCCATCACCTACACTGAATGTACATTTGAAGGAGATTTTTTAATAGTCAGTATGAACAAGAGGAATGATTACAGAGAACACCTCTTTTACTGTGGTATGTCAAAATTAATTCGAAGTATATTGAAAGATTGAGAACAAATGTCTTACTTCGTGTGTTGATTAATCAAAAATAATGCAAAACGTACAAAATAATGCATGGAAGGAAGGAATTCTAGAATTTGATATAGGAATGATAACGAATGCTAAATTGACTAACATATGCAAATTATACCCTATCATAATTTTATACACAATAACTTTCATGCCACACCATATGACAATTTTAATCACTAACACAATAAACTAGTGAATACATTTACCACACATACTTTTGGAAATGTAAGAGCCAGTAGAACAAAACTCAATGATTCCCATTCCTAATAACTTTTTTTTCTGTCTAATATGTCAACCACCCATAGATAGATAGATAGATAGATAGGTAGATAGATAGATAGATAGATAGATAGATAGATAGATAGATAGATAGATAGATAGATAGATAGATAGATAGATAGATAGATAGATAGATAGATAGATAGATAGATAGATAGATAGATAGATAGATAGATAGATATGCAGTCAGTACTCCAGTACAGTAGGTGGCGACATTTATTTATTTTATAAGTAATGTTTTAAGTAATATGTATCCCGGTCACCCGAGCAGCTGATTATCTAAACAGTCATGGCGGAGAAAGGAGAAACAGGGTCTTCTAAACCAACATTAACAGCTGCAGAGAAACAGCTGTACCGCAGCAGGCAGGAGCTCAACTACATGAAGCAACAGGCGGCTCGGATCCGCAGCAGAAACCTGATGACCGGCCTGGTGATAGGAGCGTTTGTGGTCGGCATGTGTATCCTTAATGAGCCTACAACAACATATAGGAATACATCTTCTTTGAGTTGTATTTCTATTACATGAGGTTTATATAAGTTTGAGGGGCTGATAAAAAAAAAAAAAATGCAAATAATTATTCTAAGCTCATCCAGCTCATTTTAAATTATGTCACGTGTAGAGCTTGGACAATGTATCATTTGTAATAATATAATATATATTGGAAAAATAAATGTGTCTACAACTGACAATATTTTTATTATCATGTTAAACATTGAAAACAGCGTGGTTCATCATTATTCTTTACATTTATTTCACTATAATTATCGTCCACTAGATGGCGCCAAAGTAACCACCATTCTGATAATATGATCCTGCACAATAAGATAAAATAAGATATTATTTTATTAGTCCCACGGTGGGGGAGAGTTTACATTATTGCAGCAGCAAGTGGATAGCAAAAAATAGATAAAGCATCAATAGAAAGAATAAAGAACAATAAATAATAACGAAGTACGCAAGTGAGAGACAATAGTAGTAAAAATACCAAAAAATACTGATATTACACAGTTGTGTACATTAAAAAGTGCAGTTGTGAAATTGTCCAGGTTGGTGGTGAGTGAGGTTTATTAGGAGCAGTGCTGGTTGTACAGTCTGACAGCTGCAGATAGGAAGGACCTGCGATATCACTCCTTTACACATTTAGGGTGAAGGAGTCTGTCGCTGAAGGAGCTCTGCAGTGCAGTCAGTATACACATTTCTAGAAGTAAAAAGCAACAATTTGTTAGTTCATTATTAGTAGCTCAGCAATTTCCTAAAACAGGTCAACTTTGTATAGTACCGTATATGATGTCTGTCCTCTACTGTTTAGACGTTGTATATGGTACTTCTTGAATTTTTCACATTACGAAAAGTGGTGTTAAAGTCACTCTACACAATAATCTGGCACCTGTTGGATAATTTATTATCAATTAAAGGCAGGGAGGGCAAAGAATGAAATAACTTTCAGGATGTCAGGTTAAAAATCCCAGGGAGTGGCCAGATGTATGCGGAAATGATCATCTGTACAAGAAATGATGTAAATCAGATACATGACCAGGGCTGGGTTGTTTTTTTAAAATTACGATACCAGTACCAATCCAATAAGTACCCTTAAAGTAATACCGATACCAATGTAGTACTACATTCGATACCCATCATGTGAATAGAACCATTAAATTGCATGAAATGCCACCATTCGTTCACATGTAAATGATTAGATTTTTACACAAATGCATTTTGAAAGTTGAACAGAAATTATGAATATTTATTAAATACAAAATACTCAATCAGTAGATAGGAAAATAGTCATATTTTCTAGCTCTGGATGTAAAAAGGATCGATTGCAGGTATCGTTTGACCAGAGATGTTTCAATACTGCTTGATATCGATTTATTCTGGTTGAGACCTTAAAGGTATCGAGTACCGATACCTATACATGAGTGTTTTGTGTCATTGTGTTTTCCTTTAACCTGTACTTGTCCAGTTAGCTACACCATCCTGTCCGTCAAACAGGAGAGAGTTATAGACGAGCTGGATGATGAAGCCAGGATCCACATCACCAGAGGGCCACGGACCGGAGCCAACTCCTGAAGACACTGAACATGAACTGTCCTGGACTTTCTGCTTCCTGGCTCAATGCAGGGCATTACATGTGGCATCTATAGAGGGTGACGATTTCATGTCTGCAGAACAACTTACATATTACCTGACATTTCACTGTAAGTTTCAGTATAAAAATATATCAAATATTTATTTAAAATGGATGATTTTCAACTATTTTCTGCTGCTTTGAACATTCATGGTAACATACTTTGAATCTTGTGTAACCCTGATAGTAAGAAGACTACTATAACACCAAACTCCATTAAAAAAATCTTGTAATTTATTATCATCTAACATGTCATCAAAAATACAGTGTGTCTCTGATAAATCACCTTTTTCGTAATTTAGCAAATTGACAACCAATCCATTAAGTTGCTCTTGTTAAACAATATCAGCTCTTCAAATGAATGCTCATCTCTGTTGTCTGTGGTGTAATCTGGTGGAAATAACATGAAAATGTACCTTCACATTTGATGTGTCTGGTATTTGTCAGATTACCAGGCACACATGTGGTGCAATGGATTTAAGAGTGTTTTTTTTTTCTATATTAAAAAAAATATATAAATAAAAATGTGTATATTCTGTGTTTTGACTTACAAGCAAGGTATCTCAGAATACTAGATTTTTCAGTGGAGTTAAAGAATATGGGGTTTAACATAAAGTGAAATGGAAGCAATTGTTTTAAAGTTGTTTATTTTCCAGAAATATATGTTATAAACAGGCGAAATCATTATTAGACTAAACTAATCATTAACCATTAAAATAAACCCCCTAGGCATGTTTTAAGACATATAAACGCTATGATTATTAACATTAACCATCACATTCAAGATTATCCTTATCTTTTAGAAGAGAACTAGTGATACAGTTGGATGTAGGCAACCCTTCTTAAAGCATTTTGTGATCTGTCAGGATTGAGGAAGGTGCAAAATTGCTTTGTAGAACTCCACCACATGCAGCCAGGCCAGGTCATTTACCAGTGAGTGATTTCAGTAGCTGAGATGGGCATGTATGTGAAAGTATGTACCAGTATATACATTTATCTTCTTAATTAGGACCAAAGGAAGTGTACCTGTTGCCTTGGTAAGAACTAAAGGGGATCTAGATAAACAATTAACAGTCATATTGCTATATCCACAAACACTCACACATTATCTCAGAGAACAATTCAAGGTGAAAGAGTGAAAAGACATCTGTTTGCCAAATACAGTGTTTTGTTTATTACTGACGCGTGGAGGTATTTGAATGTGAGAGTGTGTGAAAGGAACATTCAAACCTGGGTTGCAAGCCGGTAGACTGTAGATTTTAAAGACAAAATAGTTCAACTATAAATATAAAAACCTTTCATAAATGCTCAATACATTATAAAAAAAATTGACCAGTGTGAATCTGGACATTACTTTCAGGGAGTCCATACAAACATAATTTATTTTTTTTAATTCATTATTATAGGCCTGTCATGATGAACTATTTTTGTTGGACGGTATATTATCTCATAAATAATCGCAATAAACAATATTATTGTCATTTGAATATCACTTTAAACCACTGATATAATGATAATATAATAGCATAATAATGCAAGGGTGCTGGGTGGTGGGATTGGAGAGTGGGAACTACGCTTCTGTAAAGATGCAGATAACGTAATTATTGTGATAGGCCTACTTTATTGTGTCATTTTGATCAGGTTCTCCATTGCTCGCTAACTGCGCTGTACTTCCAAACTATATAACAACAAATACCATAGCTTTGTTGAAGACCTACACGTCCCTCAAAGGACTAAACAACAAGTGCTCTGCTTTGCATGGCTGCTGAAACACTTCTGGGATTTATCAGGAGAGGACAGGCAGGTTCCTTTACCTGCCCAGGGACTGCAGATGGAAATAAACTGGTAGCAAGGTACAAAGCATCTTTTCATTTTTTTTTTTTTTAGATTAGTGTATTTTGTGCATGGTCCCTGATATAAATACATTTAAATAAACAATTTACATGAAAAAGGTTACTGGGGTTACAGGAAGAGAGCGAGAGAGAGACAGAGAGGATGAGTCAAAGTAGGCAAGATTATTCTGTGTAACATCTAGGTTTTGTAGATTGTTGTGATTGGTCTAATCTACCTGAGCTGTGATTGGTGCAGTCATAAAGCAGTGGAGGCAGCTGGGGTTAGTAGGCTAAAATGAGTATTTCACACTTGGACTGAGAAGCATCAGTTGATGAAGACCCACAAAAGGCGTCATCCAAGGTGAGCGCTTCTGTATAAACAACACTGGTATGTTGGGTAGAGCTAGGCACTAACACTGCTGGAGGGAGGTGTTACAAATACATTTTCGCCTGTTAATGGGACATTGCCTTGAATTGCTAATTAATTGCAAGGTAGCTTTTTAGAAGATGATAAGGTATCAACTTGTCAAGACTTGAAACCACAATTACAGCAGATTAACTTGTAAAGCGACAAAGAACACTCAAATAAAACGAAATTTAAAAAAATCTGAATAATTGTACATGTGACTGCAGATATATGGAAACCCATCACAATGATGAAAATCTGCATTCTTGTCCCTCTGATGCTCCTGCTTCCACCTGTGTGTTGCGAGTGGCCAGGCCTGAGACATACAAAATACATATGGTACTCAAGAAGATCTACGTGGAGTGAGGCACAGTACTACTGCAGAGTGCACCACACTGACCTGGTCACCATCAAAGACAAAGTAGAGAATATAGACTTCTTTCACGGACGTGGATGGTTGGGTTTGTACCGAGCCAATTCGACCTCTGTGTGGAAATGGTCCAGAGGAGACCAGATCGCCAACTTCACCATCTGGGGGGCTGGTAAGCAAGGCTTGCTTGTAACCTTGTAACTGAGTAAAGCATGTCATAGTTTTCAGGCTTACAGTCCAATAACTTCAGAATGTTTTTATACACTATAGTGTCATGATACAGTGTATTTGTGCTATCCACCTTATCCTGACGAAAGAGACAAAAGTCCAGCTTAATTTCTTATCTGTGTCTGCTAAAAATGACTTTCATATAAGATACAACTAATTTGCATAAGAAACATTTTTTTGTTGAAAATTCATTTGTTTTTCTACAATATTCTGGAAATTAAATCCCAATTATTATCTTTAGAGGACTTTAAGCACTTGGTTAAAGCCAGTGAATATATGAACTTTATTATATTATGTGTCAGAAAAGCAGGAAAGGGTTGCTTTATATATTTTCTGTTAAAGTCATGTCCTATAAATGTGCGTTTAGCCAAATGTTATGTCTCTGTATTAGGGCATTATTTAAAGGTGCAGTGTGTAGAATGTAGTGGCATCTAGCAGAACAGACTTGGCAGAAATTGAATGTAATATTGTATTGAATTGTGTAGAATTATGTTTCAATTAGTGTATAATCACCTGAAAATAAAAATTGCTGTGTTTTTGTTACTATAGAATGAACCCTTTATATCTACATAGGTAGTGGGTCCTCTTCCATGGAGGCCACAATAGGTTCTTGGGCATGGTTGGAACCTCACTACTAGATGCCACTAAATCTTACACACTAGTCCGTTAACTTATTTACCTTTATTTATCAAAACCAACTAGTCATGAGTATGATCCGTACATCACATTTGAAAGACAGGACAAATGTGAATCCACATGAACCACAATGAAACTTGACCACCAACAGCTGGTTGAGATATTCATGTGTGTTGTGCTAGTAGCTGCTAATGTAGCCTGTAGTTGCCAGCTTCTGACTTCAGCCCCAACTGATGCTGACTCTGACTGAGGCAACTTTTTTCATATACGCAGTAATACTCCCAAACGACTGCTAAGTAAAGTAGCGTACACAAGCACTTTAAATGGCACAGGGTGGAATGACAATGAGACACCTTTGCCCCAAACAAGACAAGTTCAAATTTCACCGTCTTCCTATCGTAACCTCAAAGTAGCACTTAAGCTAACCAGCTACCTATACCAAACAATTTAAGCATAAAAATGATTTGACTTTGTTTCAAATCCAGCTAGGGAACTGCCATGTCAATACCATCTGTATGTCCTCATTTCCTGTTAGTAGCTGACTACAAAGGCAAAATGTTCTAACGAGACATACTGTACATGAAGCAAATATCTATAATATGACTCCAGTCAAGCATCCCCCTTTTTCCTACTTCTTACAGATGATCCAGACCTAAATGAAAACTGTGCTCATAAGCACAGCCCTAAACTTGAGTGGTACAGCCATTTTTGTAGTGCCAAACATTCTTTCATGTGTTATGAGGAGAGGCTGGTTCTGGTGAAGGAGAAGAAGACATGGGAAGACGCATTAGTTCACTGCAGGGCTCTGGAAGCAGTTGAGCCAACGCTGCCAGCTGATTCCTACCAGAACCACCGCTACGACCTGGCCACCATACTAACTGCAGATGACCTCAGTTTTGCTCAAGAGAAAGCACAAGAAGCTACCACTGATGAGGTAGATTAGTTTTCTACAGTGTATGTATTTGTAACTGAGCTGCTCCTCTTCTGTGTTTATGTGTCTTTGCTATATGTTGGCAGGTGTGGACAGGCCTGCGTTACCTGGCTGATCGGTGGATATGGATAGGTGGAGAAGTTCAGATCAATAATTATGGCTGTGTGAATCAGAGGTTATGTGGCGCCTTGCTGAAAAACGGCACTGATTTCTTCAGGATGAGGAACTGCAGGGAGAGAAAGAGCTTCTTCTGCTACAAGAAGCCGTAAACACATCTTTCCTAAGAGAATCTCATGCTTCAAAAAAGTCTGTACTTCTTCAGCCCCACTTCATGCCTCATATCTTGTTTATAGGAGCACAAGTCTCCTTTTCACAATAAAGCTTTACTATCAGTGTGAAGTTTGTTTTGTAGTTGGACATTGGGTGGATTGTCTTTTCAGCTGTTTTAATAAAAGTGTGTTGGGCAAGTGAAAAAATCAGTTCAAAATGAGGGGCCGTACAAGTCATAATTCATTCTGGCCCTCTCACACACATACATTCTCCTCTCACACAAATACATTCTCCTTACACATTCATATATTTTCACTCTCACACACATACATTCTCCTTTCACATACGTATATTTTCACTCTCACACACATACATTCTCCTTACACATACATATATTTTCACTCTCACACACATACATTCTCCTATCACATACATATATTTTCACTCTCACATTTATACATTTTCATACTATAAGTAATATATGTATGTAAAAGGAAAATGTATGTATGTGAGAGTGAACATATATGTATGTGAAAGGAGAATGTATGTGTGTGAGAGTGAAAATATATGTATGTGTAAAGAGAATGTACGTGTGTGAGAGTGAAAATATATGTATGTGTAAGGAGAATGTATGTGTGTGAGAGGAGAATGTATGTGTGTGAGATGGCCAGAATTAATTATGTCTTGTACGGCCCCTCATAGATCCAGTTGCCTCGTTCAGTATCTTCGAAAGTATGAACATTTTCCCTTTTTTCTTTGAACTGGATCCAGAACAAAATATAAATGTATGTAAAACATAGGCTACAATTATGTCATCAAATTTTGAGAACATGGTTGAAAGTCCATCATAATACACTACTGTATATGGACAAATATATTGGCCATAACACCTGCAGGAGCTTTTAGGACACCCTATTCTAAATCCATAAGCATTAATATGGAGTTGGTCCAAATGTTCCAAATGATCACAGAATAGTTTGGACTTGGGGTTTCATCATCTTTTGTTTAGCGAGAGCAAGGTGATTTTGGTTTCTCAGAGCAGCTGTGCTGTGGTGTAATCTGATGGAAATAACATGACAATTTACCTTCACATTTGATGTGTCTGGTACTCGTCAGATTATGTGTGGTGCAATGGATTGAAGAGTGTATTTTTTTTTCTATATTAAAAAATAATATGAATAAAAATATGTATATTCTGTGTTTTGACTTACAAGCAAGGTATCTCTGAAGACTAGATTTTTCAGTGGAGTTAAATGTGATATTCTCCCAGTCTTAAACCTTATAAAGAATATGGGGTTTAACATGAAGTGAAATGGAAGCAGTTGTCATGAAAATGTGTGAATCTATTTTTTAGTTGTTTATTTTCCAGGAAATGAAATATATGTTATACACAGGCGAAATCATAATTAGACAAAACTAATCATTAACCATTAAAATAAGCCCTCTAGGAATGTTTTAAGACATATAAACTCTATGATTATTAAGATTGACCATCACATTCAAGATTATCCTTATCTTTTAGAAGAGAACTAGTGATACAGTTGGATGTAGGCAACCCTTCTTAAAGCATTTTGTGATCATCTGTCAGGATTGAGGAAGGTGCAAAATTGCTTTGTAGAACTCCACCACATGCAGCCAGGCCAGGTCATTTACCAGTGAGTGATTTCAGTAGCTGAGATGGGCATGTATGTGAAAGTATGTACCAGTATATACATTTACCTTCTTAATTAGGACCAAAGGAAGTGTACCTGTTGCCTTGGTAAGAACTAATGGGGATCTAGATAAACAATTAACAGTCATATTGCTATATCCACATCACTCACACATTATCTCAGAGAACAATTCAAGGTGAAAGAGTGGAAAGACATCTGTTTGCCAAATACAGTGTTTTGTTTATTACTGACGCGTGGAGGTATTTGAATGTGAGAGTGTGTGAAAGGGACATTCAAACCTGGGTTGCAAGCCTGTAGATTGTAGATTTTAAAGACAAAATAGTTCAACTATAAATATAAAAACCTTTCATAAATGCTCAATACATTATAAACATTGACCAGTGTGGATCTGAACACTACTTTCAGGGAGTCCATACAACAGACAGCCTAATTTCACATCGGCAGTCACCACTTTAGTCTAGACTGACATATGATGACAACTATTAAGTGGAAAATAAATGTTTTATATTGATTGTCCCCAGCAAATGAATATTGTAACACCACCAGCAGGTGAATGTTTTCACTTTTCCAGGGCAATATATCAACATCTTCATGATGGTTTGGCACATGACTCGGAGCAGACATTCGTGGTTTCTAGATGTAATGTCCTAATGAAGCTTAGTTAATAGTTAAATAAAGCATATATTTCCTCTTACATTTGCCTTGATTCATCTATCTCCTATAACTTTCCGCTCTAATCCTTTTCCTTTCACTTGGTCACACTGTCAAAAATCTTTTAATGACAAATTCTGACATCACCATATCAGACCAATCATTTTTTTGCCTGCTTTCTTTGAGCCAATCAGTCTGAAAATGCTGGTCTCTAAATATCACTGTGATCCTGTGTTTCAGACTTACCATCACCTGCCCATTACCTTCAGGATGAGCAAGAAAGTTCAACTGAATGAAATCCTACTTTACCACATCCAGATTAGATTCTCTGGAGGTTCCTGTCCTATCTTGTTAACAATCCTATGCTAAATGAACCCTTGCTTGACATTGATTTCTTTCTCTGTTGTTAACCTCACTAAATGGTGTTTTACACTATCAATTGATGTCTCCTCAGTGAAATGACCTTTCCACTAATTATACTCTGTTCTGAGCTTGTATGTCAACAACTATTTTACGCCAATCTTCACCTATTGACTAGGTGACATGACCTCTGACTACTGATGTCCTTGCCTTTGATGCTCATAATTTATATGTTTTTTATTCTTTATTATAGGCCTGTCACAATAACTACTTTTGTTGGACGGTATATTGTCTCAGAAATAATGGCGATAAACAATATTATTGTCATTTGAATATCACTTTATACCACTGATATAATGATAATATAATAGTATAATAATGCAAGGGTGGTGGGTGGTGGAATTGGAGAGTGGGTACTACGCCTTCTGTAAAGATGCAGATAATGTAATTATTGTGATAGGCCTACTTTATTGTGTCATTTTGATCAGGTTCTCCATTGCTCGCTAACTGTGCTGTACTTCCAAACTATATAACAACAAATACCATAGCTTTGTTGAAGACCTACACCTCCCTCAAAGGACTAAACACCATGTGCTCTGCTTTGCATGGCTGCTGAAAAACTGCTGGGATTTATCAGGAGAGGACAGGCAGGTTCCTTTACCTGCCCAGGGACTGCAGATGGAAATAAACTGGTAGCAAGGTACAAAGCATCTTTTAATATTTTTTAGATTAGTGTATTTTGTGCATGGTCTCTGATATAAATACATTAAAATAAACAATTTACATAAAAAAGGTTACTGGGGTTACAGGAAGAGAGCGAGAGAGAGACAGAGAGGATGGGTTAAAGTAGGCAAAGTTATTCTGTGTAACATCTAGGTTTTGCAGATTGTTGTGATTGGTCTAGTCTACCTGAGCAGTGATTGTGATTGGTGCAGTCATAATGCAGCGGAGGCTGCTGGGGTTAGTAGGCTAAAATGAGTATTTCACACTTGGACTGAGAAGCATCAGTTGATGAAGACCCACAAAAGGCGACATCCAAGGTGAGCGCTTCTGTATAAACAACACTGGTATGTTGGGTAGAGCTAGGCACTAACACTGCTGGAGGGAGGTGTTACACATACATTTTCGCCTGTTAATGGGACATTGCCTTGAATTGCTAATTAATTGCAAGGTAGCTTTTTAGAAGATGATAAGGTATCAACTTGTCAAGATTTGAAAACACAATTACAGCAGATTAACTTGTAAAGCGACCAAGAACACTCAATTTAAAAGAAATTTTGAAAAAACTGAATAAAACTGTACATGTGACTGCAGATATATGGAAACCCATCACAATGATGAAAATCGGCATTCTTGTCCCTCTGATGCTCCTGCTTCCACCTGTGTGTTGCGAGTGGCCAGGCCTGAGACATACAAAATACATATGGTACTCAAGAAGATCTACGTGGAGTGAGGCACAGTACTACTGCAGAGTGCACCACACTGACCTGGTCACCATCAAAGACAAAGTAGAGAATATAGACTTCTTTCACGGACATGGCTGGTTGGGATTGTACCGAGCCAATTCGACCTCTGTGTGGAAATGGTCCAGAGGAGACCAGATCGCCAACTTCACCATCTGGCGGGCTGGTAAGCAAGGCTTGCTTGTGACTTTGTAACTGAGTAAAGCATGTCATGGTTTTCAGGCTTTCAGTCCTATAGTCCACTATATGTTATGTCCTATAAATGTGCGTTTAGCCAAATGTAATCATGTCTCTGTATTAGGGCATTATTTAAAGGTGCACTGTGTAGAATTTAGTGGCATCTAGCAGAACAGACTTGGAAGAAATTGAATGTAATATTGTATTGTATTGTGTATAATTATGTTTCAATTAGTGTATAATCACCTGAAAATAAAAATTGCTGTGTTTTTGTTACCATAGAATGAACCCTTTATATCTACATAGGGAGTGGGTCCTCTTCCATGGAGGCCACCATAGGTTCTTGGGCATGGTTGGAACCTCACTTCTAGATGCCATCTAATAGTGATGCCATATCTATAATATGACTCCAGTCAAGTTTCCCCGTTTTTCCTACTTCTTACAGATGATCCAGACCTAAATGAAAACTGTGCTTATAAGCACAGCCCTAAACTTGAGTGGTGCAGCGATTTCTGTAGTGCCAGACATTCTTTCATGTGTTATGAGGAGAGGCTGGTTCTGGTGAAGGAGAAGAAGACATGGGAAGACGCATTAGTTCACTGCAGGGCTCTGGAAGCAGTTGACCCAACGCTGCCAGCTGATTCCTACCAGAACCACCGCTACGACCTGGCCACCATACTAACTGCAGATGACCTCAGTTTTGCTCAAGAGAAAGCACAAGAAGCTACCACTGATGAGGTAGGGTAGTTTTCTACAGTGTATGTATTTGTAACTGAGCTGCTCCTCTTCTGTGTTTATGTGTCTTTGCTATATGTTGGCAGGTGTGGACAGGCCTGCGTTACATGGCTGATCAGTGGTTATGGATAGGTGGAGAAGTTCAGATCGATAATTATGGCTGTGTGAATCAGAGGTTATGTGGCGCCTTGCTGAAAAACGGCACTGATTTCTTCAGGATGAGGAACTGCAGGGAGAGAAAGAGCTTCTTCTGCTACAAGAAGCCTTAAACACATCTTTCCTAAGAGAATCTCATGCTTCAAAAAAGTCTGTACTTCTTCTGCCCCACTTCATGCCTCATATCTTGTGTATAGGAGCACAAGTCTCCTTTTCACAATAAAGCTTTACTATCAGTGTGAAGTTTGTTTTGTAGTTGGACATTGGGTGGATTGTCTTTTCAGCTGTTTTAATAAAAGTGTGTTGGGCAAGTGAAAAAATCAGTTCCAGTTGCCTCTTTCAATATCTTCGAAAGTATGAAATTTTTTTTCTTTGAACTGAATCCAGAACAAAATATAAATGTATGTAAAACATATAGGCTACAATTATGTTATCAACTATTGAGAACATGGTTGAAAGTCCATCATAATACACTATATGGACAAAAGTATTGGCCATTAAACCAGCAGGAGCTTTTAGGACACCCTATTCTAAATCCATAAGCATTAATATGGAGTTGGTCCAAATGTTCCAAATGACTTTGGAGTTTTAAAAAATGTTAAGAAATCAACATCATCATCCTTCGTTTAGCTAGAGCAAGGTGATTTTGGTTTCTCAGAGCAGCTGTGCTGAAGCTGTAAGACAATACTACAACATGGCCACTGGGGGTCGTCATAATGCTTCAGAAAACTGTCCATCGGGAGGACCAGACACACTTCTCCTGATTCAAACTGTGTCCACTGCTGAGATTTAATCACATGCTCCTTCAAGGAACTGCCTCTCTGGCTGTGCCTACAGGGACTAATAAAATGTAATCTGCTCAAATCACAGCAGAAAATGCTCGAATGAACCCTTAACTATCGTGTTATTTACCTTGACGTGTGTGTGTGTGTGTGTGTGTGTGTGTGTGTGTGTGTATGTGTTTTTACATGTGTCTGTATGTGTATTTGAATATATCAATATTGTGAATTTTTCTCCACAAATCTCAGAGGTTGAGCATTTCCGCCACATCTGACTTTGAGTCAAGAAGAGGAAAAGAGGAAAATCAACGTGAGCCTGAAAAAGGAACTCAGTAATAGCACCCAGCCTGTAAGAGTGTGTGTGTGTGTGTGTGTGCCTGCACGCGCAGGTTTCTATGTGTGTGTGTATTTGCCTACTTTGGTTTGGATGTAGAATAAAGCAGAAAATACAGAGTTGAGAGTTAAAAGTCAGCCATGCATGTGTGGAAAACCACGGTACTGAAAGTAGACTTCCCCGTGTGTGTGATTACTGCAACATAGAATTACATGAGGCTGGTCCGGGGTTGGATGGGTGTAGACAGCTGAGGTCAACAACACATCGAGTTAAAACAGTTTGGACCTTCAGCCAAGTGACCTGATTGGTCAGTCTTGCCTTAGCCTTGCTCAGAACTTCCATAATGTACGGCTATCCCCTTCTGTGGTGACTAGGCTGCTAGTTAGCCAACTGTACTGCTTTCTGCTCCACGACTGAAGAAAACAATACACGTGTATAACCTATGTGCAGAAGCAGTAATCCACTAGTGGGCGCTTTACATTGAGCTTGATTGAGAGTGAGATCCAGCTGCAGGACCCAGCCTTAAAGATACGCCCACTCACAGACATACACACTTTGTCCAAAAGTGTCTTTTAAGCTCCAAACATTGCAGACGGACAAAAGAAGACACAGCTGTGAAACAACATATGCCTTGTAATTATTTAGCATTGCAATTTCATATATTAACGTTTATGTATAGAAAAAAGATCACAATCAGACAAGTGAAAAAGTGACTTTAAAAAAAAAAATATTTTAATAGCATGAAAGAAAGATAAGAACATCCAACCAGAACCAGAAGCCTACCAGTTTCAGATCATCTGTCTGGTCTGGAAGTTTCATATCTCAGAATCAGGACAGTAATCTCAAGATCCATGAGTCCTAATATAACAATACAAATGGTTTGCAACAATTTTTATAAGGTTTATTTATGCTAAAAAAAAAAAAAATGCTAATGAAGGCTCCATGTAAGAAAGACATATGAGGTTAATACTAGACTAGAATTTTACAATCTGATTAAGCCTGTCAAACTAATAATCAGGAAGAATCTCCTTTACAATGTCATATTAACAAAGCATTAATAATACACTGTTTTTCACATGTTAAAAAGATATTAACGATAATTAAGATTTTTGGAAAAAGTGGTGAGTAATGTTTACGCAAACCTCCATGGGGTTCCCTCATGGTATTTATCAAAGATTTAACATCTCTGAGGATGAGGTGTACTGGTAGCCTGTTGGTTAAGAAGCATACTGTTACTGCATATGTACCTGGTATGATTTCAAGCTGGGGACCTTTGTTGCATGTCGTCCCTCTTTCTCTCTCCTTATGTCCCCTGTCCATCCTTCATTATTAATAGAGGCTACAATGCCACATTTTCTTGTTTTTTTTCTAGTTATGCAAGTCTTGACCATTCATTTAAATGTGCCAGGTTTCATAGGGTTGCTGTAGAGATAACTGGCACAACTACACCAACTTCCAAGGTACAGAGAGAAGGGAGAAAAAAGTCTCCAGCAACATTAATATACAGAACAACACTAATGTTAGACCAGCTTGCGGCCTTCATCAAGGTCATCATAAAACACATTAGAATCAGTATTTAAATTGGGTATTTAAAAAGCAGGAAACAAAAATTAAAAAGATCAAACAATATACAAAAAAATAACCAATTATGTGCATCCAGACATGTATCAGCCAATGGGTTATCTTCCCAGTATTTAAATAGGGTTTAAATACTAAAAGGCTCAGGGCCAAAACACATTGGTCTAACAGTAAAGTTTGTATTCTACAAACACATTTGTCTTGTGGTGGCTGTGGCTTCCACTGCAGAGCACCTGCAAGTCCACAAGTACCACCTCGCTTCACTTTTTGCGAGTATTGATATTTTTAAGAGCAAACTTTAGACCTACCTATTTAATCTGGCTTTCAATTGAACTTGACCTGACAGGTATGCATTACATAATGTAAATGTACACACTGTACAGACAATAACAGGGCTTATGAATCTACAGTTAGCGGTCCACTCTGTGGTCTGCTTCACCTCAGTGTGAAAACAGAAGCTACACAACACAAGGAGCGATCATGACTCAATGTACAATTCACTTTAGGTGGTTTCTTTTGTTAATGCAAATCATCAGTGACTCTTCGTCTCAGGTCTTGGTGTTTTTGTTGTGATGTGGGTACGACTAGTTCACTATTCTCTGTTTTTAACACATGTGTCTTTATGTCCTGCATACATGTGTATGCCTGTGCATGTATGTAACCCAATATCCACAGCAGCATGCCTGTACATGCTTGTCTCTAGGTGTTTGTATAGGCGAGGTCAAGTCAGTGTAATTTAATGGACCTGCAGGTGTCTGTGTGTGTGTGTGTGTGTGTGTGTGTGTGTGTGTGTGTGTGTGTGTGTGTGTGTGTGTGTGTGTGTGTGTATGTGTTTAAAGCTTGGGTGGTCATAAAGCCTAATGAACACAAATCTTGTAGAGAGCTGCACCATTAGTATTAGTATATGTATTACTTAATCCTGTCACATGTGCCACTAAAGCAAATTGAACTGAGCTGATCTGAATGAAGACAGGAGAGGTGTTACGAGAAAGGAGGAAAAAAGTGAAGAGGAAGAAAATGAGCAAGCAGTGGAGGAAAAGTGGAGGAGAGAAAGAGAGAGAGAGAGAGAGAGAAGAGGGGGAACGCTATTAGAAGAAGTGGGCTGGAACTTCAGGTATGCTAGAGGCAGGCACAGACAGGCTGCCTGAGAGAGGGAGTGAGAGAGAGAGAGAGAGAGAGAGAGAGCGAGAGAGAGAGAGAGAGAGAGAGAGAGAGAGAGAGAGAGAGAGAGAGAGAGAGAGAGAGAGAGAGAGAGATGAAGGGGCAGCATTTGGAACAAAAATAAATCAATAAATCAATTTTCACATCTGATCATAGCTGAGATTTATTTAATGGCACCGTGCTGCAGGTTAGACATATAAGTGAGTTCTTTGTTCTCCATGTTTCACTTAATGCAGCGTTGTGATTGGACTGGATTTTGTCACAGAAACCCTGGCTTCACTTAAATGTGGACGAATGGATAAAAATAAATAAATAAAAAGCACAAAAATTAGTCTTCTGGTTTCTTTGATAACTTAGTGCATCTCAAACATACAACCTGATAGTGTGCATCAAAGTCAATAAGCTAGAAACACAAAGAATCCAGCATGTTAAAGTAAGTACTGAAAAAATCAAGTGTTAATGTTTCAATAAAAAAAACAAAGCATGATGAGACTTATTTGTTATATACAGTATGTTTACACTCATTTGCCAGTTTTATAAGCCATTTTCAATCATTTTCAATTAGAAAGGCTGCAGAAGGTGTAGTTATATTTACAGTCCTTGTCTAAAAAAGTCTATAAAAACACTTTGTTATTCATCTTCTGCTCACCTCATATGCTCCTGAGCTTCAGTGATGAACAGCAGTATGAATAAGTGATGATCAACCTCTGCATAGTAGAATCTTTGAAAACAATCTTTGAAAACAATACTCTTTACCTTAATGAAAATGCTGCAGTTGGGTTCATTTTGGGCAGCGGTGGAATGTAACTTAGCATATTTGTGTACTTTATGATACAAGATTCACGTTACTGTCGAGTATGTATACACAGAATGAAACAAAATACTGTTTCTCACCAGCTCCTGTAAAAACGGTAATGCATTACGCATTGATGATCATCATAAATGATCAAATAATAATACATTAGCACTCATATGAGGTCATTATTACTCATTTAATACTTTTACTTTTGATCCTATAAGTCCCACTTTACTAGTAGCTGTAGTAGCTGTGGTCATGCCTGAAGGAGTGCTATGTACATTTTGTTATATTGTTGTCTGACCATCAATATACTGACAATAAAGTGCAGAGTGATGTATGTGCAGAATTTGACACTAGAAGGCTGTTTTCATGTCTCAGTGCCTTGAGAGGACTTTTGTTGTGATTTGGCACTATATAATTAAAGATTGATTGATTGATTGATTGATTGATTGATTGATTGATTGATTGATTGATTGATTGATGTCAGACACTGTGAATAGACTTTACAGTGAAGTAAAAGACACCATGTGTCCAGTTAAACTTTTGAAATGAAAAATATTTACATATTCATGAAGGTCCTATTAAGCATTTACAATGACATTATTGTTTAGGTTGTATAAAAACCATATCAGACACAAATTACAAATTAGTCTTTAATACATGCCTTCAAAAATATCTAGAGGGGGGGATATTTAAAGGGGCCCTGTTTAGTTTTCTTGTAGACAAAAAGAGTTATGTTTATGTTCACTGTTACTTGCCAAAGCTGATTGTGTGTATCCTTGTGGTATACAAATGTGTTGAATTAATTTCCTTCCTCATAAAAACATTTCTCAAAACCGACTTGCATTGTCAACATCTATGTTTACTAGCTTCCAGTCCTCTTCTATGCATTTGTTGTTGTGTTGCACATTACAGCCACATGTAGATCTGTTGGATAGAGTGAAACAGTTGTTTGGACTGTGTATCATACCACTCGCCATCACGACACAAGCAAAACTGCGGCCCACTAATTACAAAAACTGCCTCATAGTATAGCACTACCTTTAAGTACTTTTTATTAACATTTTGCATACAGGACTTTTGCTTTCTAACACAGTTTTTTGGGACGTTGCAGTGTGGCTAAACATTTGAATACTTCCTCCACCACCAAATGGGTGATCTTGTAGGAAAGATGACTCAATCTTTCCAGTCCATTGACTGGTAAGTAGGCTGGTTCTACTTTTTTTTTTTTTTATCAGATCCATTCAGCAGGATAGCTATGAAGCATGGTTACTATGGTGATTTAAACATACCATACCGTATGTCAGCTGTGTAATACCAGACGGCCTGGGTTAAAGCCAAACAGCAACATTAGCTGGTGGTCTTTCAAAAAAGTTTTTTTTCTTCTAGGAGCCTTGATAGATGGTGACACTTAGTACCTGAAATAAGCACATCTTAAAGTCTGGTTGGTAACTTTCATATTTTACAAAAAAAAATGCTATAATACAAAATGGAAAACACTGTGAACTTAAAATGAATGTATTCTCTCGTTCTTTTTTGCACATATCTGTTTCTACATTTGCTCAGTGTTAATTTTATAGTCTAGCACTTGAATGCAACTATGATTAGAAACTGGACGTTATCTTCAGTTTGTGAATAGGGAACAAATTTAAACATTACAAAAGGTTACAAACAACCCAACAGTGACAAAAGGCGAAGCTGATCCATCTGACTTGAATACACACACACACACACACACACACACACACACACACACACACACACACACACACACACACACACACACACACACACACACACACACACACAAGCATACAGAAATCTTGTGGGCAACGTTTTTCCTGCCTTGACACATGGAAACACATGCCCGGTCAAACACAGCGCTGTACATGACAATAGAAATCGCATTAAAAGCTTGTGAAGCCATTTGGTTGGCTGGAGGTTTTCGGCTGTCTCTCTTCACCCCACATTCCGGGAGAGTTCAGGGAGAAAAAGACACACCCTGTGAGAACAGAGGAGAGATGGAGGGAGAAAGGGAGAAAGGGAGGAGGCAGTTCTGTACACTCAGCCTCCATTCGGAAACTTTGGCTGTGACTGAAAGTTTTTGGATGGAGGGAGTAGGAGGAAGAGGAGGAGGAGGAAGAGGAGGAGGAGCGAGGATGACGTGTTGCTTCACTGACCAATATGAAGGCTTTTGTCTTCTCACATCAGCTGTTTTTAATTATTCTTTGTAATCTGTAATATGTAGTGATGTATTAGTAATAAACCATCTGCTCCCCCTGCTACATTTACTCTCTTTCATAGTTTGTCTCTTCTTATGGGAACATATAAACTGTTATTATCTTTTGTGTGTGTGTATGTGTGTGTGTGTGTGTGTGTGTGTGTGTGTGTGTGTGTGCGTGTGTGTGTGTGTGTGTGTGTGTGTGTGTGTTTGTGTCTGTGTGTGTGTGTGCATGCCTTACTATCTTTAAGAGAACCAATTTCAGTTAAAAAGCATTGTGAGGACATTTCTGCGTTATGAAGACATTTAGGCCTGTCCTCATAACTTCAAAGGACAATGTGGTTTTAAGCTTAAGGTTAGTATTGAGTTTAGGTTTGAGTTTAAGGTAAAGGTTGGGTTTAGGCATTTAGTTGTGATGGTTAATGTTAGGTAGGTATTATGTCAGTGTCCTCACAAGGATGTAAAGACAAACCAAGGCCGTAGCCAGGATTTTTCAAATACCGAGGTCAAAAATGAGACTACAATTTATATGAATCTGGTTGAATCCATGATGTATTCATACTGCTTTCTTGCTGTGCATTTCTCAATCATGGTCATTCTTGTGGTCCAGTTCTTTCTTATCATTTCCAATTGTGCAACTTAAATCAACTCCTATTTCAGTATTCTACAACTTCCATGGTTGTATATTTAAAAATTATAACTGCAATATATTATTTTCTTTGTTTGTTCTTAAAATGTGGAATGGAGCACGGCCTGCTGGGAAAGGGAGAAAAGGGCTCATCATCCAATGAATGAACAGTTTGCAAAATCGGGTCAAATCCAATTCACAAATGTAGACAACATATTTCTGGCGATTTCAAGGCTTCACTCCACCGCTGGCTATAGCCGGATACTTTCGTTTTGACATGGCAGGGGAATCTTCAAGTACGTGTCACATGACGGTCAGTTGATGCAAGGATAATTGTCTCGTCGGCTATTTTCACTTCACAATTAAACAAAACTTCAAGAAAAAAATACCGAGGACATAACCTCGGTGTCCTCAATGGTAGCTACGGCCATGAGACAAACGTGTGTGTGGCCCAGGGTTGTTTTTTTTATTTTTTATTGCCCACCTCTCTTTTTTCCTGACAACATAACCACCAGCTCCATCACTACATGTTACACATCTGAACATTACATCCCCCTTGCCACATGCACACACATTGGGATCTAGCAGGGAAGTACCCACAATTCAATTAAAGGTTCCACCCTACAGCCTGAGCTACAGCCGGGTTTGATTTTGAGGGAATGACAAAGATGAAAAGTCTTCAAACTCTTAAATAAATTTGAACAAAATTCAATTACACAGAAATGATGCAGAAGACATCAAGAAGTTTGCATTTGAGGTGATGTTGCAGCCATAAGATTAGGGTTAGGTTAAGGCTAGGGTTAGGTTTAGGTTAAGGTTAATGTCAACTTATTCTACCTGTAGTGTGCAAAAAAATCTATTAAAGAAGCTTTGAAGTAAATTTGAAGTCAAATGTGATGACCTTTTCATAAAATATTAACTTGAATTTCTTATCAGTGTGTGTTATCAGTTGTGGTTTACTATTACCAAGTAGCAAGGTTTACCCCCTTCATAAGTGTCTGTTCTTATCTTGGTATACTGGATAACACATTGGCTTGAGATTTCAGTGCCGAGTGATGTTTTTCTTGTTTATAATGAACAGAAATAATAAAAAACAAAGACATCATCATCTTTCCATGTGTTTCTTGACCAAGTGTGATATGTAAACTCCACACAGGGCATGTTATGGTCTAATGTCATCAACAGGCTTCTGGCCCTCTACCCAAGTGTTACTATCAGTTTGGGAAAGTTGCTTGAAATTTGTAATAAATAACTGATTACATATTTTATTTTAAGTATTATGTTACTATATTCATTATGTAGCAGCAAAAGCAACATGTTAAATTGTTACTTTACTTTCGTATCTCAGTTATCATTGTCTCAAGGTTGCCTTTAAACATCGCAAAACACTCCACACACGCACACGTTACATTTTTTATATTTAACACATATAGATAATATAATAATATAGAAAATGAGACGTTTCTGGTACCAACAGCAGCTAGGGAGATGCCACACAGTACTCCAGAAGTCCCGACTTCAGCTGCACGTTCCATACACCCTCCAATTCTAAACTGAACTAGCATCAGGTGATGCCTGAATGTAGGCGTATCTGTGACTAACGTTAGCAAGCCAGCTAAAAATTCACAACATGTGAATAAGACAACTTTGGAGTTTCCTGCAAGTTGTCTGTCAGCCCTCAACTTTCTATTCATTCCAGTATATCCTGGGATATACTTGATTTTAATTATGTGCTCACTTGCACTTGTCCGTTTGGAGCATTGGTTGTACACACCCTCAGAAATGCAATACAGTGTAGGGGGCAGTAATGGGATGTGATGGAAGGTGACGGCATGCCACTCTGCTGCACAGACTGGTTCACAGTCTGTGTTGTGGTGTATAATCAGTGGGCTAATCCTACAGAGAGAATATCAAAAATCCTGGCGGACATTCAAAGTAACATAGAGCTTTAAAGAGGAAAATTTTTCACTGAGCATCAGAGTCTTCGTGTACTGTAGTTTTAAACTTACTCGAGAGAACATGTTTTCCAAGCAGACATGTTATAAGGAACAATTCATACAGTCAATTATTTTCCTTAGCCTGGAGGAGTTATAAACCATTTACATATGAATATGTTATAAATGTTAAATAGTGAGGTTTAAATTAAAGTATTACTGCCAACCAACCAAATAAACAACCAACCAACCAACCAACCAACCAAACAAACAAACAAACAAACAACAAACAAACAAACAAACAAACAAAGGTCCTTCATCTTGTTGTTGCTCACTACTGCAGTTATTCTAACACAAGTCATTTCATTTGTGAGAAGGTTTCATGGCAGTCCAGACTTTAAGGAAACACTCTGTAGGGTGGCTTCCAAACCAAAACGAGCTTAAGTTCCTTTCCTGGTATGACCTGATGGAGAATCTGCTTTTTCCATCCTGACGAGACAGAAGGAGGGGGAGGAGTGTGTGTGTGTACACGTCTGACTGAGAGCAAAAGAGAAGGAAAGAGAAAAATCTGAGAACGTCGAAACAGGGAGAAAGCCATATTCCTCACCAGTGACTCACACCGTCACCCACACGCAGCCACTGAGAGAGGACCTCCACTGATTTCAGCTCCACCCTCCTCACCCAAATACACACAAACACACACATACACAAACATCTGGCCTGCTGATGTTGTTCACTGATCTGACATCCACATCAACACTGGAGAAAATTTTTAGTTGAAGCCCCTCACACAAGGCAATGGCTCCGCCCCACCCTTCCAAATTCATTCCAAAGAGACTGTCCAGACTAGTAGGAAACACACACACACACACAAAGAAACTGATATACTGCTTAGCCTCCAGCCTGGTATCTCTCTCTCTCTCTCTACACATTCACACACACATTTAACAGAGAAATACTCTGTCTTGGAGTTTGGGGATATTATTATTTTGGGGATTTACAACTGCAGAACTAACTATGCATCAGTCAATCATTGATTTGTGGTCATGTATTGAAGAAACATGTGCCACAATGTGCTTAGACAATGGTTGACTTGTATAGCAAAGAGGAATAAACTAGTGTATATGTTTTGGCTACATAGACAGGACGTGTTAGAAGGTCAATCATTGTTTATTCAGGTCTTTTTATGGGCTTTAATGAAATATTTCTTGATCAATAAAGTCCTTCAGCTGCACTTCCATCAGTTGGTTGAAAAGAACCAATCAACTTCCTGAATCTTAAAGCACACCTCTAGCAAAAACAAACATTCAGACTTTATAACTGATTAGCAATGGCTAATTATAACTATTAATTAGCTCCACATAATGTTCACTTCAACCTACATAAACAAAAGATGAACCTGGTCTTACATGTGATCTGGTTCATGTCACTGTTGACAGCCAGAACAGTTTGGCATAATATCAGGATAACAGACTAGCATCTTGGAGAGTTTTGTTCTGCCTCGCTTTGCTTTCCGTCTGGAAACAGGACACATCCTTCCTTTTCTTTAACCCTGCCCTCATTTAAGTGACGCCTCTTGCCCGCTTCAGCTGCCCCTCCCTCTTTTTTCTCCCCCGACACCCCAAATCTGCAGTTTTTTCCCACATACACTGATCACTGACGTTAACAAAGTAATCTAACAAAGTGTGCTGTGTCTTCTTTAATCCAACACAAGTAAACCAGTCCACCAGTAAGACCAGTACTAGTAACGGTGGTGCAGCATCTTAAAGGAGCTGCAGGGATCCAGGGCTCTGTGTGTGTGAATGGGAGTTCTGGTTGTGAGGGTGCAGTTATTCAGTTTGACCACCAGGGACCGCCAGAACAGTTATCTTTCAGTAGAGCTGTTGAGATCTCAGGTACTGTTGACACGACAGACAGGTCTGATGAGAGGATTCTGCTAATACTACTGGAAACATGGATGTGCATTTAAAAAACAGAAGCAAAAGCTGAGAAAAAGGTGTCAGGCATTTTAATAAACTGTGTGATGAAGAAGATCAATGACATTAATCTCCCCCAGGTAACAAATTAATGGCTTGATTACATGAAGATTCTAAAGGTCTATGATAAACTGGATTGTGTGCACATTTGTAGTCATTTGGACTTTTGTTCAATGCAACCTATTTAACCAGAAGAAAATGTGTAAGTAGTAAAAGAAGTATTTTAATAACCAATCCTGATTCCAGACCTCTAAATCACTTCCAACATTTTCAGCCATTCAAATAGGTCTGATGTCACGCTCATTGACTGCAGGTGGACAAAACTACTGAGCCATTCAGTGCTTTGTAGGTGGGATTAAGAATGAGAACGTTATCTCCCTTTGCCAGAGCAACACGTGTGGATGAGACTGGCGCAGCTCCATTGGTTGTTGTACAGCGACTTAAAGATGAAGAAAAACAACAACAATAAAAACCCACCTAAACTGATACAGCAGCTTTAGTATTGACTAAAACCCAGACCACTGTGACAGATGCATTAGTTGTTACTGATCAATCCAGTCTGACTATCAGACTAACAAACCTCTGAGAAAAGAAACCATATCCATGAATGATAATACCAAAAAAAAAAAAAAAAAAAAAGAACAACTTTTATTTGGGTTCCTGATTGTGCAAAGTGACGAAGGTTTGAAAGCTGACCCAGGTTTACTTCTATCCATTTTTTGCCTCTTATCCAGGGCTGGTGCTGGTCATGGTGGCATTAGGCTGAGCAATGGAACCCAGATCCTTCTCCCCAGAAACGCTCACCAGCTCCTCCCGGGGGATCCCAAGGCGTTCATAGGCCAGGAGAGATATATAATCCTTCCTGCAAGTTCTGAGTCTGCCCTGTAAAATATTATTTGCTATGATTATTTGCTTTCTTTTACAGGGTATCAGTCTTCTCAACTAACCTTTGTCAAGAAAGACAATAAGCATATTTCCCAAAATGTGTTATCTCCTAACTTGTCCCATTTGATCCATAAATAACAAAAATTAACACAGTATACCTAAGATTGATGTTGATATCTTACAAATTTGGAAACTGTGTTAGATCTAGTGTTTTCGACATACAATGCAATTATTTTCTTGTAATATTTACACATGTGGAATAAAGTATGGAATTTTAACTGGAAGTATGGTGAAGACCAGGAGTCTGGCAAAGGTTATGAAAAGCCAACATTAATTGTCAGTCTGAGTTGGGATGAACTCTGGTCTCCAGCATCAAAGTTAAACAGCTCACACACCCATCCACCAACCTGACCTCCACAGCAGGCTACATAAATACACACTAACTCCTAAATTGGCACTGAATGTTGGCAGTGGAGGTAAATTGTGTACTGCAAGAATGACTGAATATGAAGTGAGTCTAGTATGGTAAGACACAAAAGCAAAAAACAAACCCCACAGTAAACGACTACATGTCAGAGATGATTATAGTGTGGAAAATGAGAACCAGGTCCATCAGAACTTCACAAATATTACAAAAATGAGCTTTACCTTGAGAATAAAAGGTAACTGTGACTTTTTACATTGCAGATATTGTGGCCACAACCTTTCTATCAAAGAGAAAATCTGTGATTGGTAGGTAAGAATACAGAAAACTGTGAAGGGACAGAGACAGAAGAAACCAGGCCATATAACTGTTACAGTGATGTGTAATGCTTTGGGTGTGTGTGTGTGTGTGTGTGTGTGTGTGTGTGTGTGAGATAGAGAGAGAGAGAGAGAGAGAGAGAGAGAGAGAGAGAGAGAGAGAGAGAGAGAGAGAGAGAGAGAGAGAGAGAGAGAGAGAGAGAGAGAGAGAGAGAGAGAGAGAGTGTGTGTGAGTTTGTGTGTTGGTCCTGTAGGTCCTGCAGATCTCATCAGCCAACGCAGATTCCAACAGCTCCAATGTCTTAGCGCTACAGTAGCCAATAGCTTGTGCCCCAACTTAGTACTGACCAATTACTACCAGTCGGTTTGGATGAGCCCGCCCAATTCTCTTTGTCCCACCCATCAGTGACCACAGGGCCCAGAATTTGCAGCTTCTTTTCTGTGTTTTCTCTCAGAAAACAAAGTGAAAAACTTCCAGCTCACAAGCTTAAAACAAATGAAGATGTGGAAAAAATAAAATGGAGAATGTTCAGATCACTCTATTACAAGTAAAAGTCATGCATTCAAAATGATAAAGTGTTGAAGTATTACCAACAACATGTACTAAATATCCAAAGTAAAAGTACCGGTTCTGCACAATAAATATGTCCCCTGTTACCAATAGCAAGTACCAATGTATTGTTGTATACAGTACAGTTCAGAAGTTCCGACCAAGAACCAAGAACTCAGTGTTTTTTTTTAAGAAATATTGGATAATGTCGCCTTTTTGGGCTTCAAAGCAGTTATTTAAATGAAAACATCTGAGTTGTCTGGAAGTGAAATCCCACTGGTGGGACTCATAACAACCCTTAGACATTTTATCATGGTTTAATTGTGTAAAATCCTGCTCTGAAAAGTAACTATAGCAATCAGATTAATATAGTGTAGGACAATATTTACCCTTAAATGAAGTGAGCTGCCTTTTAATTGTACTGTAGTGAATGCACAAGCACAGTACTTAAGTAGTGAATGCACTTTGTTACTATCCACCACCGTGAAAGTCCAGAAAAGAAGGAGAACAATCTAGTGGGGCATGCCTTAGAGCTCATGACAGTACTAAAATCCATACATCAACAGTGAAGTGTGCAGTACCTATAATAATAATCGTGTCTTTAAAAAAGTTGCTACACAAAGGATGCAAACAGGTTTACATAACCAGACAGATTTAGGGGTCAATACATTTCAACATTTGCAATTGTCTGAAACAGTGTCTGAAACCTCCTTCCTCCACCTTTCCAATGTCAGGATTGAGGAGGGGGAGCTGCATTTGAGAACTTTGAGAGCTTTTTATAAACCAACAATCTCCAGGTGAAGAATCTAAATTAATCTCTCAAGCACTTCTTCATTCTTAACACTTCTTGTGTCACTTTGTATGTGTGCAACCAAGTGCAAGACCTCAAATGCCCATGAAGGCCTTCCACATGCATCAATCGACCTACATCACACATACAGTAGAATGCGGCAATTGGACAGAAGAAGGAGTGATTTATCATATGGTATGTAAATACATTTTCTGTGTTTCAGGGGTGTTGACATGCGTTGATGCTTGAAAACAGTACAGTGGTGTCTATGTGTTTCCTTGGAGAGTTCGGCTCATCACAGTTTCTCGAAGACTTGCTCAGTTAAATGTGTATCTTTTCTTTTAGTCTGGTTAAAGAAAACAAGAATGAAGATGCATTAACTTAAATGCTCTTGACATGCAGGGGTGGCTTATGGCTGAGAATTTTGTCCCCAAAGGTTTCTCCCTGTCAGACCACAGAACAGAATGTCTACCGTCAAGAAAAAGCTAAAACTGAAAGCTGATCAGGAAAAACAGCAAGCGTAAGAACGACATTTGAAGTCAAAATCAAAGGAAAAAAATGTGTGTGTAAATACAAAGAGGTTTCTTTCTGTCTCTCAGAGGGAATACCTCAGCATCCTCAAAATTCCTGAGAAAAGATCCAAATTATCTGAATACAAAGCAGATCGGCTTTCATTTTTCCTTGCCTAGACTGGTCATTGTCCAGTCCTGATCGTGACCTCTGACCCTCAAACTGTGATGGTCAAGCCTTTCCTCTCAGTTCTGTTTGTATACTTTGCAACATTACTGGGCTTTGACTTTAAACTAAGGAGTAAAAAAATGTTTTGGTTGAAATTAGCACCATATCAAATACTACAACCAGTCAAGACTGACGCTGAGGGGGTCTGGAAGCATAGGACTCAAACACCGGAGCAAGGTTGTCTGGCCAAAAAAAGTTGAACAAATTTTAGGTCATGGTCAGCCGATCATCTGTTACTTTGTGTTCACCACATGATAATTGTGACATAGGATAAGAGGAAGTTCCAGAATTATAAAGTCCTTCCTCAAATGGCTGTGTAGGTGTTTTGGTGTCTGATAAGCCTCTGAACTCTTTGTTCTGCAACTCACCCAAAATACAGACCTTTGCACTCTTTAAGCACAGCATGACAGTGTGAACATCCACCTCCTAGTGTCCTCCAGCATCATGCCGGTACTTTGTGCCAGATTACAGCAACAACCAAACTCTTATAAAAGTGAAAAACAGCCTCTCAGTCTTTGGAGAGGTTGGAGATTTGAACCCCGGGCCTCTGGTTGAAGTGGAAAAAAACTTTCTTACAGGGAGAAAAATAAAGTGCCCCACCATGAACAAGGAACTGCTATAACCTAGCCATTTTGTATGCTTAAGCCCCAGAAAACCCATTTAAAACACCACCATAAAACTTCAAAAACAAGGAGGCCTAATGTAAGCAGTTCCTCCTCCTGGTTCATGTAGATACAGCCTCTTTATCCATAACCCCCCTGCTAACGTGGCTAAGTGCTAACAGAAACCAGCAGCAGGTTTAGAGGTGTGCAGGAGTGTGGGGGGGGTTTGTTAATAGGCTTTCAAAGCTGCTAATATGGAAAGAAGGACTGTTTAAAAAATTGCTGAGAGGAAGAGAAAGAGGTACATGAAAAGAGGAGAAGAAAGGGGAGGAAGAGGTGACCCTGGCCCCCCGATGTCGTACTGGAAACCGCTAGAGGGGGGCCATTTTAAAACTACTCCATAAAGACATTGAGGAGGGTAGGGGGTGCCAGCGTGGCTACCAGGTAGCTGCTGATCTTTCAGCTTGGTGTGTGTGTGTTTGTCCAGGTACTACTGAGCTGCATTTTAAAGATGGCGGTCTTCTGGCCTTGTGGCAAACAGCTATACTGCTTTGCTTCAGGTGAAGCTGCAGAAATAAAAGATGCAATCTACAACTGAGGAAGTTTGACAAGTGTACTCTCCATTGGTGTTGCAACCCTCTTCATACACTAGGCCAGCCCAACAAGCTTTAAACAAAACATTGACACACGGTAAATGGCAAACATGTTAGCAAACAGCTGCGTACTTACACATCCATTAACCATTGAGCAACATTGGCATTCATTTGGAGTGTTGCCTCCAGCCTCCTGATGATAGTAATTGCAATACTTACTCTCCATTTAGCTCTGCTTTAGTCTTTACCAGCTCCCATGGGGAAATATCTGGTTGTTAAGCAGCTAAATGCTCCACTATGTTCACCAGCTAGATGCTAACTTTGTCTGTCTGCTGTTTGGTACTGAGCATGTAGCGTACAGTGCGCTTATCTGAACTTTTTTCTGAAAAAAAATGCCTGCTGTGTTAAAAAATTAAATTGATAAGAGCAGTGAGACTCAACCATAACAAAACAAAGCAAGAAATTAGCTGAAAGACACTATCAGTGCCATAAGTGGTCCCTGCCGCTTTACACAAGTTTATGTAATCTTTTATTGGTATAAACATATTGATTAGTGCTTTAAAGTCAAATTTAAGTTAAATCTTACAACTTGGGTCTCATATTATTAGCTTTAGCCATTGTATTATTTAGGTATGGTAACACTTTGCTAAATTAGAAGATCTGGGAATAGGATAACATTCCTCCAACATCGTCTGATGGTTAACATAGTTCGTTAAAAACATATTATCATATAACTTCTATTTTATCTTACAAAATCAAACTTTTTTTGCATTATTATCACATTCAGAGATCTCATCAGTTAAGTCGGCTGGAGGTGACAGAAAGAATTGCTAAATTTACAAAGGTAAGTTTCGAGGCTTCTGTCAGCCTGGTTGTACATCAAGAGTGTGGAAGTAAGGAAGGAAAATTAAAATGTAACTATATGTGCTGTATGATATACCGCACAGGTACATTTATTTAATGCTGATGGCCCTCACTCTCTCGCTGACTTTACACAAACACACAGTAACACCCAATGAGAGATTCTGGTTTCTAAGGAAGCAGTAAACACACCAGGTATCCCACCATGCTCCCTGCTTATCCCCCTTGATCTTTTGACGTGTAAAATCCTGTTGCCGCCAGCAATACCAGGCACAGCAAGAGTGCACGCACGCACATGCACACTGCAGCAGTAAAAATCACTTTCTGTGCATTTTAATGGATAGTGGTTTAGTGCTAACATAAACAGAATGGCTGCAGTAGCAGTACTATAAGGGACAAGTTCACCTTCTTACACAGCTGCTCAGTACACGTTTACATTTTCCCAAAGTTAAACCATGTTATCTTTATTTTAAAGAAGAAAGCAGAGTGCATGTAGGGATAAGTATTGTTGTTAGTACAGTTATTAATGTTACTCCTAATCAGTCTGGTACTTTATCAATTTATTGGTACAGTATCTCCCTCAAAACAAACCTTAATAAAATAACCAATATTCCTGATTCAAAACACTGAGTCAAGTTTAAAAATAATAAAGAACATTGAAATATGACACTATCACTTATTCATCCTCTCTCATAGTGCTGATGTGGATTCACTGCCTGGCAGGTATAAAAGGAGGAGGGGTTAGTTTGGGGGGGGGTGCAGTCTGAGCCAGAAAGTCTACAAGAATTTGACACATTTTGAGATACGTGGCTAATTGGGCTAAACAGCTACTGTAATCTACCTACAGTCAGCTTTTGTTTCAGCTCATTCTTAACAGACTAACAAGCGTGCTATGGGTAATGATGGAGTGCACGAAAAGCAGTTGAACATAAGTTCATGCTTTTTTAACAGAGACTTTTATAAATTACTCTTAGGACATTTTTTACATAAGATGATTGTATTTCTATTGTACGTACAGTCAGAAGCATTTGTCATTAACGTGATTAAAATGTTATCTGTAAACTGGTTTCACACTTGCCACCACAACCTTTCTGCTCTGCTGACCGTGTGTGTGTGTGTGTGTGGTGGAGCCCAGTTCCTCGCTCAGCCAAACACCGACTCAGAGCAGAAAGACAGAGAGGACAGGCTGCATCACAACCATAATTTATATCAAAACCATGTTGTTTAATCGGCTAATGTCTGTGTTGGTTTTATTCAAGTACTAGTACAAGAACCAACCTTAAAAAAACTTCCAGGTTCTTACAAGCTTAGGCCAGGTTCCAATTCAGGTGTTGGGGACATCCCTAATTATCCACCATCTTGAAAGTATATCTCATTCCATGATATCCACTGTGGCTTTCTTTTAATGTCATCTCAGGTTTTTAGCATGGAGCAACTATCATGGCTTGAAGCTGAAGCCAATGCGGACGTAATTCCTGGCTCCGACCCCATCTCCCATTCAAAAGGCCTCAACTTCTCTCTAGAAATACTCAATAGTCAGTCTTTTTTTTAAATAGACATCATGGTCTCAATCCCTAAATTTGGGCCCTCTAATAAATGCACTGGTGGTCATTTTGGATATTATTGAAGACTTATAAGAAGACTTATGGTAGCTGTAATTTGGACGTGTACTGTAGTTGTTGATTTACAGTTGGCTCACCTGCTGCTCTTCCCAGCTCCAGGACTCGTACTCAGTTGGATTAGTCGTAATAGTTCGGTAACTTTAACTTAAGGTTGGTAAGTTATTTGATTACAACACCTACCCTGTAAGCGCAATTTAGCTAAAGTTGCTAATGCTCAACGTTCAATTCAATGTTCCAAGATAGCAGGGCGTGTTACCAGAGCATGGAAGGCAACAATTTTGGAAAAACCTGGTTCCCAACAGAAAATATGTCCTCGACAACAACCACCGTGTTGTGTGGATCCTGTGTCAAAATCTAACTATAAGACCTGAAGGTTCTGGTTCCGCTTTGACCTTTGTCACAGAAATTAACCTTAACCATGATTTACTGAGTTTCTTGTCTTAAAAAAACAGCTAGTCATTAGATTCCATGGGACGGATTATTCAAGATCATAAAACACCTACAGCTCTCAGCCTGCTGCAAATATCTGTGTATGCTATTATGTAATATATAACAGGCTGTTCACCCACAGGCTGAAAAATATACTGAGACCTACAAAATGCTGCCAGGAATGAAAAGAGCATAAGTAACAGCTGTTTTGACCCGAGTAACAGTGTTTTAGTGGAGTTTACCTTTAATAGGGGAGCACCAGTGGTAGTCATGTTAATAGTGGGGAATGACTGCTTAGACACAGACATTGTCTCTTCTCTCCTCACTGTGCTACTAAATGAAAAGGTTGGGAGGCTTTTAAAATCCTCACGACACCTGCTGCCTAACGCAAAGTATGTTAAGAGCAGAGCAGAGGTGGAGTGGAGAAAAAAAAAAGGACGCTAAGTGATGATGGACACTTTGGATTTCACCCTTATTCCTCAATGGAGGGACCACATGGTGTAAGAATGGAAGAGATAGGCTAATTGTGTTCATTCAACCTTGAGGTAAAGCAACATCTCTGCCACTTTTTGCTTCTTTGATTCAATTTTTAAGCAGATTTCAGAGTAAAACACATCACAGAACACAGACATGTGACCCATGAAATAAAGAGAAATGAAACAAGAGCAGTGGTCATTCTACTGGGAAACTCTGCTCACATTCTCTTAGTCCAAGGACCATTAGTCCCCCACACCCTACACACATACATACACTCACACACACACACACAAACATAAAGAGAGCCTCTAATTTAATGTGTATTTATAGCAGTCTGAGTGGCCTGGACGCCACGGTGGATGGAGGAAAATGTAGAGGCGTGATTACACACTACTATTCCCAGCCCTCTCCCTCCCTTCCTGTGACTAGCACACCAAGTCTTCACTTTTTAGGCCTTTTATTCTGAACTCTCTTTACAAATGCCAGATTTGTGACAAACTTAATACTAGTACCAGTAGCAGTGATGCCAATGACTATAAGGTGCAATAGTAGCTGTAGGTATGAAAAGGACAATTACACTCAATTACACTCTTTCATACTCAACAGGCCAAGTGGAAGTCTTCACAGGTCTCAGGTTCTGAGGCA